>NC_141073.1:37238385-37715885 GCF_041138505.1 Cibotium barometz | reverse complement strand
TTTACAATAATGAAAACTTAACAAAACCCAACAGAGAAAAACAGATAAACCTAATCTATTGTATATTACAACACATGCTACATTTACCATGATGAACTTGGATCTTGGATAGGATCTTACTAGTTTATACAAGTTGACTTGCTCATTCACAACTGTGTGACGATCTCCACATGCTTGCATTTGGGGCCTTCTAGCTACTGGTATGAATGCATTTGTGTAAGGATGAGATGTGAGGAGATGCGTAGAATAAAATCTGAACTACCCTTTTATAGACTTTCATACTATTGGCCGGCGGATGCAAGTCAACCAACCCTTTTATGAATCTAGGACTTTTTGATGTGTTCATATTATGACCAACTTATGTCCCAACTATTGGTCCATGTCTTGGGCACCTTTGAGCACATATTGAACTGCCAAAACAATTTCCCCAAACATGTCATCCTCTGCCACACACTTTGTCTAGGAGGTGGTTGTGGAGTAGAGAGTATATCCAAGTGGCACTCACATGGGTGATGCAAAGTGACACCTCTCTCTCTCTCTCTCTCTCTCTCCCTTTGCCGCCTACAAGAAGTATAGTTGTTCTATTTTTTGGTAGTCAATAGATTTATAGGGACAACTCTCTCTTTCCCTCTCTATGTGGCTCTCTCTCACTTGCTTTGTGCAAGTGAACTTGGATAATTTGATAATGGATTTTTACCTTTTAAACATGAAATGATTTAGTGCATCTAATTATAGTAGTTAAGAGAAACACACCTTCTTTCCATCTTTGATTTTGATATTTTAGAATGCTAATTAGACTTTACTAATACCTCATATTCACAAAATCACACTTAGTAGTCTTGATCAAAGCCATTGATTACACTCTTTTATGAAATAGGGTTTATATTGATGTATAAGAATAAAGCCAATATAAGAACCATGTAATGACACCTTAAGGAAATTAATGCTTTACAATGGACTTGATGTATTGTTCCGCTTTTGTCAAGCTACCTCTAAGTATGTATCCCACCAATGGAATCAAATATTTGTTAAGACCCTTGGCATGGACTAACAAATATAGAGTGTCAAAGAAGCTCTTCTCTATTAGACACATGCCAACAACCATGCAAGTATCAAGATAACACCCACCTTGTTGTTCTCATTACCTTGGGTTGTTAAAATACTAAGAATCAAAATCCTTATCTTAACATTAATTTTAATCTAAATCACTCTACTCAATTCTAATATAATTTTGTGCCTAGTGTAAATCACACCAATCAACAACTTCCATAAGCTTTTGATGGTTATAAGAATCATCAAACTCTCACAAAAACGAGGATCATAAGCTCATTCTAGTGTAAAACAAACCAAAAAACTTTCATAAGCTTTTCATGGTCAAAAGAATCATCAATTTCTCACAAATTAGGATCATGAACTCATCTTAGCTCTCTCCATGTATATGCATGCACTCAATTCACTCATCATCAAAGAATTCATATCCTTGCATCCACTCCTCAAAGTATTGATTCATTTGGAAAATTGACAACTCTCAAAAAAGATCACACATAAGGGATAAACACAAAACATTAGTGGTAACATACCCATCTTCACTAATAAAGAAATGTCCATGTAATAGATAAATTTATGAGTTTTTATGGTATAAAAATCAATGATTTTATTAAGTAAGTCATTTTTACTTAGAATCTTCAAATTTTGAGCCCAAATTTGGAATTTGCACGTGATTTTACCCTAATATAGGATTTTACAGCATCCAAAACGGACACCGGATCAAGCTTATACGCAAATTTCAGTCATTTTTAGTTAAAAAGCGACGACCTTTAAACCTTAATAAATGCACGACCGGGCGTCCAATTGACGAACGGTCTGCACCCTAGTCTGCACTCCAATGACCACGAGAACATCTCGGACCAAAAAAAAAAATCGCCCTCCGAGGCGGTCCGACACGAAAATCGAGGCCGATGCCCCAAATTTGGGGACACCTCCTTAAAATTTGGACCGTACACACTTACCAGGGTGCCCGTACGATGGCCACACAAGAGCCAAAGGACGGCCGCCCACAGTGTGGTCCACACGTAGTACCGCTAACGTGGACACCCATGCTGCCCCTGACTAGAGAAGGTATATGCATACCACTCCTTTCCCTGTTAACCGACACCGTACCTTTCCCCCTGAGCCATGCAGGCCACTGATCCAGAGACTTTGCTAGTACACTGTCCTTTCGTCCTTGCTTTGCACAGCGCCCTGCACAGCGCCCATATATCCGTACCCCACAGTTATATAAACCCCCGGGGTGCTCCATGGGCAACACGCATTTCTGCGTAGCTTATGCTCTGTTGTGCCGCTGTCCATACCGTCGTCCATCCCTGTGCAGTGTACTTGTTGTAGTACAGCCACCCCTCTCCACACCCCCTCATTTGCCACTTTTCAGATAAGGAAATTTTCCTCCATCCCCCCCCTCTTGCTAGGAGGCAGTGTCCTTAACTCTCTCTCCCACCCCCCCGTGTGAAGACTTACAGCAGCCCTTCTCCCCTTCACCAAAACATTTTTGTGTTAAGGACATCTCACGATCCCACCCCCCCATTTGCGTGGACTTTAGTAAGAAGTTTTTGCCTTAGTAGAGCGAGGCTTCATGCGTTGTGGTCTTTTGCTCATACGGTGAGCAAACGATCTCAGAATTGAGATCTGACTGGAGCGTTTCGACTGCGACAGCGAGCCCTACAAGACGACATCCAAGATGGCCCCTTCTCGAAAACGTCAAAATATTGCCTCGAGAAAGGAGCGCACAACAAACGAGATTAGAGAAGATGCTCCCGATGCGGCTCCAACCCTCCCTTTACAAGCTCCTCAAGGAAATGATGGCCAGGTTAGCTTGGTCATCTTTTAAAGAAGAGTTTTTTTTTAATATTAGTGTTAATAAATGTGTATCTTTTCCTTTTAAAATAATGACATAAAAATGTATGAAGTTACGAATTGAGTGATGATGTATTCAATGAACTGCATTGAAATTGTTATCTTTAAAGAGTGTAAATTTTTCCTGGCTTTGATGCTAACTCCGTTCCGTGCTTGTGTAGCCGGGCGGCGTCGTTTAGCAAAGCTCGGGAATGGCCCAAGGTATCCCTCATACCATTGGGAGAATAAGGTTCGCTGATTGAGGCGAGAGATTATGATGCTGTCTAGTTCTGAGGGCCCAGGCTAGTGCTATGAATAAGCCAACCCTAGTGTGCAAACATCCCTCCGAGGGGCGGGAGGATCGAGCGATGGAGCCTGAGAGGGCGACATGCCGGCTTGAGTCCTCGCCCCGCCGGCGGCCGAGGATGAGGTGTATGGTCCCGTAGGGTTTTGCTTAGCATGTAGAGGCTAGAAGGCCGAATTCTAGATCATCGGTAGTATAAAAGAAAAAGAATAAGAGAGCCGGTTTGGCTTATATGGAATTGATTCGTGTATAAACTTTTTTTTTTATAAATCTTGTGTTTGGCATTATTGTATTGTGGAAAAAGACTGTTTTAACAAACCTTGTGAAAAGGATCTTAATTAAGGAACATGTTTATTTATGTCAAACAGTGTGGTAGGATTAATTAGAAAACAAATTGACGCGTGAGTAGGGTGGAAAGTGGGAGGATGGAATGCCCTGACGGCACCATCCTACGGACGGGTGGACCCGATTAGTCGGGTAGCTTTCCAACAGATTAAGTGAAAGACCTATGCTAGATAAATAGGTTCTTGGGCAACTCTATTCTAGAAGACTAGGCCAGCGGGCGGCGGCTGTGCCTTGCATGGATGAGGAAAAAAGCGTTGCCTCTAGAAATCAAGTCTAGTAGTTGCCCAATTTATGATCAATTACCCTATGGGTGATTTGATTTTTAGAAGATCACGCTCCCCCTGTGGGATAGGACTAGGTCTTACCTGTGAATCGTATCCTTGAATCTCTACACGGTCAAGGTGTCGATAAATAGGAAATTTTCTACAAGTTAAGACTTAGTGGACTATCTTAAGTATTTCCCCTATTTTAGAAGGGGGAACCTTACAATTGGTATGAGAGCCGATCTTAGCTCCTAGGATTTGCCATTTAACGACTGTTTTGCAATGAATGTTTTACCTAACATAATGCTAATTAATAAAAACACCCTACTAAAAAAAACAAGTTGAATTGATGTTTGAATGATTGTAGGAAGAGGAAGATGCCTACTCAAAGTTTCTAGTTTTCCAATGCATCTTTGAGACTGCTAGTCACTCCTCAAATTTCGAGTTTCGTGACACCATGGTGCAGATACTAGAGAAGATGTCCCTCCCTCATTTCTCTCATATTGAAAGAGGATGGGGTAGAGATTTCTGGAGTCGTGGGCCGAGATATTTCTTCATCCGAGCAGATCAAATTGGGAACCTTACCATCGACCTAAAGCAGATTCGTTGGATTGAAAAGTTGAAGATGATCCGTTTATTTTGGTTCGTCGGTACCCCGAGGGCCGACACCTCTATGACTATAGATGGGATTCGTATACCTCAGGATCGCTGGGTGTATGACCAAGTGATATAGGTCTTACCTACTCTGACAGAGTAGCTGTGTTGGGATCTACCCCAATCCAGAGTCTACCACCCTTACCACCATCAGTTTTTAGAGTCTTAGAAACTACAGCGGAACCCCCATATTTCACCTATGTGGACCGCTCTACCCTTATGTCATAGTCAAGCTTAGGAATTTCCCTTGATGGCAAATAAGACTAATTATATTAGTCTCAGATCTTTGTAATAAAACTCATCCTTGTAAATATTTGAAAATAAAATGATTTCAATGTTTTACTCTCCAAAATAAGCGTTGTGCAAGTATGAATCTTGTAATCTTAAAAATTGTTTTTACAATGATGGTGGCCAGGACGATCACCCTCCACTTTCCAATGCACTTTACACTAATATCCAGGAGAAGAAGCTCTTGCTCAAGCAAATGTTCAAAGATTGAGAAGGATGCTGAAGTCTGGAAGCGATGGACGATTATTTCTCTGCCGCCGGTACTGGAGTAGCAAATCAATCTATGCTTGCACGGTTTCACCTCATCGGAGATGCTAAACTCTGGTGGAAACAATGGTGCCGTGACAAGGGAGTCACTGAGCATTCTCAAACGTGGGAAGAAATCAAGCAGGCCGTGAAGGAAAGATATCTTCCCCCATCCCATGAATCCATAAAGATGAATGAGTTTTTTTGTCTTAGGCAGTGCAGCTTAACTCTTGATGAGGACTACTATTCCAAATTTATCACTCTTCGGAAGTATGCCCCAGCTATGACTACTTCCCAGCAAGTGGCTCGTTTCTGCCAAGGGTTAAATGAACCCTTAGATTCCCGCCTTGAAGCAATGAGGCCAAGCTCATTACAAGATGCTCTCATACGAGCAAAGCCCCTTGTGAAAGAATTGAGGGCTGACAAACCTAAGCCTCAAAAGAGATCGTACCCTAAGGCAAATCCTAAAGATCAACCCTACAAGAAACCCCAACAGAATTTCCCCTACTACAACAGAGGGTGACAAAGCAACTCTTTTGTCCCCCGCTCGTAAGCTGCTTCTTCCAGAGAAGGCCCTCTGTGTTTTGAGTGCAATGAGCCGGGACACTTTAGGGCCAACTATCCCAAGATGGCAACATCATTTCCCCAAGGTAGCAGAGGAAATGAAGGCCGTGGAACCCCTATCCACCAAGGTGCAAGAGACGATGGACGTGGCAGAGGCCGTGGAGGAGCAGTTGCTAGGACCGCCTGTATTATAAGTGAAGAACCGACCTTGGAAATGGCTGAAGAAGAGCGCGCCACCGTCCATGCGGCAGTAGAACACCAAGGTCCGAATAAACAATTTGGTGTAATCCAAACCCCATTCCAGATTTTGATTGATTGTTGCACTACCCATTCATTTCTTTCGCCTAGGTGTTTGCAAAAATTAAACTTGGGTCAAAAAACAGCTAGAAGAATGACTGTAGAGTTAGCCAGTGGGAAAGTAGTATCTCGCCACTCTATAGGAAACCTTGATTTTGAGCTGGGTAATGAGCGAGCTCATGGCCACTTTAGAGTCTTGCCATTAGAAATTTATGATGGAATCCTTGGGATGGATTGGTGGTTAATTGCAAACAAAGCTAGCATTCATTGTAACCAGGGGAGTATCACTTTTGAAAATGAGCATGGCCAAGTAATATTCGTTCAGGGGATAACAGGAAAACCTAAATCTAGGGTAGTCAAGGCAAAACATCTTCTCAAAGGAACACGTAAGGGTCAGCAAGTTTTCTTAGTCAAGCTCAACAAAGCCATTGAACCTAGTAAGAAGACAGAACCCTCTTGGCTCCAAGAATTCTTTGACATCTTCCTTGACGAGCTTACAGGGCTACCGCCTCCTCGAGAAGTCGATCATGAAATCGAGGTGATCCTTGGAGCTCAACCCGTCTCAAAAACGCCCTATAAAATGTCCCTTCCTGAAGCCATTGAACTTAAAGAGCAACTTACACAACTCATTGAGCAAGGATTCGTACGCCCGAGTAGCTCTCCTTGGGGGGCACCTGTTCTTTTCCAAAAAAAGAAGGACGGAACTCTCCGCCTCTGCATAGATTATTGAGGGCTAAATCAAGTCACTGTCAAGAATAAGTATCCTATCCCTCGCATCGACAAACTTCTTGACAAGCTTCATGGGGCCAAAGTCTTCTCAAAAATAGATTTAAGGTCTGGTTACTACTATCAGATCAAAGTCAAGGAAGTAGATATACCCAAGACAGCCTTCAATACCCGTTATGGCCACTATGAGTTTATTGTAATGTCATTCGGGTTAACCAATGCTCCTGCAACCCTCAAATGTGCCTAATGCAAGATATATTCCGTCCTTACTTGGATGAATTTGTGCTGGTTTTTTTTTATGACATCTTAATCTACTCCAAATCAATGGAAGAGCATGAGGAGCTGCGTAGAGTTTTGCAATTGTTGCGCAGACACAAACTCTATGCCAAGAAGAGCAAATGTACCTTCTTTACTCATCAAATTGAGTATCTTGGGTTCATCGTCTCCAAAGATGGCATTTTAGTAGACCCCCCCAAGGTCAAAGATATTCTGGAGTGGCCACCCCCTAAATCAGCTCGTGAAGTTCGTGGGTTTTTGGGAGTCACAGGATGGTATAGGATTTTTATCAATATGCCTTGGTAGCTACACCTTTGACGGATCTTCTTAAGAAGGATTGCAAAATAGTGTGGCTGCCAACCCATCAAAACAGTTTTGATCAGCTCAAGGTCATTATTACTTCTGCCCCAGTCCTGAAACTTTTGGATTTCACCAAGGAATTTGAAGTGGTTACTGATGCCAGTAGTCTAGCACTTGGTGGTGTCTTAGGCCAAGAAGAAAGACCAGTCCCTTCCCGCCGCCGCAAGCTGAAGCAATATGAAGCAAATTATGCCACCCATGATTTGGAGCTCTTAGCAGTTGTTCATTGCCTCAAATTATGGAGACATTATCTCTTGGGGGGGGAAATTCCGGCTTGTAAAATAACTGACCACAAAAGTCTGAAGTGGATCTTCACCCAGCCTTACCTCAACATGCGGCAAAGGAGATGGATTGAAATTCTACAAGAATATGACTTCGACATCAAATTTCGCCCTGGGAAAGATAATGTGGTAGCAGATGCACTTAGCCGCCGCAAATCTTTCTTGAGTGCAATTTCAATGCCAAATAATCCCATACTGGTCAAGGTGGAAGAAGTCTCATCTCATGATCCAGATTATCAGAGGATGATGAAGTTAGTAGAAGAAGGGGAAAATTCAGAGAAAGAGAAGAATCTAATCAAGGGATACTCCACTCATGAAGGAAGCCTCTACTTCAATCACAGGCTATGTATCCCTAAGGATCCTGCTTTAAACAAACTAATCCTCCATGAAGCTCATGATAGTCCTGCTGCTCTCTGCAGGACACCCAGGCTATGCAAAAACATTAAATGCCATAAGAAGGAGCTTTCATTGGGCAGACTTGAAAAATGATGTCCTTCGGTACTTGAAGCAATGTCTCTCATGCCAAAGGATCAAGCTGAAAGGGTCAAGATGCCTGGGAAACTTCAACTCTCCTTGGATATTCCCCAAATGAAGTGGGAGTGCATTAGTATGGATTTTGTCACAAGTCTCCCCACTGTTCAAGGAGGATATGACTCCATTCTGGTAGTAGTGGACTTACTTACCAAAGTAGCTCACCTTATACCAGCAAAGAAGACCTTCAAAGCTTCTGAAGTTGCTCGAATATTCATCAAGGAAGTCCTCAAACTTCATGGTCTCCCAAAAAGGATAGTAAGTGACCGGGATTCTGACTTCACTTCAAAGTTCTGACAGTCCTTATTTCAAGCCCTGGGAACTCAACTTTGCTTTAGCACAACTTATCATCCAGAGACCGATGGCCAGATTGAGAGAGTCAATCAAGTAATTGAAGACATTCTCAAAGCATATTGTGGACGGGAACCAAGAAGGTGGATTCAATACCTTCCTCTGGTAGAATGTGCCTACAACGCATCTTATCATCAGAGCATAGGAATGTCACCATTCAAAGCACTCTATGGGCAAGAATGCTTGTCTCCTCTAAATTTCTCTGATCCGACCATAAGAGTTGAGGCATCTAGGAAAATGCTCGAAGAGATGGAGGAACAAACCAAGGCAATCCAAAAGGATATTAAAGCTGCCCAAGATCGACAAAAGCATTATGCTGACACCAAGAGGTCTGAAAGGATCTTCAAGGAAGGAGACAAAGTTCTTCTACGAGTGCGACCCAAATGAAGTTCTCTATCACTTGGGAAATATAAGAAGCTCAGCCCTAGGTATTGTGGTCCCTATACAGTTATCAAGTGTCTAGGTAAAAGTGCCTATAAACTCCAACTCCCAGCCCATATCAAAGTCCACAATGTATTTCATGTAAGTTTGTTTAAAACCTTATGTACCCAGTCTCGATCATATTCTTGATGATGAACAAGTTGTAATCCCTACTCAAGGAGTCCTTGAATTATAGCCCAATAGCATCATAGATTCTAGGGAAAGCCAACTCTGAAATAGAACTCTTGTAGAACATCTAGTACAGTGGAAAGATTACCCTGAGGAGGATGCAACTTGGGAAGATGAAGCTGCACTCTTAAAGGATTATCCCCAATTCATGACGAGATGAGGACATCTCGATTTCTTTAAGGGGGGAAGGATGTAACATACCCATCTTCACTAATAAAGAAATGTCCATGTAATAGTTAATTTATGAGTTTTTATGGTATAAAAATCAATGATTTTATCAAATGAGTCATGTTTACTTAGAATCTTCAAATTTTGAGCCCAAATTTAGAATCTGCGTGCGATTTTACCCTAATGTAGGATTTTACAGCATCCAAAACGGACACCGGATCAAGCTTAAACGCAAATTTCAATCATTTTTTAGTTAAAAAGCGAGGACCTTTAAACCTTAATAAATGCACGACCGGGCGTCCGATTGATGAACGGTCTACACCCCAACGACCACGAGAACATCCCGGACAAAAAAAATTTACCCCCTCGGGGCGGTCCGACACGCAAATCGAGATCGACATCCCAAATTTAGGGATACTGCCCCAAAATTTGGACCGTACACACTTACCAGGGTGCCCGTACGATGGCCACACGAGCCAAAGGATGACCGCCCACAGTGTGGTCCACATGTACCACTACGTGGACACCCATGCTGCCCCTGACCAGAGGAGGTACATGTGTACCACTCCTTTCCCTGTTAAAACTGACACTGTTAACTAACACCGTACCTTTCTCCCTGAGCCATGCAGGCCACTGATCCACAGCCTTTGCTGGTACATTGTCCTTTCGTTTGCTTTGCGCAGCGCCCATATCCATACCCCACAGTTATATAAACCCTCGGGGTGCTCCATGGGCAACACGTATTTCTACATAGCTTATGCTATGTTGTGCCTCCCTGTGCAGTGTACTTGCTGTAGTCCAACCACCCCTCTGCACACCCCCTCATTTGCCACTTTTCAAATAAGGCAACAATTTTCCTCTATCCCCCCCCTCTTGTGACAGTGTCCTGAACTGTTCTCTCCCCTCCACCCCCCCGCCGTGTGAAGAGACTTACATCAGCCCTTCTCCCCTTCACCAAAACGTTTTTGTGTAAGGACATCTCACAATCCCCCCCATTTGCGTGGACTTTAGTAAGAGGTTTTTGCCTTAGCGAGGATTCATGCGATGTGGTCTTTTGCTCATACGGTGAGCATACGATCTTAGAATTGAGATCTGACTGGAGCGTTTCGACCACGACAGCGAGCCCTACAAGACGACGTCCAAGATGGCCCCTTCTCGAAAACGTCAAAATATTGCCTCGAGAAAGGAGCGCGCAACAACGAGATTAGAGAAGATGCTCGCGATGCGGCTTCAACCCTCCCTTTACAAGCTCCTCAAGGAAATGGTGGCCAGGTTAGCTTGGTCATCTTTAAAAGAAGAGTTTTTTTTAATATTAGTGTTAATAAATGTGTATCTTTTCCTTTTAAAATAATGACATAAAATTATATGAAGAAGTTACGAATTGAGTGATGATGTATTCAATGAATTGCATTGAAATTGTTATCTTTAAAGAGTGCAAGTTTTTCTTGGCTTCGACGCTAACTCCGTTCCGTGCTTGTGTAGCCGAGCAGCGTCGTTAGTAGCAAAGCCTGGGAATGGCCCAAGGTATCCCTCATATCATTGGGAGAATAAGGTTCGCTGATTGAGGCGAGAGATTATGATGTTGTCTAGTTCTGAGGGCCCAGGCTAGTGCAGTGAATAAGCCTACCCTAGTGTACAAACATCCCTCTGAGAGGCGGGAGGATCGAGCGATGGAGCCTGAGAGGGCGACAGGCTGGCTTGAGTCCTCGCCAAGGGCCGACGATGAGGTGTATGGTCCCGTGGGGTTTTGCCCAGCATGTAGAGGCTGGAAGGCCGAATTCTAGATCATCAGCAGTATAAAAGAATAAGAATAAGAGAGCCGGTTTGGCTTGTATGGAATTGATTCATGTATAAATTTTTTTTAATATAAATCTTGTCTTTGGCATTCTTGTATTGTGGAAAAAGACTGTTTTAACAAACCTTGTGAAAAGGATCTTAATTAAGGAACATGTTTATTTATGTCAAACAGTGTGGTAGGATTAATTAGAAAACAAATTGACGCGTGAGTAGGGTGGAAAGTTGGAGGATGGAATGCCCCGATGGCACCATCCTACGGACGGGTGGACCCAATTAGTCGGATAGCTCCAGTAGATTAAGTGAAAGACCTATGCTAGATAAATAGGTTCTTGGGAAACTCTATTCTAGAAGACTAGGCTAGCGGCTGTGCCTTGCATGGATGAGAAAAAAAAGCGTTGCCTCTAGAAATCAAGTCTAGTAGTTGCCCAATTTATGATCAATTACCCTATGGATGATTTGATTTTTAGAATATCGCGCTCCCCTTGCGGGATAGGACTAGGTCTTACCTATGAATTGTATCCTTGAATCTCTACACGGTCAAGGTGTGATAAATAGAAAATTTTCTCCAAGTTAAGACTTAGTGGACTATCTTAAGTGTTTCCCCTATTTTAGAAGGGGGGACACCTTACATAAGTCCAAACTAAGTATGCACTTCAACAAAGCATGACGAATTAAAAATATATCACCCTCATTGTCCTTTTATAGATTTATAAGCTTAACCAATAGCCAACTAGACTATCACATGTCCAGAAACCCTAAGGTCTATGGATTGAATCAAAAGAAATAAATCCATGTGGCCAAAGCAATCTAATAAATGCTTTTCTCTTTCTAAGCTAATAGTCTGCTATGATCCAATTCCTCCAAAAATTAAAATCCCGACTAAGCTATTGAATAAGGAGGTTGTCAAGATGCTATGTTTTGATGATAGTTTGGTAATTATAAAAGCTATCTTTTTTTGCTCACATCAATCTTCAACGACGTATGCTTTTTTAAGAGAGTGAAATGAAGCAGAAAGAAAGATATGTGAAGAGCAATGCTCCTTGTATATTACTAGCATCTTCTATAATTAGGATTCTTCTTTTAGTATGGGAAAAATAATAATATGATTATCTTAGTTTTAAATTATATTTTTATTTACTAGATCATTTATAATTTATTAGTAAAGAGTTAATACTCATTAATTAGTCATTACACTCTACTAATGTTTATTTTTATTTTACTAAATAAAGGACTTAAAATTATCTAATTTATTGATAAATTAGTTATCAATCAAACAAAAACATGATTACTTTTTGCTTTTGTGCATATAAAAAACTTAGATATTGAGTGCAATCAAATAAAATTTTCACAGTTTTCAATGTTGTTTTATTATATTTTTAAATTGAGAAAAATAGATCGATATTCAATTTAAACTATTTCCACAAGGTTATTAATTATATAGTGACGAATAACTAGTAATTTTTAACACATGATATATCTATTAATGAATTCAAAAATCAAATCTTAAATAATTATTAATCATTACTTAATTTCATAAATATTTTTATGTTATGATATAAATGTACAAACATTGAGGTTTACACATAATTAATACTAACTTAACATTAATTATTTGCGTGCCTTATTTTCTAAAAAAATTTAAATTTAATCTAATATACATTGAGGTTTTTAAAGCATGAGATACTTAGTGCAAGCACTTTCATTAACCTCTAAAATGCATCCAATCAAAACTTTAAATCCTCTTCTCTCTTCTTTGGAGACTTGTATCACATTTACTCAATTCTAATGACATATTATTTTTTTCTTCTACGTATTATAATATTATTATGTTACTTTTCTTCATAACAACATGGGTTCATCATGAGATAATATTATATCAATGAATGAAAACGCTCCCTCTCTCTTTTTGAATGATACAGTTTTTAAGACAAGAAAGATAATGACACGAACATTCTCATGGTGGTAGTAAGTCAAATGGATGTCTACACATATTAAATCCTATACAAGTCTACATAAAAGAAGATAAATCACATAGATCATGAGAATTCATAATTAAAAATTTTAATTATAAATTAAAAGTACCATGGAAATAAGAATCATATTTTAGATAGTTTAGCATTGATATACATTATACCAATGATGGTATATAATATATTTATCCAAAATTTCAACTCTCTTTATAATAGTAATTTTATCAAAAACCTAGTTCAGAAATTTTAGACTTGATATCATGTCGTACCTCATGTTCAAAGGATATTGCACTTTTTAAAAGAAGGTATTTTAGTCACTTCAAAAAAAGAAGATTAAACCATTAAAAAGAAGCATCTCAACATCAATGAGGTGATAACTCAAGTGCTAGAGGTGTTTGTCTAGGACCAAGAGGTCTTGAGTTCAAAACCCCACATGGTGGTTCCTTGATGGAATTACATTTACGGGCATGTAAAAAAGCACCTATGAGCGGTGAAAAATGGTAACTAATGGGAGGATCTTGGGCCTAAGGTCACTCAGTAGTAGGGAAAAAAAAGGAACAAGAGTCTCACATGATGAAAAAATATTCTAGTACTATATTAAGATGAAAGGTAACACATGACCCGAGAGTGATATGACGAATAGTCCAATCAATGATAGAGATTTAAATGAGACATATCTTTTTTTTCATTCAAATTTAATAACTCTAGCTACATTAAAATTAAGAGAAAATAATTGAATTATAATTATTAAATAAATAATGATAAATTCTTCTGTATTAAATCACTAATAAGTTAATAAACTAAAAGTTATGAAAATATCAAATGACTTTACTTAATTATTTTTTATTTTCATGCACATCGTTTATTCAATTGATTATTGAATAACATACTGTTACATTACTCATAAGAAGCTACCACAACCACCAGGATGAAGGAGAGGAGGGCTCTTGTTCACCATCCAGCCTTAAAGGAGTGTGGATAAGAGTCTACACTAGCGGGCTTATGTAGTGGCCTACATGCCCACACTTACCCGGTTACCCACGATCCTCCAACTCAGGTGTGAAAGAAAGGAGCATCTAGAATAGCCTTGAATTAGCCTAATTAGCCTTGGATTAACCTAGATTAGGATTATTAGCCTAGGTTTAGAGAGAAGAGAGAGTAATTGACTTGTATTATGATGATTATCAAAAGGTACCCCAAATATGGCCTATGTGACATATATACATGACCACCCCTTTCACACTATCATAAGTGTTGTCCATGGGCATGGTCCATTGGCCTTGGGTCCGTTATTAATATGAAACCATTTCACTTTATTACAAACCATCCCCATCCAAAAGGTTTCATCCTCGAAACCATTGATATGTACAATTACAATCCTCATGGGATGGAATATATGTCAATGGACTCATGTCAAACTTGAAGCTCATGCTCACACCATGTATGGGAGACCAAAATCGCATGTATATGGCTGTAAACTACTCAATAATCCCTCAAAACAAGCCATTACATCTATCCCATAATGGCATGAAAACCTTAAGTAGCTTCCAATCAATATGCATCCAATTTCCAAGGATGTAGGGCTGTCCACAGTGAATTTACAAGAATTTCCAGCAAGTTAATTCACTATTGATGACCCTCGTTGGACTTCCAAAATGCATCCAACAACCCTTCAAATCCTTCCAATGTAGAGGTGGGTTGCCAAGAAGCTTCTTCCTTAGGTAGCCCTTACCATTTGACCAAGTACTCCACTAATGTACGATTGCAAAGAACTCTTCTCTTGTATCCAAAATTGCTTCCGACACATACTCAATCATCCCCTCCCCATTCACTAGAGGTAATTCATCTTGCACAAATACCTCTGGCCCAAGGTAAGTTTTGAGATGTGACACATGAAATACATAATGAATCTTTGAGATTGATGGAAGTTCCAATTAATAAGCAACTTCAGGAACACACCTCACCCACCTTGTATGGCCCATAGTAGCAATGAGCTAAATTGGCGTTTATGTTGCCCTTGAGAGAACCATATCTTGTCTTGGGAATCCTCAAGAATACCCAATCACCCTCCATGAACACCAATGGCCTTGATGAGCATTAGCATAATGTTTCATCCTTTCTTGAGCTTGCTTCATATTAGCTTTGCATTGTTACAAGAGTGCATCCAGCTTTTCCATCTCCCTCTTTTGCATTAGGATTCACCCCTTCTTGCTTTTGAACCATCATTGGCATATTCACTTTGTACCCATAGAGTGCCTCAAAAGGTGACATGCTAATTCTCGCATGATGCGTGCTATTATGAGCAAACTCGGCGAGCGGAAACCACTCATCCCAAACGCCTTGCGTATCATGGAAATAGTGCCTCAAGTAAGTTTCCACCCACTTGTTCACCCTCTCAGTTTGTCCATCGATTTCGGGGTGATAGACAGTGCTGCTAGATGTCAAAATAGTCCCCATGATCTCAAACAATGTCCTTCAAAATGAACTCAAACTTCACATCTCGATCACTGGCAATTTGTTGTGGCACTCCATGCAACTTGAACACATGATCCACAAACTGTTTTACAACCATAGATACTGAAAATTTGACCTTGGAAGGAATAAAATGTCTCACTTTTGTCAAACGGTCTACCACCACATATATACTATCCCATCCCCTCCTTGTATGAGGAAGCCCCGTGATTAAATCCATAGAGATGTGTGTCCGTTTGCCATTGGGAATAGGCAAAGGCTGAAGCAAACCAATGGGCTTATGTGTGGGATCCTTGTTTTGTTGACAAGGTAAGTAACTTGTCACAAAAGTGTACTCGTATTTCCACATCCCTTTCCAATAAAAACTCTTCCGCATCTTCTCAAAGGTCTTAAACAGCCCCATGTTCCCCAATAATGGAGAAGAATGCATCTCTTCTAACACCCTCTTCTTGTAGCTTGATGTAGGCACAAGGTAGACTTTGCCTTTGTAGTAGATGAGTCCATTATACGAAGTTCAAAATGTAAAAAATCATCATGGGACCCTTGCTGTAATTTTTGCCACATTGGTGCCAGTTCCTAATCCAATATGTACTCTTCTTGAATATCCAAATCCAATCTTTATGTACCTCCGAAATTGCCATGCATCTACATGTCCATATACGTGACAATGCATCTGCCCACAACATTCTCTTTCCCTTTCATGTAAGAGATTTCAAAATCATAATTTTGCAATGTAGCCACCCACCTTCTTTTCTTGAGAGAGAGAATTATTGAAGCACTCTATGATCACTCTTCACAAAGAAATGACTCCCATACAAGTAATGATGCCACTTCTTTATTGCGTGAAGTATTGCCAACATCTCTTGATCATAGACGTGCATAATCATTTCCACTTTTGACAATCCATAAGGTGGTTTGTTAACGGGATTGGTATGCGGATCAAGCCCTATTCCATGTATGCATTTAGAACACATCCTTGTAATCCTTTAACAATTCCTTTATACCTTTATGCATAACCTCACCCTTTTGCTCATTGCTTTCCTCCTTGCAAAGCTGTAAAACATATATGCATCCCATTTTCTTTAGCTCCCTCTTGAGTTATGTTGTATTAATCATCTTGATACTTGGCACATGAGTTCCGATCAATGTACCTCACGGTTTTCATGCACGAAACTCATATACCCTTACTGTAAATTCATGTGAAATAACTCAAGAGTTGCCAACCAATCGCATCCCAAAACAATGTCAATGGAATCCGTATCTAATACAAGTAAATCAGCCTTGCAAGTATAATCATTTGTAAGAATCAACCTCACATCTTTGCATACCATTATGCTATCCATCTTTGATCCATTAGCCACTTGAACCTCATGCCACAAAGATGGAAATGCCCATGCATGGTGATGGCACTTGAATGCTCATGGGTGGCTATTTGATCATTACCTAGGAAGATTTCAAGAATGAGATGAGGAGAACCTTTGTTTCATCCCTTAATAGATCAAGGATGGTGGAGAAATGGAATGATCTCACTCAAACGGGCAATGTCAAGGATTATGTGCACAAGTTCACGAAGTTCTCACTTCATGTGGAAGGCTTAAGTGAGGAGTACAAAACAACATCAAGGTTGATGTGGATGCTCAAAGACCCAAAACCATCAAGGAGGAGGTCGTGCTTCTTTGTGGAGATCTATGAGGCAAAGTACACACATGCTAGTGGAGCAAGGCATGGGTTTAGGGCTGATATTGGCACTTCAACTTTGGGCAAATATTCAAGTGGATTTTATTATCACACTGGTCCTCCTAGATTCCCAACCATCTATGGAAGAGGTGGAAGAGGAAATTTCAGATTTGGTAACTCTTTTTTCCTCGACCTTCAAATATTGATGGGAAGTAAGTTGATGCGAAAGCATCTAACAAGAGCAAGGTTATTGGGGAAGATCGTATTAATGATTTGAAGGACAAAGGTTTGTGCTTCAAGTGCGGTGACAAAGGGAACAAGGATCATTGGAAGGTTTGTAAGGCCAAGAAGATGACCCTAAGTATGACACTCACCGAACCTTGCCATGAAGACATTAAGGAGGATGTGAATGAATATGAGGAGTATTTTTAATATGCCAACAATGAAGTTGAAGATGTAGAAAAGGATGGTGAATTCCCTGGATCAAAGAAGGGAGATGTTAACTATGATGATGGGTTACCATTGCCTATGTGTGCTTATCATAACAAAGACAATATAGCTACCTTATGCAATATCTTAAGTAATGCCTATGCTGGTTGCAAAGGGGAAAATACATTAAGGTTGAAGGCATGTATTAATGGAAGGGTGGTGCATGTTTTGATTGATAGTGGAAGCACACATAGCTTTTTCAACACCAAATCTATGTGCATGTTTTGATTGATAGTGGAAGCACACATAGCTTTTTCAACACCAAATCTATGTGCCTTCACCCTTGAACTTAGTAAAAGTCAACTTGTCCTTCATTCCCTTAAACTCATCTTCATCACACTACCTCGATAAACATGCGGTCTTGGTCTAACATGATTGTCCCCAAACTCATTGAAGTGATGAGGTCTACCATGATTAGGTTCAATCATCCCATTAAAATTATGACCCATCTCATCAAAGTGATGACCACTCGTGCGAAGGATGATGACCCACCTCATCAAAGTGATGACCACTCATGTGTGGATGATTCCAATTTCCATTCACCCTTAACTCTTCCAAAACTATGCCTGTGCTTTTGTCCACATTTCTCCCTGGCATTAATGAAATCCCATTCATACGACCATGCATAGGCATATCGGGCATACTTGTTCCACCTTGGTGCATCCATGACGGAGGCATCCTATCCTTCCCAAGAATAGAACCATGATTCCCATCAACATGGTACATACTAGCTTGAGGAGTATGTAATGCATTTGCATGTGAAGATCTCGCAAAAGATCTATAAGCTTGTGGCCCCATTGGTGGAAAAGTGTTTGGTGCATATGGATGCAACATAGGTTCATCGTAAGCTTCTTTGCCTTTATATGCATCTTGCCTCAAGCTTGTGATCCCATCATGCAACTCCTTGCTTATAGAGTCAAACATGTCCACCATGAACTGAAATCTTTGGTCCATCCTTTCAATCATAGTTCGCATGAGATACATCATGTTGTTCATGTTCATGTCCCTGCCTTCTTTAGGTATTTGTGGAACATTTTCCTCTTGATGCACCCCTTAAGTGACATTGCCACTAATTTCTTCTTGCATAGCTCCTTGAACATCCCGATTTTCTTCTTGTCTTACTTTTGTTGTGCCTGCTTCATACTCAAGAGCTTCCTTGTAGTTCTCCTTGTTGAGTTTGGCCTTCGGTATCATCTCAATTACTCAAAAGACTTTTAAAAGGGTTACCAAACTCCAAATTGAATGGTCTTTGGCTCTATGGATAGCTAATGAGGTGTACTAACACAATATACAAAAATAGTAAGTTTTTGGATAAGGCAAATACTCTCTGTTTTAGAGTTTATGAAGTATTAATGAAAATTAAAAGTTGATTATAGGATAACCAAAACTCGGCCGATTTTGCTGATCTATAGATTTTTGGAGCTATCTAAGCATGTACTATCATTTCCCCAAAGAGTTTGACCAAAGTCAAAGTGAAAGTCAACTTTGTTTTGACTTTTATAAAAAAGTCAACTATCACTACTTTGACTTAGCAAATGAAATCGAAATCAGAGAGTTAAGGACTTGATTAGTAGGTCTAATGAAGTCCTAACAAGATATGTAAAGACCCATGCGACACAATCTAGGGTTTACTGAATTAGGGTTTGGTGATTTCTGAAAAACTATAATTTCACCCCCCAAATGATATCAGAATCAAGGTCTTTAAAGTTTGACACGAAGTAATTATGTATTACAAGAGGATTCAAAGACCTAGGCAAGACCTAAAAACCCCTATGACTGAATTTAGGGTTTAGTTTGCAAGTATGCAAGGAAATTTTTAAAAATTTTGACATGACCTTTAAGTAATTTCTACCGAAACTCAATCCAAAAATGTGATCACAACTAATACCCAAGCATAGGCAACATGTAAATACCAAAAATTGGAATCTTCCCTCCCCTTTGCTTATGTCATTGCCTTGCTCCAATTGCAATTACCAACACAATGATTGTCGATTCCCTTTGCTTATGCCACTATTTTTTTCCAAATGCAATCACTCACAAGATGATTATCAATGTAGCGCTTTGAGGCTTGCCGATCTCTCGGCCAAGCTCTTACAACTCCTTACTCAAGTTTAAAATCCAAGAGCAAGAGCTTGGGCCAAGTCTTCACCACCATTGTACCTAATCCCCCACCGTATCACTTTACTATGGCACTCATGGCATGGTGAATTCAAGACGCACTCTCCCTGGCCTCTTCTCCTTATTGCCAAGATACCCTCACCACATATCTAGCTTTCTAGTTATGCAAGAAACAAATGAAAGCTTAGAAATGGATGAGAGTGTGGGTCACTTACAAATGGCACTTATAGATGCATGCCAATTCCATCAATACAAGATTTTAATGATGATGATGATGATGAGGATTTCAAGGGTAAGCCTCAAAAGGATGACTTCCCACGTACAACTTCAATCACTTGCCCTTCACAATTCTCAAACATGTGCCTCTTCACAAGAGCATATGGCATGCCTCATATCACTTGCATCAAACATGATCAATGGCATACATATTCATTCCATAAGCTTATAACATGATTCATACATGTCATGTGACATATCATAGTATGAAAATGGCTATGAATGGCATCTACAACTTTCCAATGGCATGTAACAATGCATGAAAGGATCTCAATACCATAGAGATTGAACCATGGAAATCCTCAAATCGCCAAGCAATGACTTGATAGCACACTTGATTACTGTTAGAGTCGATTTTTGAGCTCATGGAGTGGTTGATTTGAGAATTATAGCACCATGGAATGTGCAAAAAAAACGTGCAGCAATTACAACTTCTTCATAGCTTAAATCACCAAGAGAACAACCACCATCACTAAGATTATTATGCATCATAAACTTCTTATGCATCTTAGGCTTCAACTCCTCATGAAAATGTGGCTTCAACTCCTCATAAAAACATGGCTTCAACTTCTTTCTTAGGCTTCAACTCCTCACAAAAACGTGCAAGAACGTGTAGAAATCAACGACGAGTGCACATAGTGCTCAAAACAAGCTCACCCTATGCCTAACCACAGCCCTAATAGCCATGACATGTTTAAGAAATCTCCAAAGCACCAAGAAAAGAAGCAAAATCAATGCAGTAAAACGCAGCCTGACGGGTGGGAGATCTCCACGAAATTATACAATGTCAAGCTTGAATTGAAGCCAATGTCTTGCTCAAACAAAGCCCTAGGCTAATGCTAGCCCTTAGCCAAGGATTGAAGTCCTAATCACTCCAAGATTAAGCATGAAGAAGAAGGAAGAGAAAAAACATTTTTGGATTAACACTAATTAAGATTAGTAAATTTTTCTCCAATTTTGGTCCTGTGATTTGAATTTAGGAGCGGCTCCCTCAAAATTTGGTCCTCAGTCAATCCATGGCCCCAAAACTTAGGAAAAATGAATCAAGAAGATCAAATTAACTTAATCAAGATCACCATGTCCCTCTTTTTGATCAAGGAAATCAAGGAAATCCAAGAAATCCAAGAATTCCTCAAATTTTCTTGAAACCAAGATGAAAGTGGATCAAAGACTAAGCTCTGATACCAATGAAAGAAAGGAGCACTTAAATTAGCCTTGAATTAGCCTAATTAGTCTTGGATTATCCTAGATTAGGATGATTAGCCTAGGTTTAGAGAGAAGAGAGAGTAATTGACTTGTATATACATGGCAACCCCTTTCACACTCATAAGTGTTGTGAAAGGTTTAGAGAGAAGAGAGAGTAATTGACTTGGATTATCCTAGATTAAGATGATTAGCCTAGGTTTAGAGAGAAGAGAGAGTAATTGACTTGTATATACATGACCACCCCTTTCACACTATCATAAGTGTTGTCCATGGGCATGGTCCATTGGCCTTAGGCCCATTATTCATATGAGACTAGTTCAATTTGTTACAGGGTGCATCACCCCTGAATCCCAGACACCATCATTAATCGCTCTACGGGCGAACTTGCGTAGCTGGACACCATCGTCAATCGATCGGACTCCATGTCCGATTGAGCCCAACATAGCCAGTTATACAAGCTATGTGACATGACCTCCCCCTTAAGAAGAGTTTTCATTCGTGAAAAAAAACTGAGGATAGTTTTTGATAAGCATACTTGAGCGTTCCCAAGTGGACGCTTTCTCGTCTCTATCCTTCCACTTGACAAGTGTCTCTCAATGCACAATATGCCTCTTCTTCCGATCCCTAAATCCAAAAATCCTCTCGAGTTCATGTGGAAGTGACACTGATTTAATAAGTCCCATCAAAATGTTAGGAGTAACTATGCTATCCTTATGATACATTGTTTTTCATATTCCACACTAACATGAAAAATATGATGTACTCGAGAGCTCTCTAGCAACTCAAGTTTGTATGCTATGCTGCCAATCTTCTTAAGCATTTTAAATGGACTACAATACCTAGAAGAAAGCTTTCTCATCTTGAGAGTCTCTAACTTTAGAGGGAATTTCAAGAAAACAAAGTCACCCTCTTCAAAGGTCATTTCTCTGCGGCTCTTGTTAACATATGTTTTTGCATGATCTTGTGAATTACGAATGCTATCTCTTGCTGTTTTTGCATATCTTGTATGTCCTCAAGAAAATCCTTGACAGACTGAATTTTCTCCTTCTCTAACCCTACCGCTAAAGGAGATCTCAATTGGAAACCATACATCAATATGAATGGGCAAAATCCAATCATTGAATGTTTTGAACTATTATAAGAAAATTCCAAAAGTGGCATGTCTTCCAGACTGCGGATGGTAGCCATACTTATACTCAAAAGTAGTATCTAACTTTTTGAAGACTTCCCTCTAAAAGTGACTATCAAACTTTCTATCTCTATCAGAAACTATATCTGTGGGCAATCTATATAGCTTGTAGAGATGTTCGATAAACAATTTAGCTAGCTCAGGGGTCTTTACGTCCTTTCCACCAGTAGGAGTAAACTTGGTTATTTTAATCAACCTATCTACCACCACCCAAACTGAATCATATCCTCGACTCGTTTTAGATAACCTGGTGATAAAATCCATCGAAATACTCTCCCATTTTTCTTTAGGAATATCTAATGGATGGAGAAAGCCTCCTACTTTGAGATGCTCATGCTTATTGACTTGACACTTCTTACATTTCAATATGAAGTCTTGGACATCCTTGAACAAACTAGGCCAATAGAATTGTTTTTTAACTAGTACATAGGTATTTTGTACCCTAGGGTTTTTTGTACCCAAGGATGACCAACACTTGGACTATCGTGACTTTCAATAAGAATTTAGTGCCGACGGTCACCACCAATAGATGGTACATACACTCTACCTTTGTGAAGCAAGTACCCATCATTGATAGAGATGTTTCTGAACCTTTCCCCCCAATGAACTTTACTGCCCCCATTTGAAACAATGTCAGATGGTTGTAAAGGGTCCACCCCCAAGCTTTCCATCTTGGTACATAACCTAAGAGACTCATCTAGTCTCTCTGCACTACAACTTCCTCTTTTTCTTGTAGAAACATGGGCTACTTGTTTTGGATTTCTCCTCCATGACAAGGAGGGCAATGGTTGTTGGTGCGCGTGTTAGAATATGCAGCAGAAATGATAACCAAACTTGGGTAGACAAGAGCAAGTAGACTGCAGAAAATAAACAGCACAAGAAACACAGAGAGATAGGTGTGTAAACTCTTCTCTATACACAAGATCCCGAGAAAACTGAATGAATAAGTGGTGGGGGCAAGGGGCCTATATATATGCCCCTGGGAGAGCAGTCGGCCAGCATAAAAAGTGCCCACGACTGCATAAATGCAGTCGGCCAGCAGAAAAATGCCCACGACTCATATGTGTGAAGTCGGCCAGCAGCCCTGACGCCCACGCATCACCTGTGTGCAGTCGGCCAGCACTAGAGTGCTCTTGCCACCCTCTGGCAACCCTCCCCGCCACTAGAAAAAATGAGAAAAAATAGGGAAAAATACGGGGAGTGCGAAAAAAATGATAAAACACCTTATACAGGGCAGGCACACCCACAACAGAGGCCCTGGTGTATAAATATAGACGAGAGATGACTTCTAACACCCCCTCTCAGCTCTTGGCTGTGAAACCAACCCAAGGGAGCTGGAGTGCCGCCTGAGCGTAGCCTCAGGTAGAGACTTCGTGTGAAGAGGTCCGCCGCATTGTCCTCCGTCAAACAATAAAGTAGCAAGATGTCACCAGCCAAGATCTTCTCACGTACAAAGTGATACTGTATCTCTATATGCTTGGTCCGGGCATGGAAAACCGGGTTTCGAGCAATAGCTATACAACTCTGGTTATCGCACTGACTATGGGCTCCCTCTGTGGAAACCCAATCTCGCCTAGCAGCCTCCGCAGCCATACAACCTCACAACAAGCAGCCCGGTACTCTGCCAAAGTGCCCCCATATGCCTCTCGCCAGCGTCATGTGCTTCACATGATTGATCACTTGTGGTGTGCAATTGAGGAAAATAAACGACCGGACCCTGGCGTTGACACGATCCCACATGTGTGCTTGTGCCTCTCGGTCCTTCCTTGTGTCGAGAGCAATTCCCCTTCCTCAGCTTCCGGCCGTGGAACCCCGATGATGATAAAATCAACAAGGTCATATGACTCCAGCACCGACTCCATCATGACCTTCCAGATGCCGTAATTGGACCCGTCCAACTGACGATCCACTGGGAACGTGGGGAGAGTCGGAATCTTCACGTGCTTCTCAGCCATCTCTAGTAAATTTGCCATCGCGGGGAGAGTAACCTGAAAGGGTGGCTAGGTGGGAAAAAAAATCTGAAAACCTGCAAGTGGTTGTCCAGCACCTTAGCCCGCCTTCCTCTGCACCTTCTCTTCCTGTATAGCCCAGAACAGTCCACCAATCAGCAGCCTAACGCTCCCCCTCTTGCTCAGAAAAACTCCCAAGATCTATCTCAAGCCTGGGGCTCTGATACCATGTCAGAATATGCAGCGGAAATGATAACCAAACTTGGGTAGACAAGAGCAAGTAGACTGCAGAAAATAAACAGCACAAGAAACACAGAGAGATAGGTGTGTAAACTCTTCTCTATACACAAGATCCCGAGAAAACTGAATGAATAAGTGGTGGGGACAAGGGGCCTATATATATGCCCCTGGGAGAGCAGTCGGCCAGCATAAAAAGTGCCCACGACTGCATAAATGCAGTCGGCCAGCAGAAAAATGCCCACGACTCATCTGTGTGAAGTCGGCCAGCAGTCCTAAAGCCCATGCATCACCTGTGTGCAGTCGGCCAGACAGTCGGCCAGCACTGGAGTGCTCTTGCCACCCTCTGGCAACCCTCCCCACCACTAGAAAAAATGGGAAAAAATAGGGAAAAATACGGGGAGTCTGGAAAAATGATAAAACACCTTATACAGGGCGGGCACACCCACAACAGAGGCCCTGGTGTATAAATATAGACAAGAGATGACTTCTAACAGCGCGCGCATACTGTACGACAAGCTAAACCTCTGAATAAGATGGATCATGTTCACACAAACCACGTAGTAAATCCAAGAACTTGTTCTTGAATATGGTGAAGCTTAGCTCATTCACCATTGGCATGCGGCTCACATTAAATTTACCTCTTTGATAATGAAGTTAAAGGTGACTCTTATTATAAGATCTTCGCTAACCTAGCTTTCCTATGTTTCAACTCATTTTGACTTGAAAGCCATTTCAAGATTTCATAGTCTGTACTAACCTAAAAAGTAGCACCATATAAATAATGTCGCCACTTTTTAAAAGCATGAACTACTGTAAGTAACTCTCGCTCATAGGTCGAGTAGTTATGATGGGCACAGTCAAGCTTTTTAGTTTCAAATGTAATTGGGCGTCCCCCTTGCATTAAAACCGCCCTAATGGATTTTCCACTAGCGTTTGCTTCTACGACAAATTGGCTCATGAGGGTCCACTATACTCAAGGTAGGTACGTACAATTGTGATTGCAACCTTGAGTTTCTCAAAACTACTTCATCGAATCCTCCCAATGAATAGTTTTTCCTTTAGTTCTCAATTATTCTGTCAAGGGGACTGTGATCATCACATAGCCCTTTACATACTGTCGGTAAAACACAAACCTAGAGAAAATTATAGTTGTTCTAAGTTTTTTTGGCTTAGGCCATTTGAGAATAGCATCCACTTTCCCTCAACAAATATAATATGGCTTAGATAATGAATTTCCTTTGCAAAGAATTCGCATTTACTTTCCTTCAAAAATAACCTATTGTTTTTAAGTAATTCAAACACTAAGCATAAATGATCTATGTGTTCCTTTCTCGACTTACTGTAAACAAGGAAAACTACTATGAATTTTCCAAAGTATGGACATAAAACATTATCCATCAGTGTCATAAATATTGTTGGCGTGTTTGTCAAACCAAACGGCATGACTAAAAACTCATAATGTCCAAATCGAGTTCTAAATATGGTCTTGGGAACATCATATTCTCTAATCCTGACACCTAATGATAGAGTGGTAACCTGACCTAAGGTCAATTTTATAAAAGTAGCGTGCACCATTGAGTTCGTCAAATAATTTTGTCAATGCGAGGTATTGGATACTTGTTCCATAGGCTTACTTATAGGCTTGGAATTTGGAAGGACATCAATGGAAAAGTCTACAGCCCTAGATAGCAGGACATCATTTGACAAATCGTCAAGGAAAACATCTTGATACTTGTAATAAAGAATATAAAGTATCTACATACTTACCATTTTTTATTATCTTATTTTTAGCCTTGGATTTTTTTTAAGTTTTGGTCACATGCAGGCAAAACAAGGTTCACAAAAGAAGAGGGGTCTCATCCAAGGCCATTTAAATTTATTGTTTCATCTACGAAAACATTATTCACTTCTATTTTATCTACGGAAACAAAATTATACGAAGGTTAAAAATGTATACCTGTTGAATCTCATCGAGTCTGTAGGCAAGGCAAAACTCCATGGACGATATCAAAGACATAGCTAGCACATCATGCTCACCACATAAAGTAATGCATCTACCCTCATGCATGAACTCTAGAGGGTGTTATCTTAATAACTACGATGTAGGGTAGGGCCTAGGTTATACAACCACTCCATGGATAGATAAACATCTATCCTAGTTAAATGCGTGACCTGGAAATCAAGCGTAACCTCGTAGCCCTGTATAGCCACCCAACAACATAACCATTAGCAAGTGAAATTGTGTACTTATGATCACTCTTGGTCTTGGGCAGTTTCAACTTTTTGACTAACAACTAGTTAAGAAAGTTGTGTATAGCTCCATCGTCAATCATAATGGTGACTCTATGGCCACCAATCCTACCATATAAACGAACCAAATCGTGTGGCTTGAAAGATGGCTGCCACATAGCTTATGAAACATAATAGGCATGGGTGTTCTCTGTATGGCAGACTATCACATCTCTAAACTCTATAGATCGAAGCGGTACCACCTTGCATGAACTAGTCGAGAGGATTTACCATCCTTCTTGGCATCACTAGAACTACCTCTAGCTCCAGTGTCGAGCTGTCATCTTGCTATGCCTTGTCTCAAAGTAGTGAAGCACATATTTTCTTTCTTAGCTTTCTCATGTTGTTCTATTTTTGAAGTTTTGTAGGGTTTTTCTCTCTATGTTTTCATGGTTTTTTAGACCAGCGTCATCCTTGTCCCCCTTCCTCACCCTAACAATGTGCCTTGTTGCCCTGAAAGAATTTTGTTTTAAATTTTACACCCCCACTCTCATCTATCATATTTGCCTAGGACCAAATTTCAACTTGCGAGATATATCATCGAATATCTAAGCATATTTTATTGCCTCGTTGAAATCCTTAGGCTGCTTAGGCTGTACATAGATCTCGTTCTCTAGTTCAAGACCTCACATGAACCCGCGAAGAGTGTAGAGAACGCATCGATTCCCTTTAACTTCAACACTATTTCTCGATAGTTTGAGATATATTGGGTGAGTGAAATGTCAAAAAATTTGTTCCACTCGCACTAAGACCTCTAAAGCTCATCAACTAGTAAAAACTGTTTGCGGAATACTGTCTCAAACTCTACCCAAGTATGAGGGCGTCTGGCACTAATGGCCAAACTCATCCACCATTTATATGCTTTTCTCATCAAGGAAAATCTTACCTCAATGGGCCTCACATCTTCTGGTGTATTCTTGAGGCTATGTAAGTCTCTAGTGCTATATTGGTAGCATTCTAATGGCGTGTACTTCCATGTCATTGTGTGTAAACTCACATAGTTGCCCCTTGGGCCTTGTGTCACGTCGCCTCTGGGGGGAGTTATGACTATATGTGGTCGCCTTTTGGATGGCAGCTATCTATAGTGTTGCTACTTGTTAAGGCTTGGGTTTCTTGGCTAGCTCATGGTTGTTACGTCTTGTAGTGTGTGTTGTTGTGCACCTATGCTAATCTTATGTTGTTGTCTCGATGGCCACTATGTTGGGCTGTCAATGCTACATGTATTACTATGTGTCACCTACAACAATAGTTTAAGAGAAAGAGAGAGAGACATTCGTGCATTTTTAAGATGCACATGCACATGGGATGGACCTAGGCACATGGACTTAGGATCATTTACATGTGGGATTAGGGCACATGGGTCTTGGGGATTATAAAAGGCATGTACTCTAGGACTATTGTGCCTTTTGATACCTTTTTGATATACCTTTTAAGCCATTCCTTAGTGATAATCTCTTAAGATTTCCTTAATTCAAGTTAAGCTAAGAGATGTTACTCTCTTCCATTTCTACTTCAACAACGTGTTCCAGCTTGTTTGTCATCGCTCGCCATAGTCGGCTATGGCATCAAGCTTTGTGCAGATTTGTGATGTCCTACTTTCCTTCCACATCATCTTCATTGCGGTCCATTTCTTCGTGCCATTTTTGCATTTACTATTAGTAGCGAACAACTCAACACAGTCATCAGTTCTTTGCTCTCATGTCAACAAAACGCAGAAGTAGTAACCGCTTAGCTCGATTTCCATTACAATTACTTCCTTGACCCCCCCCCCCCCTTGCTTGCCTTTTTTTGTCTCTTCAAACTTGTGTGTGTATAAGAAAAGTGTAGAGACCCTTCAACTCCTCTCTTACTTAATGAATATACCTAGATTAATCCAGGGATAGCCCAAATTCACCTTATAAGAAAGTGCAATTTATAACCTCATGGTAGTCATCCACAAGACAATAAATCATCAACTCCATCATGCATAGTATGGACTAGATACTACGACATCCCTACTAACATCATCAGTGCCCAATAGTGGGTGTAGACCTTGGTATCAATATATGCTCCCACACACACACCCCACGCACGCACACACATAAGAGCATACATTTATACAAAGATATGTGTACTGAGTTTTTGTCAGAGCTCCGGAGATACAACGCAAACTTAACCATAATGAAGCCTAGCACTAAGGATCATAATAAATAGAAATAATTATCACAACAAAAAAGTAGTTGATAGGACATATGCACCACTAAACATAGAAAGAATTAACACAATATCAACTAGCTGCAACTTGGACGAAAACTTGACAATGTGAAATTTGAATATCCCCTAATACAGCATAAAGATATACCTCGATGAATCCAAGGACAAGACCAAATTAATGAATGCGTGAATGTCTTACATTTATAAGAGTTTTTTGCACTCATAAACTGGTCAATGAGCCTTCTGTTTGTAGCATGTTGTTGTGACATGTGCTTGCTGAGTTGTGTGATAGAGACCAATGTAACACAATAGCTCTTCTCCATTCTGTTCTTCATCAGTTTAATGCACAAGCATTGTGCATTTTTGTTTGTTGGCCTCCACAAGGATATGATGCCTTGTCCTTTTGCATTCTAATGGTGCTACAAACTAGTGTTTGAGAACCGCTATAGCTCAATGAACAGATTATGTGAGCTTGCTACTGTTGTCAAGAGCTACCAGGTTGTTTGTAATGATGTTAAGCTTTGTTGCTATTGTCAAGACCCTCTAATGTCCTCTCAGGTGATAGTGGTAAAACCAAGAATGGCTATGCCAACAAACACTAGAGCAGTGTTCTTGTTGAGCCTATAACCAAGGGTAATGATGCTTGTGAAAGAATCTTGAATACCATGTATGTATAGACTTTACACCACCTATTTGTAAATGTTCATGTCTTCTTACTTGCCTCAAGCCTCGAATACATTCTCAATCTGACGTGCATTTCATTAATCTTTACATGCATACATGAAAACTGTCTTGCATGCATCTGATTACCTTGCATTTGACATAAAACTTGTCAAATTCACTCTGATTAATCATAAGATAAGTACTAATCTTGCACTGTTTGCTCAATTCTTGGCCAAGAAACTGTTCAAGTTGCTCTTAAGCATCAAATTGTTATGCATTTTACATAAACCTTACAAGATTAACAATCTTGTAGTTTCTAGGCATCAAGATTTGCTTTGCATGCACCAGGGTTACATGTAAATGTCTCTTTTTGCTTGAATTCTAACAAGATTCATAAATCTTATAACACTTCCATGGTATGTCTTCTCTGTGCGTTAACCTTGATAAAGATCTTATAAACTTTGCACAAAAATCAAGAAAATTGAGAGCATAGAGTAGGGATTAGATGCTTACAATTGTTTCCAACAATCTGCACATAAATCTTTGCAATAAACTAATTTATGTACAATCTTCAATACTCTATATTATTCCACACAAAATCTGTGAAAAATTATGCACATCGACCTTTTAAAACTGTGAGCTACTCCATAAACTCTACACAGGAATCAAAATCTCTACACAGCAGCTTAGAAAACTCTGCATAGCAATCTGAAGATTCTACATAATGATATGAAATTTCTACACTAAATCTTGTATAACAATTTGAAATGTTTGCATACTTCTTACAACTACACCAATATTCTGTGTACAGCAACCTTCTCCTTGAAATATTCTTCCAAGAACTCAAAGATTTGACAATCTAGGGTTTCAATCTTGAAGAATAAGGACTCTAAGGATTAATCTCTGAAAAAGTATACTCCCTAAGTAAGAAATCACTCAATACTAGTTAGGCTGAAATTTTTGTAAACCCTAATTCGAAAATTAAAAAAATTTAAGAAATCAAAATCAAGAACTTCAAGAAATTAAGTAGTAAAGTGGATTAAAATTTTGAAAACAATGATTAATACAAATTCAAAAATAATTAACACAAGTTTCATTGTTGATCTTCTTAGATTAAAAATTAACAAATCTAAAAACTATATAAAAATCAATTCTAAAAATGATTAATACTAATCATGATCAATAAAATACATTTTTAAAAATTGAGTTCATAGTAATTCAAAAATGATTAATTTCCTAATCAAAGCATCAAGATATAAGTCTAGAGCTTTGATACTAATAAAAGAAAGTAATATCTAGCTTAATCTTAAATTAACCTAATTAATCTAGATTTAAAAAAACTTGAGAGATTATCACTAAGGGATGGCTCAAAAGATATATCAAAAGGTACAATAGTCGTAGAGCACATTCCTTTTATAGTCTCCATGGTTCAGGTGCCCTAATCCCACATGTAGCTGATCCTAAGCCCATGTGTCTAGGGTGCAGGTGCATGTGCATGTGCATCTTAAAAACACTTTGTTACAAGAAGGAAAGTAAGGCTCTTGTTTACCACCCAACCTTAGAGGAATGTGGTTAAGAATCTACATTCTCTAGCTTATGTAGTGACCTACTTGTCCATACTTGCCCGGCCGCCTGACCGGCCGCCTCAACCCTGAACCCCAAATATCATCGCCAATCGCTCTACGAAGTGACAATCGTCATTCGCTCCCCGAATACCATCGCCAATCGCCCTTTGACACAATCGATAATCATGATCCATGTCTGGTCGAGCCAACGCTTACTAATAATTTTCAAGTTATGTACTTAAAGAATCAATTAGTGAGTAATTAATTCTTAAATTAACATAAAAACATGTGTACGTTTTCAACAATTAATTATAAGAAACTCGTCATGTATAGATAATAGTAGATAATAGTATGAGTTACAAAAATTCTCGAACAACCTCTTCTTCTTAAAATCTATTATTGTCTAGCTTCACATCAACACTTGGAAAAAAAATTTGTAAGACACATAAAGAAGTAAGTCTTATGTATATAAAATCTTATCTACATTTAAAAAAAAACATACTACATTTTCATATCGTTAAGATAGTCTTATTATTAATATAATTTAATTTCTAAAATATTTCCTATATAAATATATGAATGAATACAAAATAAGATACGTAAAAGTTATCGCCACAAGTCTATTGAATAGTTTTAATAATAGTTGTATCTAAGACTACATAATGGTTGTATATTATTAACTAAGACTACATTATAGTTGTATCTAAGACTACATAATAGTTTTAATAATAGTTGTATCTAAGACTACATAGTTTTTTCTGTCGTGCATATTCACTCAAACTTATTAATTAATTTTTTTTCTGTCGTGCATATGCACTTAAACTTCAGACTTTATAAGGTTAAGGTTACAAACCTTTTAAAGTCTATGGTTAAAAAATTTACATTTTCTATAGCCAAAGCTTTAATTAATACACACCCTATACCTTAGGGTGTCCATCTCTCCCTACCTCTCCCCTAGCCCTCTTGCCTTTTTAAAGAAAATAGTGAGCCCAAAAAAAGAAAGATTATGGAGGACATCATGAGCCCAAAAAAAGAAACATTATGGAGGACATCAACCTTTAAAAATAGAATGTGATGGAGGCTAACATAGATAGAAAGAAAGCAAAAATAGAAAGCATGTGGACCCAACACCATTTCCATTTTTGACCTTACAAAAAAACCTTAATAAACCTTAATAGTTGTACTCTTCGACTACTGTCGTCTGGGGGGACTGCAACGGGCGACCGCGTTGCTTTGGCGATGCTGGTGGGCGGCGTACTCTACGGGTGTACACATGGCTGCGGGGTGGTTTGGGGGAGTGGGGGTGGGGACGGGCGGGCGGGCCTTACAACTTAAAATTTATTACACGAAGTGCCCTTACAACTTAAAGTTTATCGCAATGAAGTACCCTTACAACTAGGAATTGTGAAAAAGATTTTTATTCCATATTAATAAAAAAAAATCAAATTTATGACTATTCATTAGTAGGATCCATTCACTAATAATGTACATAATCTCCATTAATTGATTACTTTACATAAAAGGTTCTTTTTATATTTTAAGAGGGATATTGGTGGACCATACTTTATCTTTAAAAATCAATTTCATAAGCATGTTAATAATATGTTTATTTGTTGACTCCACCATAACTTTTTTTTAAGTGCTTACAATAATTTTTCATGACAGAGTTATTCCAAGTAGCAAGAGTATTATGGATATATTTACAAGGACAAAAGATATGTCACATGAAAAGAAGTACTAAAAGTGCTTTTTTAGAGAGTATTCTCTTATGATTTTGAAATAAAACATTTTGAAATTTAAAAATAACAAACATTAATTTTTTTTAAAAACAGTCTGAATCTATCTATAAAAGAATAGAAACCAAAAAAAATGTATAGCATATCAAGAAATAAAGGAGAATAGATCCTCCCAAGCGTATTTATGTACAATTAAATTAAATTTGTAATGTATCAAGACACAAAGGAGAAAAGATCCACCCAATCATATTTATGTACAATTGAAATTTTATGCAAGGCTTGCCATTTATAAGATTTGAAGAGGGCATTGTATGTGTTACAAATAATAATAACTTATTCCTTTAATGTCTCTAAATAATCTTACAATATGGTAGAAGCATAATGAAAAGAAAACCACAATGAACATGTTTACACATTTATCTTTTTATTTGTTTGTTTCATCATTTTTTTAGATATATTGGGTTGTAGGCTCATCTTCTTTTCTTCCTTGCTAAAACTTTATCTTTCGAGCTTTTTTTGGCTACTCAACCTCTACTAATTTTATGGCTTTGTAGCCCCCACATAAACATTTAAAATTTAACTCTATATATCCATTTTCCATTGAAGTTATGTAAATGTCTTGAATCTTTAAATTTGATGGTATTTTATTTTTATCTTTAGTTCTTTACTTTGCACACTTTTCTAGTTGAGTTTCTCAAGAGTTCATTCTTTGGTTAAATTCAAAAACATCTTTTGAAATGCTTTTTAAATGTGAGTTTATTTACATTTAAAAAGTGACAATCTCACTTTTATGTGAAAAAATATTACATTTAATGTTTTAATAATTATTTATATAACTTTATCTTTAACACTAGTATTGTGATTGAATGGCTTAAGCTGCACATACGGCTTAATCTTGATTTGTATATCTTTCCAAAAGTCAACATAGACACTAACAAAAAAAACCATGAAGGTACTCCAAAGTTTGTGAGTTTGATAGTTGAAGCTTTAACCTTATTCACTTTTGAAATGGCTTTAGTTTGCAATAAAATTAATAACAATTATACAATCTTATATCATGAAAATATAAATGGTATATACACACAATAATTTTTTAACATGTATCTTGTATGTCACATTTGAAAAAATATTTAATGTGGTTTCAAATTTAAAGTCCTTTGTCACAACCATTGTGGGGAGGTTTGAACCTACTAGATGACATTAATTTAATAATCTCTCTCACAACCAAATAAATAAACAAATAAAGTCCAAAAATGTTATTATTTTAACACGAAAGATTTTTTATGTGACATGTATCTTATATTCTCATTCATATAAACACCCGATACAAAGGAAGAGACTCATGAAAGATTTTATGTGACATGTATCTTATATTCTCATTGATATAAACACCCGATACAAAGGAAGAGACTCCACAAAGTCTCTTCCACTGTTGGGAAAAAAAAGATTCATAGAGGACCGGACCTCAAACTAATCATTGATGTACCTTAAGGAGATAGATGCACATATGTCCATAAGAAGGGACTCAATAAGATCTGATAAAGGCTCCTTCATCTCAATCTTCTATATCTCACACAGTTCATAACTATGGGTCCCCATATATGAGCTTATCTCACATATTAGATGATGTGAGTAAACTTTAGTATATATAATGGGGTTATCTTAATAGCATGTGATCTATTTTTGCAAATACCTTGATCTTTTAGGTGAAACTATCATGGTTGGCATTACAAGAAATGTCTTCTATACAATTGCGCCTTCGAGGTTAATCACTCCATCTCTAAAAACATCTCTAAAAAGTATGAAGCTAGAAGATATCCATCTTAACTATTTTTGTATCTAAGACTACATGATAGGACAAATAAGTAAATGAAACGCTCCAATACTTTTAAATTCTATACGTATAGATAGTAATGAGACAATACTTTCAAATCCCTTACGTATAGATATTTTTATCTTTTGAGATCTTTAAGATGAACAAAGAAAGTATATCTTTGTCTTTTGAGATACCTTGTTTGTTGCGTAAAAAGGTGAACAATGGCATAAGACTCCATTCACATGACGGATTATCTTTGTCTTTTGAGATACCTTGTTTGTTGCGTAAAAAGGTGAACAATGGCATAAGACTCCATTCACATGACGGATTATCCACTAATCTTTCAAAAAACTAAAGCTTACGATAAGATTATACATTTACATGATAATGCGCGCTAACTTATAAAAAATAGTGATGTGTATAAGTAGACTTCGAAACATGCTTGAATATTTATAATGGTTCTTTTAGTTTGTGCTTTAAAGTAAGAGAGAGATGCGCATGAACATGTAGCCTAGTGATGAGCCGAGTGAGAACCAGTGCTAAAAAATATATATATTTTCCAACCAATCAAAATAATAATAACTCTTAAATATATTTGACTTTTGTTTCCGAAATCTCTACTATATGTCGATTTTACAACTAAAAAATATATGAAAAATCATTCCTTAAAATAAGCACTACATAAAATCTCAACCATTTTTTCTGAAGTCTGGATGGTACAAATACACTAGAATGTCATTTTTTTTCGAGCAGTAAGGACTCCTATGATGAGACACGTGCGGCCTGAGATGAGACCCAGGATGGTCATAGTGTTGGATCTTATGTCTAAATGAATTTCAAAATAAGTCTCCAGGGGGACGACATTTTCATGAGCTAAACTTAGCATTCCCCATTTTTTTTTTAAAAAAGGTTATTACTTGCGAAAAGTAAACAAAACAGTCGAGATAAGAACCTGGGGCTGGCGAATTCGGAGAGTTTGCCGGTGGGGGAGAAGACGATGACCCCCACCTGGGCATCGCAAAGGACGGAGAGCTCGTAAGCCTTCTTGAGGAGGTCGTTTCGGCGCTTGGAGAAGGTGACCTGCCGCTTCGTATGAAGAGCTCTGCGGCTACTGTCGGCTTGGGGGGACTCGGTAGCATAGTCATCGGCGGCGGCGGCGGCGGCGGCAGCAGCTGCTGCTGGAGGATGGGCGGCCGCGTTGCTTTGGCGATGCTGGGCGGCGCGCTCTACGTGTGTACACATTGTGGCTGCGCGGTGTAGCAGCAGCTGCTGCTGCTGGGGCGCGATTAAGAGAGCTTTCGTGCTTACCAAAAGCCTGTGAACTTAATTAAAAGCCTGTGAACTGTTTTGCTAGTGGGGGGGACTTAATGTCCTTCTGTGGCCGTGATGGCGACCCCCCACTCATCGATGGACGCGTGGCCTCGTACAACCCCTCCCCAACCGCCCTTTCCCCCGCGATTGGCAAGTTTGGCCCCCGGCCCATCGCCCCTACGTACACTCTTTTGCTTTTTTGGCTGTGTGGGCCCCAAACTAGATGGAGAGATTCCTTCGGTTTCTGCAAGTTGATAAACACGCGTGTGGTGTACGTGCGTGCAAGTTGAACTTTGAAAAATATCTTTCAAGGGTTAAAAAACCAATAAGAAGTGACCGTTGAAGCATAAAACTTTTTCCCCAAAATTAAAGTATTGCAACATTTTCTTAATATAGAATTAACTCGCTTTCTTCTTTGATTACGGAAGATATCGCATTGTGATTTTAATAGCATTTTTTTCAATCACCCACTTTTGATAATGCCAAAAAAAACAACGTCAAAGCAGATGTCATCAACCTATATTAAAAGTCATAACTATATTAAAACACACTAACATTACATAATGTAACAATACTTCAACAACATTAAAAGTCTATTGCAATTATTAGGCATAGTAAAAAGGATTTTTTTTAAAAGTTAAAACGGCGGAATATATTTTAAAAAAAATGTGGTTACAAGATCCCATGTGGAAGGTCCATGGGGAGACACTATGACCTGATGAACCCTTCAGAAAAAGTTTCTCTTTTGTTTCAGAGTAAAAAGGATTTTCCTACAACTTACAAATCTATTGCACAAACTGTCCTTACAACTTAAAATTTATTGCAATGAAGTACCCTTACAACTAGGAATTGTCAAAAGGATTTTTATTCCATATTGATAAAAAAACAAATTTATGAATGTTCATTAGTAGGATCCATTCACTAATAATGTAAGCATTGTTGTTCACATAATCTGGGTTGATTGATACCTTTAAATAAAAGGTGCTTTTTTATATTTTAAGCGATAGATATTGATTGAGTACTCTTTATCTTTAAAAATCAATTTCATAAGCCTGTTAATAATATGTTTATTTGTTGACTCCACCATAACTTTTTTAAAAAGTGCCTACAATATTTTTTCATGTGGCTGAAGTTATTCAGGTGTGGCAAGAGTATTATGGATATAATTATAAGGATAAAAGATATGCCACAAGAAAAGAAGTACTACTAAAAGTGTTTTTTTAAGAGTATTGTCTTATCATTTTGAAATAAAATATTTTGAAGTCATAAATAACAAAAATTAACATTTTGAATATATCCATAAGAGAGTATTCTCTTAAGATTTTGAAATAGAACATTTTAAATTTATAGATAACAAAAATAAACGTTTTGAATCTATCCACAAAAGAATAGAAACTAAAAAAAATTATAACGTATCAAGACACAAAGGAGAAGAGATCCTCCCAAGCGTATTTATGTACAATTAAATTAAAATTTTATGTATCAAGACACAAAGGAGAAGAGATCCGCCCAATCATATTTATGTATAATTGAAATTTTATGCAATGCTTGCCATTTATAAGATTTGAAGAGGGCATTGTATGTGTTACAAATAATAATAGCTTATTCCTTGAATGTCTATAAATAATTACAATATGATAGAATCTTAATCAAAAGAAAACCACAATGAACATGTTTACACATTTATCTTTTTATGTGTTTGTTTCATCATTTTTTTAGATATATTGGGTTGTAGGCTCATCTTCTAAAACTTTATATTGGGTTGTAGGCTCATTTTTCTAGATATATTGGGTTGTAGGCTCATCTTCTTTTTTCCCTTGCTAAAACTTTACCTTTAATACTTTTTTTGGCTACTCAACTTCTACTAATTTCATGGCTTTCTAGCCCCCATATAAACATTTAAAATTTAACTCTATATATCCATTTTCCATTGAAGTTATGTAAATATCTTGAATCTTTAAATTTGATGGTATTTTATTTTTATCTTTAATAGTTCTTTATTATGGGCACTTTTCTAGTTGAGTTTCTCAAGAGTTGATTATTTGGTTAAATTCAAAAACATTTTTTGAAATTCTTTACGGTTATGGTCTCTTGATATTATTTGCATTTAAAAAGTGGCGATCTCATTTTTATGTGAAAACATATTGGATTTAATGTTTTAATACTTATTTATAAAACTCTATCTTTAACACTAGTATTGTGATTAAATGGCTTAAGCTACACATATGGCTCAATGCTAATTTGTGTCTCTTTTCAAAAGTCCATGAAGGTACTCCAAAGTTTGTGGAGTAGGATAGTTGAAGCTTTAACCTAATTCACTTCTGAAATAGCTTTAGTTTGCAATAAAATTAATAACAATTGTACAATCTTATATCATGAAAATATAAATGGTATATACACACAATAATTTTATAACACGTATCTTGTATGCCACATTTGAAAAACTATTTAATGTGGTTTCAAATTTAAAGTCCATTGTCACAACCGAGGGTCCAAGTGGTAGCCATTTGTGGGGAGGTTTGAACCTACTAGATGACATTAATTCAATAATATCTCTCGCAACCAAATAAATAAACAAATACAGTCTAAAAACATTATTATTTTAACATGAAAGATTTTTATGTGACATTTATCTTATATTCTCATTCATATAAACACCCGATACAAAGGAAGAGACTCATGAAAGATTTTATGTGACATGTATCTTATATTCTCATTCACATAAACACCCAATACAAAGGAAGAGACTCATGAAGGATTTTATGTGACATGTATCTTATATTCTCATTCATATAAACACCCGATACAAAGGAAGAGACTCCAAAAAGTCTCTTCCACTCTTGGAAAAAAAAAAGATTCATAGAGGACCAAACCACAAACTAATCATTGATTTACCTTAAGGAGATAAAGGCACATATATCCACAAGAAGGGACTCAATAATATCTGAGAAAGGCCCAAAACCTTCTCGAAATAAATAATGATATCTACCTTGAATCTGATAATAAGCAAGGCACTTGGAAAGGTGATGCTTCTTCATCTCAATCTCCTATATCTTGCACAGTTCATAACTATGGGTCCCCATATATGAGCTTATCTCACATGTTAGATGATGTGAACATACTCTAATATATATAATGGTTATCTTAATAGCATGTGATGTGTTTTTGCAAATATCTTGATCTTTTAGTGAAACTATCATGGTTTGCATTACAAGAAATGTTTCCTATGTAATTGCGCCTTCGAGGTTAATCACTCCATCTCTAAAAGTATGAAGCTAGAAGATATCCATCTTAACTATTTTGGTTCAGCTCTTGTCTTCTGAGGTGGAGATTTGGATCATCAAGAATGCCTTGGCAAGGTGGTATAGCCTATCCATCCAAATGCCATGTCAAAAAATCCAAGTGACACTACATACTACTTAATCCCAGTGGTGGCAACCTACATGGCTAATGACCAAGCTTATTAGTTAGCTTTTAAGTTTAGGGCCCCCAAATGTGAATAAGCAGCAATTATGTTGGCAACCATTTAGCCCGTCTAGTCGCCGCCCAGATTTCTTCCCGTTTTGTAACAAACTATTATAGATTAAGCTTTCTAGTTTTGTAGCAACTTTGAAACGGCTTCTTGCAAATGGGTAGTACCTGAATTCATGTAAGAAGTGAAGGGGGATTATTCCAGGAGAGAGGGGAAAAGATGAATGGATAGTTGAGCTCAAGACTCACTCAAGAGTTGATAGGCAGAGTCATTGCTAATGTATGGTACACCTGAGAGATTAAACTAATGTTCGGGAATGTCTTGTGGGTTAGTCTCTGTCTTGTCTCCATTCTTCACTACATAGCTCTGTTCATTCCATGTCAATCACATGCCTATCTAGACATTAACTCCTATCTGGAACCATGAAGGATCTAGGTACTAACCTGTGCACGCAATCACGTCTAACTCTCCAAGCTTAGGTGGACCGACACCTCAACACGTGAGCATTGGCTTATCACATTGGGTACAGTCATATTGCTACTCTCTTCACGAGCCGACTAGGTGGTTCGGAACCACACAAGTGCCGGGTCTTGCGATCCTGTTGGGGAATGGTATGCCAAGAAGGGGAGTCGGAAGGTAGAGGTTAGTTCTACATAGGAAGCTTGAATTGAGTTGTGCATGACATGCATATTCCCTTGGAAAACTTATGACATAGAGAAGCTAGTTGGGGTAGATCATGAGAGGAAGTAAGCGCGTCATGGTGTTGGGCTCATAGGAGTGCAATGGATAGTGTATGTAGAATAGAATGAAGAAAGTTCAAGAAGAGCAATGCGGTACTGTTGCAGGTAGTCAGAGGACTCAGGACCGCATCATCCTAAAAGATTTCTGGAAGGGATTCTGGACCAGCAAGATAAAAAACGATAGAATCAAGAACCTTTGAGGAAGCAAGAAGGAGAGGAAGAACACCAAAAGCGGCGAAACAAGAGGCATGGAAATCAAGAAGAAGAAGAACCAATGGCCTTCAGAATGATGTCTCTAAAATACCCAAAGTTCAAGGGAAAAAGTGAGGAGGATCCAAACGGCCATGTCTTTGCCTTTGAGATCACCTTCTTGGCCACAAGAGCCCCCCCATTGCCACATAAGATAGAGTATGTTGCAACAACCCTAGGAGGAAAGGCCACTGGTTGGTACGCTCAGTATCGTCTGGAGAAATTCCATACATTTGAAGAACTGAAGAAAGCTTTCCCAAAACGATTTCAAAAAGATAAGACCACCCCATTGAGGTACTGGAAAATCTGCAAAGGCTGACTCAGAAGAAGAGGCCAATAGAAGATTATGCAATAGAATTCAAAGTATTGTTAATGCGTCTCGACCTGAAAGATCCCTGCCCCCTCTGCACAACGAATTCTGGGGTGCTAGCAGAAGCAAAAATAGCATTTCTTGCGCAGGGCAGAGTCTCTCACTCGGGGCCTCGCCCACCACGGATATCCGGACAAGAGACTAATCCCTCGGTTCTTCCAAAATCGAACCCGGAAAAAAACTTCCCTCTCCCAGAAAGCACGGGCGATTCCTCCAGGATATTTTTATTCTATCGTAGTCAAGAGCCTTAACTAACCAAACTGATCCGACCGAACCCGTAAGTCACATGATCAGTGTGTAGGCATATGCTCACTTATGGTAGTGCTATGTGTAAACGTGGCTTAACCAAGGGCACTTTTTTCCATGTGGCTTTTTCCCTTGGATATCAAGTGTGAAAGGACACTCTACATATAATATTTTATACTTCTATATTATATGGATGTGACACACATGCAAGGGTTGACTTGCATTTTGTGGCTACCACACTTTTGTCTCTCTCTCTCTCTCTCTCTCTCTCTCTCTCTCTCTCTCTCTCTCTCATTTCTGTGTGAGCTTCTCCATCCTGCACCTAACCCTAATGTGCAGGTTTGTGTGTGAGTGTGTGAGTGTGTGAGTCCACACCAACAATTGGTATCAGAGCGCTAGAGGTTCTCAGATTCTGGAAATTCTGTCTCTGTAGTTTCCTGCAAATTTCCATCGCCTGTGGAATTCCGTTGAGCAGATCCATCATCGGAACCAGTCCGTGCATTGGCGGTTTTTGTCCGGTGGTTTGTTCTGTCCGCCTCTGCTCCGCCAGGCTTAGCTGCCACCCACCACAGCCGCCCAAAGCTGATGGCACTACTGTGCAGAGGACCGCCGCTCAGCTCGCAGGAGGCGACGCCTCCAACGAACTGCCTCTGCCTGCCGCGCCCTCCGTTTACAGCCTACCGTCCGTCATCGTGCCCTGCTCTGGCCACCCCGTCGGCACTGTCCCGGCGGCGCTTTGCAGATCCGCACGCCTGTCACACTTCGCCCACCATTGTACCCGTCGTGGCCATCGCTTCGCCCACCACTGTACCAGCCGTGGCTGTCGCTTCGCCCACCACTGTACCAACCGTGACCATCAATTCGCCCACCACTGTACTTGCACCCCGCCGGCTCATCAATCCCCCATACCTGCACCCCGCTGGCTCACCTATCCCCCGTACCTGCACTGGCTAGTTCTTCACCATGTCACCTGCACATTCAGTACCTACGTGCCTCTGTAGCTTCTGTACTTGCACCCATCGCTTGCCAGGGTTGTGCTTGCCTGTACCGGCTGTGCCTGCTGTCTTCAATACTTGCACATGGCCATCTGTACCTCCTGGCACGTCTGACGACCCTGCCAGGTACTCTGATTTCTGGAATTTAAGAAGAAGAAAAAAATTGTAGCCATTTCAGGGCAGGTCAGGTTCAGAAATTTCTACGGGTTTGCCAAAAATTCCCCTTTGCCAGAAAAATTGCAGGTGGTGCCATTCATGCTGTTTGGGTTGAAATTTGGGGGTTTTTCAAATTGAGGTCAAAATCAGCAAATTGAGCCTCTTTCAGTTGCAAAAATTTGGGGCTTTTGTGAAAATTGGCCAATTAACTGCACATTGAAGTGATTGGAGTGCATAAAAATTGGGGCTTTTCAGATTGGAGCATGTAATTGAGCATTATAGCTGTGATTTGTCGCATATGTATACACATTGTGTGTAATTGGACAATTTGGTGCAAGTTTACACTTGCTTCAGTTTGCAGGCAAACATTTGCACAGGACATTTGGTTGCGTGGCAGTGCACATTGGTGCTTGGTTTGCTTGTAGGTATATTTTGTTGACATGGCTCAAAATGCTACAGATGTATTTAGTGTGCCCACCTAGGAGGATAAGTTGGATGGATTTAACCACTCACTCTGGAGTTTCATGATCCGTAATTTGCTGGTAGCCAAAGGGCTTTGAGGCATCGTGTGTGGTGATGACACATGCCCACTTACCATCATACAGCCAGCCACGCCTCAAAGGGGAGCTGCTCAAAGAGCTCCTGAGGTAGAACCTGCTCCCACACAAGAGCGCAGAAGAGATGGGATTCTAGGGATGCACAGGCCATGTCATTGATAGCCCTTTCAGTAAAAAAGGACTATTATTTCGTACATTCGTTCTTGCAAAACATCGAAACTTGCATGGGACACATTGGAAGCAATGTATCAGGTACGCAACGAGACAAGAGTTGCCTACTTGAAGAGGCGATTGGATCTTCTTTCTATGGATGAGGGTGACTCCATGGCAGATCATCTCACCAAAGTGAAAGATTTGCAAGAACAATTGCTCAACATTGATGAGGTTATCCCAGACAGACAGCTGGTCACCAACACTCTTCATTCTTTACGACCTTCCTACTTGGGCTTTCACACCTCTCTCAACCTCTCTATGAGGAGAGGAGGTGGTGATCCCATCACTTTTGAAGAGCTGGTAGGTTTACTCTTGCAGGAAGAGCAAACAAGAGCAAACTTATTGAGAAACCGTGGTGGAGACAAGGCATTTACAGCCAAGGATAAGGGTAAAGCAAAGAGCTTTAAGCATGGGGGACAACAGTCTAGCAAGGCTAGCCCTCTTCTGGTGGTGAAAAGTCTGACAAAGGGGATGCAAAGAAGCCCAAAAAGAAGGGCAAATGTCACTACTGCCATAAGCCTGGACACTACATCTGTGAATGTAGAAAGCGGATTGCAAAAGAGAAAAGGAAAGAAGCAGGCAATGCAGTAGCAGACTCTTTTGATGACAAAGCATAGCAATTAGCTAATGTAATTCAGGAAGAGTACACTTTTTTGGTCACATGCACTAGAGTGACACACCAAGTGCTTCAGACAATGATATATCTTGCATTGCATCTGACAAACAGGATGTATCATGGTTTTTTGATAGTGGTGCTTCGAGCCACATCACTTCATGCAAAGATGTATTTCAGCACTTGGTTTATACTTCAAATGGCCGCACTATATTATGTGCAGATCATACCACATATCCAGTAAAGGGAATTGGCAATGTCATACTTATTGTAGCCAATGGTGCCAATATATGTATGAAAATGTATTGTATGTTCTAGGGATAAAGAAAAATCTACTCTCCATCTCAACCATAAACGACCAAGGTTTAAAGGTTGAATTTGAAGATGGGAAGTGTTTGGTATAAGACCCATCAAAGGGTTATGAAATAGTCACTTCTGGAACACGGTACAAAGGCTTGTATAAGCTGGACAGCTATGACAAGCGTACTTATGATGCAAATATAGTGGCTGCCCACACTCCTGCTATGCATGATGCAGAGCTATGGCATGCTCGTTTTGGGCATGTAAATTTTTGGAGTTTGATGCTTTTGTAGAAGCATCATATGCTTGATAATATCCCGCCTCTTAAGTCTCCAACAAGACATGTATGTGAGGGGTGTATTTTGGGAAAGATGCAACGAAAACCATTCCCCAAAGATGGAACTGTTAGAGCTGAAAGTAAATTACAGCTCATACATAGTGATGTATGTGGTCCAATGCGGACACCATCCATAGGGGGGCATCTTTACTTTGTCACATTCATTGATGATGACTACTTCAGGCCCTGCTTGGGTTTACCCTTTGAAAGCGAAAGCAGAGGTGTTTACATGCTTTCGACACTTTGTAGCAATGGCTGAAAATATGTGTGGATGTAAAGTCCAAACACTCCGCTCAGATAGAGGTGGAGAATACATGTCAAATGCATTCAAGGATTATATGCTTCAAAAGGGCATCAAACACCAATGTATTGTTCCTTATACACCACAACAAAATGGTGTAGTTGAGAGGAAAAATAGATCTCTCGTGGAGATGGCAAGATGCATGGTGAAAGCACAAAAGTTGCCTCATAATTTTTGGATGGAAGCGATAATGTGTGCAACTCATGTGTTGAACATGTGTGTCCAACAAAAGCTTTGAAAACCATAACACCATTTGAGGCTTGGTATAGCCGAAAGCCAATAGTGGATTATATGCGTACATTTGGGTGTTTGGCATATGCACGTGTGCAAGAACAACTCCGAACAAAACTAGATGACAAAGCAATCAAATGCATTTTTGTGGGCTACAGCAATGAGAGCAAAGGATACCGTCTTTATAATCCAACAACGCGAAGGATTTTTGTTAGTAGAGATGTGGTATTTGCTGAAAATTCAGAACAGCCCATGTACAGCTTGTATAAAAGTAATGATACAAGCATACAAGACATGTTTGATGGACTATTACCCATTGCAATTAGGGGGGATTCAGATCAGCCAACCCTTACACAAGAAAATCTTCATGTAGAACATGTGGAACAGCCAGCCATTCAGCCCCATTCTATGGAAGAAGTGGAAGATCTTGTCAGGGAAGAGCAAACAGCCATAGACACATCCAAGTCAGTGCCAAGATGGTTGCTCAAAACTTTGCAAGAAAGAAAACTTGCAGCTCCACTCACAGGTAGAACAAGGGCTAGTTCCAGCCATGCATTGAATATGCATCGTGGGGAGCTTGCATTAGCCATGGGTGGTCTCTTTGATTTAGAAGAGCCTTCTTCTTATGAAGAAGCACATGAGAATGAGCATTGGGTGCAAGCTATGCAAGCTGAAATCTCTTCTATCACATGAAGAACAATACTTGGGATCTTGTGGAGTTGCCTAAAGGCAAGCATGTCATTGGAACAAAGTGGGTGTACAAAGTCAAAAGGAAGTGTGATGGTACTATTGACAGGTACAAAGCAAGACTTGTGGCTAAAGGCTACTCCCAGAAAAAGGGAATAGATTATGAGGAGACTTTTGCTCCTACTTCGAGAATGACCACAATAAGATGAGTGATTGCATTGGCTGCACATAAAGGATGGAAAGTGCATCAATTGGACATCAAAACTGCATTCTTAAATGGGTAGGAGGAAGTATATCTAAATCAGCCCATTGGTTTTGTAGTTTCTGGTGAGGAACATAAAGTATGCAGGTTACATAAAGCATTGTATGGGTCAAAGCAAGCTCCAAGAGCTTGGTATGATAAAATACATGCTCATCTAACCAGCCAACGTTATGTGAATAGTCCAGTTGAAAGCACATTGTATGTGAAGAAAACCGGTGCCGATATTCTCATAGTCATCTTGTATGCAGATGGCATGCTCATTACAGGTACTAGCAAAGCACGAATTTCAGATTTCAAAGCTGATTTGAAAGCTGAATTTGATATGTCAGATTTGGGGCCTTTACACTACTATCTCGGCATACAGTTTATGCATACAGATGATGGCATTGTTATGCAGCAAACCAAGTACATAAAATTTTTGCTAAAAAGGTTTTACATGGATGAATGTAAGCCCATTTCTACTCCAGTAGAACCAGGTGTATGGCTTACTATGCATGATATTGGTGGAGAGCCGTTTGAGGCCGGCATTTACAGCCAGAGGCAGTGGGATGTCTCATTTACAGCCAGGCAGTGGGATGTCTCATTTACTTGTGTAACACGAGGCCAGACATATCTTTTGGGGTGTCTTTGTTGAGCAAATTCATGCACAGCCCTGGCACAAAGCATTGGCAAGCAGTAAAATGCATTTTTCGTTATCTTCAGGGTACCTTGAATCTTGGTTTGTTCTATCCCAGGGGGGCAGCTTGCAACTTTATGCATACAGTGATTCAGATTGGGCTGGTGATTATGATACCAGGCAATCCACTAGTGGGAATTGTTTTTTTCTTGGCAGTTCATGCATATCTTGGTTGAGCAAAAAGCAACCCACTGTTGCCACATCTACTTGTGAGGCTGAGTACAGGGCAGTCTTCATAGCTACAATAGATTGTGTATGGTTGAGGATATTATTGGCTGATCTTCGTGAGTGTCAGCAGACACCCACCACCATTCTCACTGATAGCCAGAGTGCTATGGCCATGGCACAAAATCTAGTATTTCATGCATGTACCGAGCACATTGAGATTCATTATCACTATGTCAGAGAGAGGTTACATGTAGGGGAGATCAGTTTATCTTACTGCCCTACACAAGATAATGTTGCAGATCTATTCATAAAGGCTTTACCTCAAGAAAAGTTTGAAGCTTTCCGTAAAACTTTGGGCTTACTCTCATACAGAGAGTGATCTGCTACCTTGTACAGGTTCACACTTCCACTACAGGGGGGATTTGTAGGCATATGCTCACTTATGGTAGTGCTATGTGTGAACAGGCCTTAACCAAGGGCACTTTTTCCCATGTGGTTTTTTCCCTTGGATATCAAGTGTGAAAGGACACTCTACATATAATATTTTGTACTTCTATATTCTATGGATGCGACACCCATGCAAGGGTTAACTTGCATTTTGTGGCTACCACATTTCTCTCTCTCTCTCTCTCTCTCTCTCTCTCTCTCTCTCTCTCTCTCTCTCTCTCTCATTTCTGTGTGAGCTTCTCCATCCTGCACCTAACCCTAATGTGCAGGTTTGTGTGTGTGTGTGTGTGTGAGTGTGTGAGTCCAACACCAACAATCAGATCAAGGAAAAGACTTGCACTTGGATCATAGAGACCAAGGCTTTTTTCCTCATTGAGAGGCACAGCCGTTGATTCTTTTCCATAGAACAAAGACTATTCGGGATTTACTTCATCTATCGTACCACTTATTTTGATATAAAAATTCTGTATGCATCTTTTATGCATAAAATCCAACTTCTATGGAAATAACACTTTTATATAAAAGAAAAATCCTTTTATGCATCTATTTATGCATTAAAAAATCAATTTTGATGAAAGTAACACTTTTATAATAAAAAAATTCTTTTATACATTATTTTATGCATAAAAATCAATATTCGTGAAAGCAACACTTTTGCAATTAAAAAAAATTCTTTTATGCATAAAAATCAATATTGATGAAAGTAACACTTTTATAATAAAAAAATTCTTTTATGCATCATTTTATGCATAAAAATCAATATTGATGAAAGTAACACTTTTATAATAAAAAAATTCTTTTATGCATCATTTTATGCATAAAAATCAATATTGATGAAAGTAACACTTTTATAATAAAAAAATTCTTTTATGCATCATTTTTTGCATAAAATCAATATTGATGAAAGTAACACTTTTATAATTAAAAAAATATCCAATATACATCTTTCTATGTATAGAATTTAAATCTTATGAAAATCACTCTTTTATAATTAAAAAAATAATCAATATGCATCTTTCTATGCATAGAATTTAAATCTAATGAAAATCACTCTTTTATAATTAAAAAAATAATCAATATGCATCTTTCTATGCATAAATTTAAATCTAATGAAAATCACTCTTTTATAATACTAAAAATAATCAATATGCATCTTTCTATGCATAGAATTTAAATCTAATGAAAACCACTCTTTTATAATAAAAAAATTATCAATATGCATCTTTCTATGCATAGAATTTAAATCTAATGAAAATCACTCTTTTATAATAAAACAATTATCAATATGCATCTTTCTATGCATAGAAGTTAAATCTAATAAAAATCACTCTTTTATAATAAAAAATAATCAATATGCATCTTTCTATGCATAGAATTTAAATCTAATAAAAATCACTCTTTTATAATAAAAATAATAATCAATATGCATCTTTCTATGAATAGAATTTAAAAATAATAAAAATCACTCTTTTATAATAAATAATAATAATCAATATGCATCTTTCTATGCATAGAATTTAATTTTAATGAAAATAACACTTTTATAATAAAAATATTTCCACTATGCATTTTTCTATGCCTAGAATGAAAATAACACTTTTAGAATACACAAATGATGGGGATTACTCTTTTTGAATAATAAAAGATAAAACTTATTTCATAAAATTTAAGAAAATTTTACCATAACCTCCTTTGTATGGTTGACCATTTTTTAATTTTTTCTAACCTTAAATTACTTAAAAATTATCCCCAAATGGTTTAAAGCATTCTAAACTAATCAAATTCCACTTTTAAAAGAGAAACAATATGAAAAGTTTAATTCTAACAATTTGATTACTTAACTAGGATAAAGAAAGGCTGAATTTAAGAATGAAGAGAGGGGGAAAGCCTTTCCAACAAGGCATAGCATCGATTTATCATTTTAAAGATAACAAAAATTAGAAAACCATTAAAAGAATAAAAAAAAGTAGGATTTCTAACTTACATGAATTTCTGAGAGCTTTCCTTTGGCTTGATGGTTTGAGGGATCTACTCTTGTTTGCAACAAGAGTGGCCACCAATTCTTTAGAAGAGGGAATGGTCAAGAACTAATGATTTATTAAGAAATTCACAGTTTTTGGCTCTGGGGGGGAGGAGTAGATTAACAGTGCATAAAACACTATTAAGCTTCAACAAAGGGGGAGGCTTCTATTTATAGGAAAAAGTGAGCTTCTAACCAAGCAAACTGATTCTAGAATTTTCGAGATCAGTTTGGTCAATTTTTGACCATTTTTTGGTCAATTTAGCTTACTTTTTAGAACTAGACTTGAATTAGGAGAGAGGAGAGATGAAATATCTCAATTTTTGGGAATTTAAAACTCCACCACACAAGTGAAATAGGCATCTCCTTCATGAGGGGGAATCCCCACTCTGAGGTGTCAAAAATTCATTTTTTTAGTATTTCCTTTGGTCCTTCGTCCACTCTTCATCTTATGTGAGTATTTACTCATTTTTGGGGGGATTTTCTTTATTTCTTCTATTTATCTCCTCCACACATTTGGATGAATTTGATTGGCCCCTCAAAGTCTTAATTTAAAATTTTCAGAAAATCTGGACCCCTAGGATAAGGCCTTTTGAGCGATTATAATTGATTTCTAATGCACCTTCTGAAAATCTTTTTGAACTTCTGTTTCGGGGAAATTTATTTTAATAAGAAGAGATATTTTTCCATCCAAAATATCTAAAATTTGAATAACCTCTCTCTAGAATATTTTCTCTCTCTAAGCCAAAATAGGTAGAAACAAGATCTTTTATATATCTGAAGAGGGATTTGATTACAAGGGAAGATACTGGACATCTTGAGAGGCTGGGAAGGAATCTTACATTTTAGATAAATTTATTTTATGCATGAGAAAATTTAAATGATAAAAGAGGAATTCTCATAACAATTGGAATTCAATCATTTAAATGGTAAAAGTGAAATTCTTGGCATATTTGAAATAATAGACATTTTTATTAAAGAAAAGAGAAATTTTAGATAAATTTATTTTATGATAAAAGAGGAATTTCCATGATATTTGGAATTCAATCATTTAAATGCAAAAAGAGGAATTCCCATGATATTTGAGATCCAAGAAATTAAATGGAAAAAGAGAAATTTTTAGCATAATTCAAATTATGAGTATTTATCAAAAGTGGAATTTTGAGCATTATTGGAAAATATGGGTAGAATTGATTTTTGTAAATCCCATGAATCTTTTACTCAAAAGAAGAATATTGAATATAATTCACTTGAGAAATTTGAGAAAGAATATGAAAATATCCATCGAGAAAAAGTACCTTTAACTAGTCCAAGCAATTGGCAAAAATTTAGAAAAAGTCCTATCGGTATCGAAAGTAGAAAATGTTACTAAATGTGAATAGATGTGAATAGATGTGAATAAGATGAGAATACGATGTGATAAGATGTGGTGTGATGTAAATGAATGTGGATGGGATGTGAGGTGATGTAAATGGATGTGGATGTAGATGTGAATGAAGAGATGAGAATGAGATGTGACGATATGTGAAAGGATGTGATGTGATGTAAATGGATGTGGATGTGGATGGGATAAGATGTAATGTGATGTAAATGGATGTGGATGTGGATGGGATAAGATGTGATGTGATGTAAATGGATATGGATGTGGATATGGATGTGGATGTGATGTAAATGGATATGGATGTGGATGTGGATGAGATGTGATGTGATGTAAAGAGATGTGGATGTGAATGAAGAGATGAGAATGAGATGTGAGGATATGTGAAAGGATGTGATGTGATGTAAATGGATATGGATGTGGATGGGATAATATGTGATGTGATGTAAATGGATGTGGATGTGGATGGGATAAGATGTGATGTGATGTAAATGGATATGGATGTGGATGTGGATGAGATGTGATGAGATGAGATGTAAAGAGATGTGGATGTGAATGTGATGAGATGTGGATGAAATGTAATGTGATGTAAATATATGTGGATGTGAATGAGATGTGATGATATGTGAATGGGTGTGACGTGATGTAATCTGGATGGAATGAATGAGATATGAAGTGGATAGATGTGGACGTGATGTAATGTGGATGTGGATAGATGTGGACGTGATTTAATGTGGATGGAATGTATGTGATGGGACGGGGATGCAATGAATGTGATGGATGTGAATGGATGCGATGAGATGTGAATGGATGTGAATGTGACGTGATGAGATGTGATGTGAATGGATGTGATGTGATGTGGATCGGGGTAGATGTGATGTGGATCGGGGTAGATGTGATGTGATGTGGATCGGGGTAGATGTGAATGGATGTGATGTGAATTGGGATAGATGTGAATGAATACGATGTGATGTGAATGGATGTGAATGTGATGTGATGTGAATCAGGATAGATGTGAATGGATGAGATGTGATGTGAATGGATGAGATGAGATGTGAATGGATGTGATGTGAATCGGGATAGATGTGAATGGATGAGATGTGATGTGAATGGATGTGATGTGATGTGATGTGATGTGAATCGGGATAGATGTGAATGAATGAGATGTGATGAGAATGGATGTGATGTGATGTGATGTGGATCGGGGTAGATGTGAATGGATGAGATGTGATGTGAATCAGGATAGATGTGAATGGATGAGATGTGATGAGAATGGATGTGATGTGATGTGATGTGGATCGGGGTAGATGTGAATGGATGAGATGTGATGTGAATGGATGTGATGTGATGTGGATATGGGTAGATGTGAATGGATGAGATGTAATATGATGTGATTGGATGAGAATGGATGAAGGACAATAGGAATACATATGATTGGATGTGGATTAAGCAAAGTAAATTGATGTAGAAGAATGTGGAATAACGAGAAATCATGTGGAACAATGTGGAAAGATGAGAGTTCGTTAGAAACTATGTTTATGACCTGTTTTTAAATGACTGTTTTATGTCAAGAATGCTGGGGAAGCATTTCGACCATCTTGTGAATGAGGTCATGGAGACCTAAATGATAAAGTTGCAACAGCTGACGGAGAAGGGTCAACGGAGGACGTCTCGCGTAGCAAGGTTATTCAGATGAAGGTTAGTTCAGTATCTTGACCTCGTTAGAAAAAATCGTTAAGAATTTCAAAATGGTGGAATTGTACCCGTTTTCCGGGCATGAAAATTTTCCCAATTTTGGTTTTTGGAATGACCACCAGCTTAGTCTCGTGCCCGAACATTCGAGGGCGAGGCCCCGAGTGGGAAACCCTGCCCCGCGCAAGAGGGAGCTGCTTCCTTGCCAGCAATCGGGAATCGGGTGCGCGGAGAGGGCAGTGGGATCTCACATAAAATGCCTCTTTAAATAAAAATATTCATTATTTTAATATACCAAAATTTCTCTTTTTCCATTTAATTACATGGATCTCCATTATCATGGGAATTCCTCTTTTTGCATAAAAATAAAAATACAAAAAATTTCTCTTTTCTTAATTTAATTATTTATGCATAAATACTAAAAATTAGTTTTCCATGAATTTGATGAAAATCATTCTTTTAGCATAGGATGTCCAATCCTAGAATATGGTAGGAAGTCCTCTTTTGACATTACGTAGAAAAATGAGTTATGTATTAATTTCTAAAAATTTTGCCATAGCTTCGTGCTATTACTGATAATTTTTAATACTTCTAGAAAGAATAAACTTTGTAATACAATTATGATAGAATACTATCCTTAGATTTATGGAATTAAATCATAAGCTTACCATAATTTTATTAGCATAAAAGCATAAAAATCCATTTTCTTAATCTCTAGCTTAACTAGCATAGAGTTTGATTTTTGAATTAAGAATTTATCAATGAGAAGCATTTATTTGCTAAAGAATTAGTCATAGGAATGACTATTCTTTTGGGAGAGAGAGATATACATAAAAAGCATCCTAATTAAGCATAAAGATTAACTTTTTTGTGATCAATCATTAGAATTCTTATAGAAATCTTGATTTGCATTGAAAACCAATTAATTTGAAACTTCTCAAGCTTGAGAGGGGTTGAGAAGTGAAATCTTTTGAGAATATTAACCATGAAATTACTTCTTACCTCTAGATTTGGCTTGCTTCTTTATCTTAGAAGGAAGCCCCCAACCAATCAATTGGTTTAGTATGTTGAGAAGAAACTTCCAAGTTCGATTCTTGTGAAGACGCCTCAGAATCAGACTCTTATGATTTGGAGACCCTCACCTTTGAGCACGTGGCATCAAGAGAAACTAGAGCCGAACGAATTTTGAAGCAGACAAGCAAAGACTCCAAGAAGAAAAAGAAAGGAGACGACAAAAGGAAAAAGAAAGAAGAAACTTCCAAGTTCGATTCTTGTGAAGACGCCTCAGAATCAGACTCGAGTCAAGTTTCGAATCTCGAGGAGCAAAAGCCCCGGAAGAAGAGATGCAGGAAGTAGGTAGTGGATGTTCAGTGTTGGAAATCATGGATCTAGGACTAGGCTAGCCTATGGAGGCTCAAACATAATGCTAAACATGATTATAAACAAATGACAAAAGCAATACAAAGCAACACAAGATGCACTTACTTGACCAAGAGATTGTGTACTTGAGAATGAGTTGTTGTGTTACATTACATTGAAATGACCCTTTATATAGGTCCAAGTACCATATGGGCTTTGCCTTTGCATGTGGGATAACTCCTAGCCTTCACCACATTCATCCACATCCCTTTGACCTTGTCTATGATATGACATAGATCACTTTTTCTAACACCCTTCCTTGATCATGGCATATCATAATGCCCTTCCTTGCTCTTAACATTACATGAAAGAAAAAGCTTAACTCATAAGGAGTATAGCTCTACAGTACATAAAAGAAATTAGCATCGCTCATAGGGAGCATAGCTTCTACATTGCGAAAAGAAAATGACATGACATGAAAAAACATTCCTACATGAAAACATTCCTCTCCCATACCCCATCATCATCATAGCATCATCATCATCATATCCATGGGCATCATCATCATCATTTGTTGGTCATGGAGACCCAACTCCCCATCAATCCCCCCTTGAGGGCTACATGGCCTACTGAGAGATATTGTGAGCATCATAAAAACACATAATCTACATCATCGGTGGTTAGAGGTGTCCATACATAAACATTTGGGTAAGAGAGGGCATAATTCATTCGTCATTATGACATGTGAGTCATGACATAATAATCAACATAGACAGCATCTTGTTGATCTTCATTGACATCTTCGTCTTTGTCTCCATCCATTTTTGCATCTTGGTCTGCTTCTTCATCTGCATCTTCATTTTGCATAGCATCTTCTTCGTCCTGACATTGCACATAGATTGGTCATGCGTGCATTCCCATGTGAATACCCACTATGGAGGCCTCTTTTACACTAAGGTTTTTATACCTTAGTATCAACGGTGGTTTTTATAACTGCATTGTCAGCGCACCGTTCGTATTTTTGATGGGCACCGCCAAATGTCAGCGCTTTCCGTCGATTTCGGATCTGCTTGGTGTTCGACGTCTTCTTCTTTGTCTCGCCGTTTCTGATTTCTTGTGCTGAGGAGCTGAAGAGCTCGTGTTGGTTGTTGCTGCCAACTGCTGCCAACTGTGTCGAGCTGTGCGTGGAGATGGTTGAGCTTCTTCTCTGAGTGCTGCTGCTACTTTGATGCGTCGCGCTGCTTCGTGCTTTTGATGTTTTTCCCTGCTGACGACATTGCTGTACGCCGTTTCGTTGACTGCTTGAAGGAGCCGCCTGCTGCTGCCGGTGTGAAGCTGCTGCTTCTTTTCTTTGCTTTGGCTGTAGTAGCTGCTACTGCTGCATGTGGGTTGGCCTTCAGGTTGAGCTGCTTCTTCGTTTTCTGCCTGCTGCCGCTTCTGCAAGCTTGCTACGCTATCGCTGCGTTTGATGCTAGTAGTTGCTCTGATTGACGAGTGGATGCCCGCCGAGCTGCTCTTGCCCAAGAGCTGGTTGTTGATTGAGCCGTCTCTTTGTGTAAGCTCTGCACTGCTATCACTCTTCTTCTCTCTTTGCTGTGAGTTTCTTGTGCAGAGGATATTGTGCTATAGCTAAGAGTTTTGATGAAGCTTACCAATGAATGCTTCTTTGAAATGAATACCAATGAAGTCTTTGGATTGTTGACAGAATTGATGAAGCTTACCAATGAAGCTTCTATATCATAATCAAATGCTAAGGATCTCCTAGACCAAATCTATAGCTCCTAAAATGAGATCCTAATAAAACATGTAAAGGAGGAGAGAAACCCTAATGCAATGCTAACTCCTAATGAAGAGACTAATGCAATGAGAGGAATTTAATCTCAATTTTAATGCATACTTACATGGTCAAGGTTAGCAGCTTCCATTTTCGGGCCACTCCCAAGGCTAAGTAAGATTGCATTAAAAATACTACTCATCATAGCCTAGCTTAACCTAGCTCTGATACCATGTTGGAAATCATGGATCTAGGACTAGGCTAGCCTATGGAGGCTCAAACATAATGCTAAACATGATTATAAACAAATGACAAAAGCAATACAAAGCAACACAAGATGCACTTACTTGACCAAGAGATTGTGTACTTGAGAATGAGTTGTTGTGTTACATTACATTGAAATGACCCTTTATATAGGTCCAAGTACCATATGGGCTTTGCCTTTGCATGTGGGATAACTCCTAGCCTTCACCACATTCATCCACATCCCTTTGACCTTGTCTATGATATGACATAGATCACTTTTTCTAACATTCAGGAAGAACTGAAGGCCCACCCTAGGCAAGCTTGTTGGAGGACATGTAGGATCCGTATTGAGACCGGATGTTTGGTGCACAAAGTGTAATAACCAAGGTCACACAAAAGAAGAGTGTTAGATGATATCTGCAATAAGAGCAACCACACCACTGACACATGCTTTTATAACACTCAGAATACGAATCCAAGAGTGGTGGAAATGCAACAGCCACAGCAACACAACAGGTTCCTTCTGCCGCCGTCAATCAAGTCGCCATTGGACCTCAAAACACAGACCTTATGGAAGAGGAGGAGGTGGAAGAATTGGACAAAGAGGAGGTGGAAGAATTGGACAAAGAGGAGGAGGTGGAAGAATTGGACAAAGAGGAGATGGGCTGATATGCTACTAATGTAGTAATCTTGGGCATAGGCAAATGGAATGTCCCATACTACAACATTGTGAGGAGAATCCCAAGCCCCTCCCAAACATGAGGTATAGATAAATACATTGTACATAAGATGGTGTGTAGAGGATTCTAGGTGGCAAAAAATAACAGAGCGATCAAGAGAATGGCATAGGTGAGTAAAATGAAAATAGAAATTGCATGGGAGAATGAGTGAATCGGGCGGCACAACCTTTTGGAAGGAATCAAGGCGGCGACGAGTTGAAGAGGCACAATTGAGGAAGATTTTGGGGACTTTTGAGAGAGAGGTGGTGGGTGTGTCTTTCCAAGAGCGTCACTCCAGAGAGACTGCAGTGGAGTGTGTCTCCTGTAAGTCTGTTTTCATTATGAAGTATGCACGCTAGAGCTCTTGCTATTTTCTTCTAATTTGCAGAGAAGACCAGCGCAATGTGAGAGGGGTAGATTGAATCAGAGCAGAGGAAGAGATAAAGTCTAGAGAATTGTCTAGGAGGTGTGTCCCCTAGGGTTTTTGTGCAGTGCCTTTGTTAGAGACTTGATTTAGTTCGATTCTTCTTTGACTATAGCTACTAAAGTCTATGTTTTGAAGTGTTATGGCCATGATCTTTTTGCAAGGGATCCTTGAGCTTTTGGTGCTCTCTTTTGATATGTTTGCGCCTATGTCTTAATGCTTTTGTCTATCTGCACAATCCAGAGAGTTGAGTTTATGTCAACTGTGAAAGGATACATAGACATTTGTTTTGATGTTTCAGTTGTATCTGTGTGTTGATTTGATAGAGTTGATGGAGTTTGAGCATCTACATGCGTCAGTCTAATGACTAAGGAGTTTCTACTAAGTCAATGCTGACTCAGTTTGTGTCAGTTTTGATAATTGAGAGTATAGAGCCAGTTGTGTGTTAGCTGAGGATCAGAATAGTTAGCTAGGTGTAGAGGGCTTGCCCTAGCTTGTTTGAGGTTGGGAGAAGTGCTTGTAAGTCAGAGCTAATTATCAGAGGTAGTCAAATGTCAGCTGTCTCAGAGGTCATACAAGATAATGGGTTAAGTGTTGATCTAGAGTCAGCTGATGTCAGTTGAATTTCCATAAGGTTGGATCTTGATATGGTTTGAGTGGTTTGAGGTTTTACAAGTGTCAGCGAGCACATAGGAGAGGAAACCTTCAGCTGAGTCAGTTTGGTCAGTTCAGTCATTTTGGAGTCAGTTGTGCAGCCCAACAGAGAGTCTTAAGAGTGATATCTCATTGAGTTTAGAGTGGCCCTAGGGAAAGGGAAGGTCAGAGGACACGTGGGAGAAGGATTCTAATTCAATTGAAGCAGTTCAATTAGTTGGTTCTGGGTCGACCGCTGAGGTAGTTTTCAATCGAGTTCAGTCAGAATAGGGTCAGAAATAGGTCAGCAAAAGGTCAACAAGGTGTCCAAGAAGGTCCTGGGTTGTGCTTATAAGGTCAGTTTTGATGTTGGAGGATAATAGAGGATCCTTGAGGATAGATTTCTGACTAGGGTCAGCATCAGCATTCGGAAGCAGTTTACAATCAATTTGCAGTCAACTGTGTGTCAGTTGAGGGGGATTTTGGTCAGTTGGATGTGAGAGTTAGGTCAGCTGAGGCATATAGGCTAAAGATTAGAGCTTTTGGAGGTTAGTACTGACTTGGGAGGATAGCTGAAGTTGTCAACTAGATTAGATTGGGGAGGTTTGGATTGTGTTTTAGTGTTCAGCGGTGTTAGCTAGAGGGTTGAGGATAGGTGCAAGTTTGGTTGGTGCCTTTGGAGCACGGATCTTGGTGTCCCCCAGTTCTGATCCCATTGTGTATTCTTCTTGTGTTCCTATTACTGGTGTAGTAGAGGCTATCACCCAGCCATCACACATGCTTTGGTGCCCCCACCCCCACTAAGGATCAAGAATTTCTTATTTAGGGATTTGGTCAGTAGGTTGGAGTCCACTTGTTGATGAACTGAGGACCAATGGCTAGATTTGGATATGATGTTTTCAGAGGCGATAAGGGTGAGGATCTCACTTAGTTTATGAGGGGAGTTGAATTGGTAGCTTTTAGTAGAGATGAGGATTCTTACAAGCTAAAGATGGTGAGTTTGTTTGCTAAAGGATGTAGCCATGGAGTGGTTTGAGTATGAGGCCACATAGGCTGAAAGAGGAAGCTGGGATGGGTTGAGAGGAGCCCTGAAGAGGAAATGTGGTAAAGCTAACAGTCCAAAGGAATTGTGGAGAGAGCTGACCAAGTTGAACCAAAGAGAAGATGAAGAAGTATTAGATTTTGTTGACAGATTTGAAGCTGCTTGTTTGGAGGAGGATGTTGAAGACCTTGGGAGAGAACCAGGTACCTCCTGAATTTTTGAAGAAGGATAAGTTTATTGAGTTGTTGCATGAAAGGATCAAAGAGAAGGTAGATCTGAAAGACCCGCTCACTTATGTAAAGCTATGAGATAGCGGTGTATCAGGAGAGGAAGATGAAGCGCATTAGGAAAAAAGGGAGCTCATTTTGGGGCCTTTTACGGTTTGGAAAAATAAGCTCTCAACCAATGAACAGAGGGCCAACGTAACGTTGGAAATTCACAAAAATAAGAGAAAATAGATAAAAGAAACAATATTTTATGTAGGTACAAGCGTGCTACATTAATGTGGAGATTGGTTTTTTATTCTCACAAGATCTTTGGACATGAAAATAGAATCTAGTCTGACATTTTCTCTGACAAGGGCCTTCCCGCTTCCACCTTCCTTTGAACTTTGAAATGTTGTGCTACCTTTCCTTCGAAAGGTCTACCATTCTACACCACTGCCTCATTGTGCAGCAGCCTCTTCTTTTCCAAAACTGCTCCCTTGATCCTGTTGGTAAGATGTTTCTTGTCAATTGTCTGTCTGCCCACTTTCTCTTTCTTGAAACTTCACTTTGTTATCTTGTTTACATTACTTTGCTGTGGTTACAGATTCACAAGGTCTCCATGGTGAATAAAAACTATGGCCGTTCTTGTGGAAGACGCTCTGTGGATGATAATGCTATGAAGGCAGAATTATACCACACATCCTTATCCCGTCGACCTGCTTCTTCTATTTCTTCGGTAGAGAATTCAAGTACAGTCAAAACGGAAGGAACTTGGGAAAGGTTTAGTGTTTCGAAAGGAGCATGGGTGCTCATGCAACCTAGCAAAAGAAAGAGACCCCAGACACATTTTCTTGGCATCATGGAAGGGAAGAGTACGAGATTTTAAAATCACCAGAGGGAAGATATCGGTGAAAGAAGTTTTGATTCAGCATGTGTACATGCATAAAGAACTTGTCTTGCGAGACTATCCAAATGATCTTCCGCAACACAGGCCTAATTGTATATTTTTCTATTGTGGTTTTGTTCTTTATGAGGTGTATGGATTTTTAAGATAAAGCTTTCTTTCTTTGCTTATTGACATTCTTGTGTTATTTTATTTCAGATTTATACCCTTCATCGTATGAGACATGGCAAAACATCGATTGTATTCTGGGATTTATAGATGTTTTGCATGGATCGATAGGAGAACAACAATACCAAGGTCGATGTGCAACAGAGCTAGCTCAATCCGGTATATTTTTTACTGATCATTTTTATCAGTTGCTAGACAATGCAAACGCACATGGTGTGTTAAGAAAACAAGACCTTCCGGCATGGAATTCAGTGGATTGGCCTCTCCCACATTTTAGTGTTACAGAGGCATATAGGGCCAAGCTTTTCAAAGAAGTACAAAAAGCTCTGAGGCCCAATATTGCCACAAGGATAATAAAAATTTCTTTATGCATGCCTCTCACAGTTTTTGTAGACTTGTTTAATACCTTTCCAGTGAAGGTTTCAAAAACAATGTTTACAGTTAAAGCAACAAGTCTGGCATGCATGCCACAATTTTTGGATAAAGGTTGGGATAAGAAGACATGTAGTTCAGTGTTTTGTGAGGTTGTCCAACCTTCTATGCAACTGAAGTACATGGTTGCATCACAAAATTTTATTTTTTCTTTTTATTATAAGCGCAGTCGAATGCTAGGTACAAAACTAGTCCCAATGGATCAAGATGAAGATTCTTTTGGTGTAGAAAATAAACTTCTTGATATTGATGTTGTTGAGAATGGTGATGTGCTAGTCAATATCTCATTAAGACAATGTTGCTCCCTAGCTCAATTGCGCAATGACATTCTATTTGAGACAAAAGGTTCTATTTCAAAGGACTTTTTATTTATCTACAACAATAAGAAGGTATACCATGTGACTTATCCTAGTCTCATTAAGCACTGCTATTAGTTTACTTTACCCTATTATTTCATATTGCTTTTTTGTAGGTGCTCAAAAGAAGAGAGAGTTCAATAAAATGCAAAGACATTGAAAATTTAAAAATTGAGATAACACAGACTCCATAAACAAAGGTATTATATTCAATAAAGTAAAATTCTGTACAGAAGTGTTTAATTATATATGTAGAACATATTCTTGACAACAATTTTCTATTTATCTATAGGCTGATCTAGAGGCTGCTCTACATGGTCCAAGCTCACCGTATCATCTTTATTTGGAGAATCTATTTTTTGCTGTTCCATATCCTGTCGTGTACAGTCTCTTGGTGCTGCTCCATTGTCTCCTCTACTGCCCCTGGAGCATCTGTTTGCTGCTGCTCCATCATCTCCTCAATAACATCAGCAGCAGCAGGTCCTTGTTCTTGTGGCTTCTCCTCATCAGCACTAGGTCCTTGTTCCTGTGGCACCACATCCGCATCATCTGTGTCATCAAGGTGTATGACACCTTCTCGGACTTTAGAGCTCTCACCCAACTCGACAGTAGCTGGTACAATAGGTTTGGGGAAGGCATACTTCAAAAACTTCCAAATTATATCAGCTCTGAAACTATATACATAGTTCGAGCTGAAGCTATCTTCTCTCATCTGCAATGAGATCTGATGATTTAGAACACTGTACCAATATCAAATTTTTTGAAGCTAAATGAAAATTATTTTTTCTTACAAGCTCTGGCTGTCCTATCTCAAAATAGCTTGAAAGTATATATTTGGCACTAATCAACACTCTCCAGCACAGCTACTTGAATCATCTTGTTGTGGTGTCTGGATAGTTGGAAAGATATGTTAGAAACTGTTAATATCTGAACAAAATAAAATTATTCAATAAGTTCAAAGGCATAGCATGAAATAGACATCAGTAGAGGGAACGACTTTCTACCTCTAAATCTATTGGCTCTATTGAATCCAAAAGATTGACATTAGGAGGACAGTGATCCAATGCATCTAGAAGCCTTCTAATACAACTGCAATACATATAATTCAGTTAGTGTGCATTAAATCCAAATAATGAAGTTTAAGGTTAAAAATAGCACACAAACCACTTACAATTTCACCTCTCTGTGTGTGTTTCTAAGAGAGTTGAATAAAAAGCATTGCTTCTACTGGATGTCAATAGAAGCAAAGCTCTAGTGGTCACTGCATAAGGAAAAAAGCATTAAGAAATCAAAGGCTACAAGAGTTCTCAATCTTGAAGAAAAATCCCAAAAGAAGCAGTCACCCACATACTTGTTATGGTATGGAAGTAGCAAAATATCGACATGATCAAAATCACAGTGTCTGAACCAATTGGAAATATCCATGGGAGTTTCCTTTGGATCTCTTAACTTGAAGGAAATTGCAGGATCAATAACATGAACTGTATGCTGTACAGCATGGTTCAGCCAGCTTCTCATCATGCTACATTGGACAAAACAATAATTAGGGTAAGGTGTAAAGGAGGAGGTACAATAAGGATTGTTTTGCAAACAAATGTAAAATAAAAGACACTTACTAGAGCATTGCAAGAATGATAGTATCTGAGCAATACTCATTCTTATGAGCCAATGCTGCCAAGCATGGTTTTGTCAAGTCAAAATTATTCTCTAAAGTTTCATCTTCAATATGGACAACTATGTTAGGGCCCAGCTCCTGCAACCTTCTCTGTATCTGCATCTCCATCTGTACAGTCTCCACATCTATAGCAGATTTGGATTCTTCTATTTGCTGCTTCAGTGACTCCTCATAAGCAGCTTTCCCTCTGGTGCTCTTTGAGTGGGTTACTTCAACAACCTTCACCTTATCTACCTTCAATTTTCTTGTAGGTGGAATTAATAATATGTCTCTCATTTTTATGTCCTGCCATTCCACAGGATGGACCAGCTTGTCATACCTCCATCTCACTCTGGACAAAGTGTTGAAGTCTTTGGCCATCAGAGTTACCCTGTGAGCATGGGCTGCTACAAGCATTGCATCTTCAAAGTATTTCTCCAAGTAATCCTCTGCCATTTCCTCCAAGGAAAGAATGGCAGTCCTGTTCCACCTGAAACCAAGGTGCCAACTATCACATATTTCTCTCACTAGTCTCTGAAAAGGTGCCTTGGGGATTGCAAAGCCTATAGCTTTTTGTTGCTTCCTGATCTCCTTTAGCACACATGCAGAATGTTTCAATCTCTTGGACTTTTGCTGGAGCATGCTCATTGGCTCCCCTTCCTGCCACGTGCAACTCTTCCTTTTGGAGACACACTAGATTCCTTGATATCTGCCCCAACTGCTGCTGCTGCAAGCCCTGGCCCCTTGCCAGCCCTCCTTGCAGTTGCCTTGGTTCTTGCCATCACTCTGAAAAGCTGCATACAAAGGAAAAAGATTACAACCATGGAGAACATGGAATGATACAAGAAGGCAATGACAAGGTGGATAAAGCAACATTTAATAATTTGTAACAAAACGCGATTTTGATAATTTGAAATTCCTAACAGCTCACCATCGCGTTTTCCTGCAAATACTTGAAACAACATGCTATTACATTCCTACAGTGAATTCTCTGTCTTTACAACTACAAACAATATGGATTGAGTTTATGCAAGGAGTATACAGCCTTGAATAGCCTAGAAAGACACAAAATCACAATGATAGGGGTGGATGAAGCAGCAGTTTCAAATTTGCAACAAAATGCGATTTGGGCTGTTTGAGATTCCTAAAGCCCCCTCCTCGCGTTTTACTGCAAATTCTTGAGGCAGCATGCTGGAGCATCCCTTCAGTCATTTCAGTGTGTTTCCAACTTGGTGCAAGATGGATTGAGTCTATAGAAGGCAAGAAGTGATCAAGCTCTCACTCAACAAGCCCAATTCAAAAGTCTTCCTGCTTCTCTTTGCAGTGGAAAAATCTAAGGAATGCATATAATATTTATCATAATATCTAAGCTACATCACATCACTCAGTACCTTACCCTAATATACTATTAAACAAGAAGAAAAGGAAATAGAGTGTCTTACTGACCTGGAAGCTATCTGTAGGTGTGCTGTGCTGGTGATGAGTACCCTGTGCTGGGGATGAACTTGTGCTGTTGGTCAGGATGCAGATGGTGTAGAGTAGGGAGGTAGAGAGGCAAGAGAGCTGAGTTAGGAGAGATTAAACAGGAGTGAATAGATTATTGCAAAATACAAATAAAGTAGCTAATAAATACCACACGTGTGGAATGTAGTCGTTTTTTCACACGTGTGGGTCCCACCCAGATCTTTTGGAATTTGAAATTTGACACGTATGAAAGTCACTTTTTGCCTTGGAAATTGTGCCAATCATGATTTCATAATCAGATCCATTAACACTCTTCCCTCCCCGTCTTCCATCCCTGCCAGCACCCTCCCATCATTCTTTTGCTTCCCCCTCTGATCACTTCCTACCCAACACACTCCATCCACTCTGCAACCTGCCTGAAGACTACTACCACTGCCAGATCTCCAGGTTACCTAGGCTGCAGCTCAAGTTTGGAAGAGAACAGGAGAATCACCAGGGCAACTCCAACAGTATGGAAGAGGAAAAGAAAGGTCAGAGATCTATATTCTTTTCAATGTTTTCTGATGGATATTTCTTCCATCCATAGAATTCTTGAATCTTACTGCCTAGGAATCTGGTACATCACCCTAGGATTTGATTAGAGATGGATATGAATAGGACTTAGAAGTTTGCAACAAAATGCGAGGAGAGTGCTTTATATTTTCCAAATGGTCCAAATCGCGTTTTCCTACAAATTCTTATATTAGTTTTAATTTTCATTTCTTCCTCTTTGTTTTGCTCTCTTTTGCCCTGGGGAATTCCTCCTAGTATCATTTACTTTCCAGAACACTGTAAGTGTTCCTAGCATTTGATTGGAGATGGATGTCAATAGAAATGGAGAATTTGCAACAAAATGCGAGGAGAGTACTTGATATTTTTCAAATGGCCCTACATCGCGTTTTCTTGCAAATTCTTGTGTCCATTTTTGGTTTTCACTTCTTCCTCATTGTTTTGCTTTCTATGTCCCTGGGGATTTCTTTCTTGATGATGAGAAAAGTTTTTGCTTTGGAACAGTTGATTCTCAGGCCCCTCCTTTCAAGAGGAAGCTAGACTTTTCTGCTACTATACTCATACCACAGCAATCACCAGGTGATTCATGTGTGCTCATGAAGAGAGTTGTTTGGTGATATCCTGTACATTCCCTGATTGCATATGTCAGCATATAGAATTCATGATATATAAATTTTTGTTCAGGCAAAAGCAAGAGACTGGAGCAGAAAGGTGAGTCTTCCCTTTCAAAACAAAGGGAACCAGAAGAGGACAAATCTCCAGATTTGCTCCTATTTGACTTTCTTCACAAGTGCAAGGCTCAGAGGAACTTCCACATATACCACAGTATTTTCAACAGGGAGTTCACTATGAGCTCTGTATTGGAGCATCACAGAGATTTTCTTTCAGACCATTGGGATACCTTCAAACAACTGACAGAGGCAGGAAGAATTGTGGAAGGTGAAAAGGTTTTTGTGCATATAAATCATATTGTCTCCATTGACAGGCTGAGGTACCATGTGAATAGAAGATTTGACAGCCTGCCTGAGGAATATAAATTCAGCTGTAACTTGCACACCAGAAAGTGTAGAGTGCTTGAGGAAACCATGGCATTCCTTATGTACATTGTCTTCCATCAGCAATCTCTAGAAGAGCAAGGGCAGCAGGCTGAAGAAGAAGATATATCTGTAGCGGAGGAAAAAGAGGATATTCCTGTGGCAACAGATATGGCAGAGCAGGAAGAAGATATCAACCTTGAGGATGAGGGGCTACAAGTGGCTGCTCTTGACCTTATTCAACTAAGGACTGAAACTCTTAGGGCAGCACAGCCAGTTGAAGATTTTGATGTTCAGAGCAGCAACTATGCAGTGCCCATGCTTCCAGGTGTCTTGATTGGTGGTAAAGATTATGTTTTCCTCCATGATATAGAGTGTATGTTCAATTTGAGGGAGGACTATGCCATTTCCCTTATTGCCCAGGCTTCAAGGCTTGACAAGGAGGTTGGCATAGAGGATGACCATTCACTACTGGCTTTGGAAACAACTTTTGATCCTGCAGAGGCCCTTACTATTTGTTTCAAAGAGGCTGAAAATTTCCAAGAGCCAGATGAAGCTGCCTTCCAGCTCACCCAGGAAGCTATGAATCTCTCAGCACTTCATAAGGAAAAGCTTAAAGAAGAGGCTGGACTAGAGGGGAGAGGAATAAATCTTTGGAAAGATGAACTTCTTGTTGCTGATGAAAATGAGAAGGTATGATCTTATTACTTCAAATCAAATACTTTATCTTGTGTTTAAATGTTTTGTAGTTGTGTATTATTATCTCACTCCAATCTTTTGATACGTGGCAGCTACAAATTGAGGATGACACATTCCTCCAGAGAACAAGTGGAAGCAGGCCGGCTGGGTTTGGCAAAATGTCAAGCCTAGCTCATTATATTTATGATCTAGGCAGTGCTAAGATCTTGATTTACCATAGGCAGTTGAGCAACAATGGAGAAGCCATTGTTTACTTCTTTAAATGTTTGTCTAGGGTTTTAGGTGGACATGATCTTCCATGGCAAAAGGAAAAGATCATTTTAATAGAGAGGTTGTCTGCCATAGATATATTTGGGGATTATGTGAATAAGTAGGCCTCTAGGGCCTCTTACTTTTTTTCTTACACTTCTTATGCATTAGCATGTGGTGTTAAGGAGCCCAAATGTCTGGAGGGCTATGGAAAACACAAGCTCATAAGGTTTCGAGAGCCACCCATGATTGCATCAGGCCACACAATCCAAGAAGAAGAACACGTGGAGATAGCTAAAGACAAGGATACCCCTCTCAGACAAGCAACAGAGGCAAGCATTGATAAACAGACAGTCGACATCAAGCCAACAAGGAAGAAAAAGAGTCCAATCAAGTTCAAAAAGAGAGTTCTGACTGGTAGGCCTTGGGAGTAATAGGATTTAGTCATCAAATATAGCACAAACATTATGTTGAAGTTGAACTGATTTGTACAAAGTCTTTGATCCTCATCAGTTCCTTGTCCGTACGGACGATCAGTACTCTTTTGCATTTGTCCCATCACCGTACGACACTTCAGTACTCTTCCCACACTCAGTAGCTTCTAAAAGAGTTTGACACTCAGTACCTTATTGGTAAGAATCAATAGTGTGTCTAGCATAATTAAGTAGTATTGATTGAATTTTTTGTGTGTAGCTTATGGATGTATTGATGCTTGTTAATATAGATCACATGTTTCACAAAAGAAATACTTTTGATGGAGTCTCAAAACATATAGGCATAACACCAAGAGTCACTTGTTCCACAGAATAAAAATCTATTGATTGAGTTTGAAAACATGTGGACATAACACCAATAAGTTACAAACTGCTATTCATGTTTACTTGTCCATTTATGGTTTCTAAATATCTTCGAATCCCTCCATTGTCTATGTCTCTCTGCTGCCATTGAATTGTCCAAAGTTTGTCTTCGTCTTTGCTTTTGGGCTAGAATAAAAGCAAGCTTGACTTTGGAACTAGCAACTTTTCTTTTAGCATGCAGCCTTTGTAGAATACCTCGGTAAAACCATTGGAAGACTTCCTTCAGACTATTTGCCTTTTGACTCCCTCCATAGTGTTGTGTGTGTCTGAAAAATGCATTACGTGCCATGTAGTGAGACTTCTCCATGCCTTGGGTAGACCAACTTGCTGGGCATCCATACTTTTTGACAAAATAGGGAAGGTGGTTGTAGATGATATGTTGTTTTCACAGAGACATAAGAATGCTTAGTAAGTTATTAAAGAAAAGAGGATCACACTTAAGTAAAAGAAGAAGACATCACTTTACCATGTAGTGAGTTATATTGCAGGCTGTCCACGCATCTTTCATTGACTTCCCAAAATGTTTAATTGCCTCTTCAAAGTTCTTGTAATCACTCTTTGTCCATGTTACATTGTCACAGAACATGAAGAGTTGATCAAGAGACCTCCACACTGCCTTCACATTTCGTGCTTCCCCATCTGCCTCATGATCTTTCACGGCATTATGGACTTGCTTCCACAATCCATAACTAATCCTTGAAACTGTTCTACCTTGCCTTACTTGCTTACTACTGTGTTTGGGTCGAGACAAGAATCTTCTTGCCTTAACACCACCAATAGAGGGCTTGATTGGTACCTCCTTGCCATTGGTAGACTTTTTAAAATCCTTTGTGATATGAACATCACCTCCATGCAGACCTATATCGGATAACACTTTTTCCAATGCATGAAGAGCATCCTTTCTATTTCTTTCAGGACGGAGTTTCCAAGCAAATCCAATATACAAAAATACCAATTTCTCAATAATTTGACATAGAGCATGCAGTGTGCATATGTGAACATTACATAGTGGAATGTCAAGAATGGCCTTGAAGTCAGGGTCAACTTTATCTCTATTAGGTGCTCTCTTCCACCATTTGGAATCCATTACTTGAGCTGATTCTTTGCAATAAAGACAAGGAGACTTTGAGTTACCTCCTTTACTAACGTTATGCATGCACTTAAGTGTTTTAAGATCCCCCGCCATGTGCCACTCTACTTGAAAATCACCTTTTCCTGCAACATGGAGATTCTCTCCTTGCACTTGTCTTTTAATTATTCTTGGTATTTCCGTGTGGTGAAACACCCAATCTAGTGTTTCATGGTCTTCTGTCTTCACCTGTGATTATACAAAACAAAAGTCTTACTATAAAAGATTTGAAAACATTGACTAAAATCAAGTACGAAACAAAAAATGATCATACCTGGAACGAGCCTAACCACCATATGTGTTTCTCCGACTGCACATTAAAATACTTCGAACTCGCTTCAGTCGATGATGTATCAAGTGCTCCATTCATCAATGTAATAGTAATCCTTTCCATTTTCTTTTCCTTTACAACCTCACACTCATCCAGTTTGATAACAAATTTCAAAATGCCTTTGCACTCTTCAAATGTTATTCCATAAAACTCGACCATTCTTCTTTGAAGTTGTTGTAGATCTACAAATATATTGTTCCAAGGGTCATACACAGTGGTTCCTTCACCACCATGAAATATTTCTTCAATATGGATATATTGTCCAATAAACTCATCTATACTTTCATTCAAATGACCTCTTATATTCCACACGGTTGCTGGATTTGGCAGTAAAACTCGTTTAATCCTTTGATCTCTCAAAGTTGAGGATATCGCATGGAAAATCGAACTATATCCCTTCCTGCTAACTCCACTAACATCAACAGCCTCTTGGATTGTAGTACCATCAACTTGATTATTGGATATAAAGTCCTGACAATAGAAGCGTCAAGGAGTGATTGGGAGCACAAGTTGCACTTTTTTGCACAGATGGATTGATGGTTGAAAAATTCCTATAGTAACAACACAATATGCTTATATTATTCAACACTTCCAATCTTGTTTTGCGTTAATGGACAAAATAGATATAGTCATTTGAGAGCATTTTTTAGTATAAAAAATGAAAAATTACAAACTAGCCTTGCTTCCTGAATTCTTCGCTTGCATCCACCAGTCCCAGCCTTCAAATTTGCAATGTTTTTAATCTTCCTACTTCGTTGTCTGTCTCCAAGCACGGTTCTCTTCCTTCTTGATCTTGTCAACTCTTTTTTACTCTTTGAATGCTCCTCAATTTCATTCTGCAACTGCTGCTCCAATTTTGCACGAATAGCTATCTCTTGAATCCTGGCCCCCTTTTCTTGTAGGTACATTGTTTTATATGTTTCTGCAAATGCAGACTGTGCTGAAATATAACCAAGAAGTCCATTTTGTCCATCGCCCGCAAACCTCAGTAGTGTGGTTGGATTGACAAATGGAGGTGTAGAGTTTTTTACTAGACATTTTGGATATATGCTTCCATCACACCATAAGTCAATATGTTGGAGCCCTTCTCTTCTCATATTTTCCCGTTGTTGAGCATTCAGCATCGTATCCTTTCGTCTTTTTTGTGCTGGAGCATATTGTTCTTCTAAGTCGATGTGAAGATGGTGTAATCGCTTCTTCTGAGATTGTGACTCACTAGTATCGGCCATTTTTTGTGCTTCTGAGGTTGCAAAGTTTGCTTGTCAATCTCATAGTCTTTTTGTAACATGAATCGTGGAAGTGTGGCGGTATCCATACAATCATTAAGTTCAGTGATGGATTCTTTATGAGAGGCCTGCACACGTCGTCAAAAGAGATGCGGAATCTTCGAGAAACAAAAGAAAATTAAGGAGATATTTAATGCAAAATCGTGTTAGTTAGACAAAAGATTATCTTATTCTTTTCTGAACTGACAGTTCGGTAGTCCTTACTGACAGTTCTGAGCCACGTTTTCATATTTTATTATTTTTGAGGTCTTTTAGGAGAGAAATAAATCAAAAAATAGTGAATTTCTTACAGGGCCCCAAAATGAGCTCCCTTTTTCCCTAATGAAAGGCCAATTTGTATATGCCATTCACTAGACCTGGTAAAGTTTCTATGTTTGATTTGATTAATGTATTTCCTACTAGAAGAAGTGTGCCTCATGTGGATCCTTATGTGAGTGATGAGTTAGAAGATGCCAAGGCAATGGAACAATATGTTTGTGAAGTCGAAGTGAATGCAATTTGTATGGCTGTGGACCCAGAGTTAGAAGTGTTAGATGAGGGAAATGTGATGGAAGATTGTATAATGGTTTGTGAGTCTACTGTGGAAGAGTAGGTGGTCCCTAGTATGCTAAAGGTATCACAGATACCTGAGTTGAAGATTGGTTCATCAGAGGATGTCAGAGTGGAGGCTGCAGGTTTTCTTGGTGATTTGGTAGAGTGTGAGGACAGGTTAATGCCCATGTGGATACTAAAGTGTGTGCTAAGGGTGATGAAGTTTCAAATACAATGAGAAGGTTATGGGATGAGGAAATTATGGATGCTGACTAGGGAGTGTAGTAGGTTTCTTTTTTGGGCTCTATGCTTCGTAATGTTCAAGATGTTGCTGGGATCTTTTTTGTGATGATGAGGTTGCATTGGGGGAATGGAATGAAGGTTTGATGGAGGTGCAAAGAATCACAAAGTGTTCTGAGTTGGATGAAAATATTAGAATGGACAAGGTTGGAGAGGCAGGGAGGAGGTCTGACAGTAAAAGTATGCATGGGTGATGCAGCCATATGAAGGAAAGGCTAAGGGGTTGTCTAAAGACAGTGTGTAGGTCTTTGATCCAGGTGGTGGTTTAGTTCAGTTGGATGGCTTTGGAGAAGGGTGTTATACCCATTCAATCCCCAGGGGGATGATGAAATGCTAGTTCGTGTTGTTGATGTTGTATATAGAGTTGTTATAGTGTAGTGTGTGGAAGAGAGGAGTTTGGAGAACAAAGGAGATAGTGAAAATATGAATGTTTTCACCTAGGGGGTGGGCTATATGTGAGGAGAATCCCAAGCCCCTCCAAAACATGAGGTATATATAAATGCAATGTACATAACATGGTGTGTAGAGGATTCCAAGTGGCCAAAATAATGTGGCAACTAAGAGAATAGCGCAGGTGTGTACAATGAAAATAGAAATTGCATGGGAGAATGAGTGAACCAAATGGTGCAACCTTCTGGAAGGAATCAAGGCGGCGATGGGTTGAAGAGGCACAATTGAGGAATATTTCAAGGACTCTTGAGAGAGAGGTGGTAGGTGTATCTTGCCAAGAGCATCACTCTAGAGAGATTGTAGCGAAGTGTGTCTCCTGTAGGTCTATTTTCATTGTAAAGTATGCAGGCTAGAGCTCCTGCTGATTTTTTCCAATTTGTAGAGAAGACCAGTGTAGTGTGAGAGGGGAAGATTGAATCACAGTAGAGGAAGAGCTAAAGTTTGGAGAATTGGCTAGGAGGTGTGTCCCTAGGATCTCTGGGCAACGCCTTTGTTAGAGACTTGATTCAGTTTGATTCTTCTCTGACTATAGCTGGTTGAAGTCTATGTTTTGAAGAATTGTCTTGCTGGGATCTTCTTGTGAGGGAGCATTGAGCTTTTTGTGTTCTCTTTTGATATGTTTGCACCCAAGTCTCAGGGCTATTGAGACATTGACGTTTTTGTTTATATGAAGAATCTAGAGAGTTGGGTTTGTGTCAGTTGTGAAAGGATACAGTCTTTTGTTTTGATGTTTTAGTTGTGATATGTGTGTTGATTTGATAGAGTTGATGGAGTTTGAGCATCTACGTGCGTCAATATAATGACTGAGGAGTTTCTACTGAGTCAGTGCTGACTCAGTTTGTGTTGACTTGGGAGTACAGAGCCAACTGTGTGTTAGTTGAGGATTAGAATAGTCAGTTGAAGGTATAGGGGAATTTCCCTGGCTTGTTTGAGGTTGGGAGAAGTGCTTGTAAGTCAGAGTTGATTGTCAGAGGTAGTCAGCTGTCACACTGTCAAAGGTCAAATGGGATAATGGGTTAAGTGTTGATCTAGAGTCAGCTGTGTATCAGCTGATTTCAGTTGAATGTCAGCTATCGGAGGTGAGACTAAATAATGGGCGAAGTGTTGATCCTATGCAGCTGATGTCAATTAAATGTACGTAAGGTTGGATCTTCATATGGTTTGAGTGGTTTGAGGGTTTAGAAGTGTTAGCGGGCATAGAAGAGAGGAAACCTCGGTCAATTTAGTTAGTTTGGTTAGTTCAGTCAGTTCGAAGTCAACTGTGTGTTAGCTGCAATCAGCAGAGAGACTTAAGAGTGATACGTCGTTGGGTTTAGAGCAACATGAGGGCAAGGAAAGGTCGAAGGACATGTGGGAGAAGGATTTTAATTCTATTGAGGCAGCTAAGTCAACTAGTTCTGGGTCAGACCGCTAAGGCAGTTTTTAGCTAAGTTCAAACACAAGAGAGTTAGAAATAGTTCAGTAGAAGGTAACCAAGGTGTCTAGGAAGGTCCTGGGGTTGTGGATGTAAGGTCAGCTGATGATGGAGGACAATAGAGGATCCTGGAGGATAGTTTTCTGACTGGGGTTAGCATCAGCATTTGAAAGCAGTTTACAGTCAGTTGTGTGTCCTCTGAGGGGGATTTGGTCAGCTCAATGTCAGCTAAGGTAGATAGGCTAAAGATCAGAGCTTTTGGAGGTTAGTGCTGACTTGGGAGGACAGCTGAAGTTGTTAGCTTTTGGAGGTTAGTGCTGACTTGGGAGGACAGCTGAAGTTGTTAGCTGGATTAGATTGGGGAGGTTTGGAGTGTGTTTTAGTGTCCGATGGTGTCAAAATCAGCTGGAGGGCTAAGGATAGGTGCATGTCTAATTGGTGCCCTTGGAGAAGGGATCTTGGTGTCCCCCAGTTTTGATCCCATTGTGTATTCTTCTCGTGTGTCTGTTGGGGTGTAGTAGAGGCCATCACCAACCATCACACAGTGTCATCAGCAGGAATTACAAGAAGCAAGGCTACAAAGAGAGGTGACCAGTGGGAGGCGATGCAGTATTAAATATGGTGATAGTGGATGTATCGATAGTGGAGCATTAAGAAGAGCCACCAGTAGTAATGGCAGTGACAAAGTCACAAGGATCTATTAGGACTGAAATAGGCAAGGATAATGATTTGGAAGAAAAGTAAAAGCTAGAACAGTGGGAAGGGCAACAGGGGATTGAAAACTAATCACTAAACTTGTATATAGTGCTCAAGGAATGGTGCGGAGATGCAGGAAAGCCCACTTTGAATGAGCATGCTGACACTAATTTGGATAGGAAAATTTTGGTCAGGAAAACGGAAGACATTGCAGCAAGCAAGAAGCCACTAGTAGGCAATGATAAGATGATTGAAGAAGGGATGCAGAAGTCCCACAAATGGAGCCTACAACAACCCAGAGCAGGAAAAGCATCTTGGAAAAGGAAGTGGAAAAGGATCCGGAGCAAGTTTTCGTAAAAGAACTGATAGGGGAAGGTCATGAGAAGGAAAAAGTTAACAATGAGGAAGAAGGAAGGATGAGTAAAAGCCAAATTACGCCAATTCAGGAAAGGGAGAAGCTGGTTGCAGAATGTAGAAACGTGGAAATAGATCAGGATTGTGACACAACTATTCTAGAAGTAACTATAAAAATAAGAGGGTAGATGGTGTCACGAGTCATCATAGATGGAGAATATGGAGTAAACATAATAGCAGACAGATTGGCTAAGAAGCTAAGAATCACGGAAATGCAGCTTGCTCCATTCTAGATCAGGATGACTGACCAATGGAGGGTTCAAATGGTCGGAATCATCAGAGGAGAACAGATTGAAGTAGTAGGATGTATGTTCACTAGTGTATTCGTAGTTCTAAAGATGACTAAGATCGCACGAGTGTATTCCATGTTGTTGGGAAGACCGTGGCTCAAGAGAGGAAAAATTAAACACAATTGGGAAACTGATAGGATTTCAATCCAAATGCATCTCAGTCGCTTGCAGGAAAGGACAAAATTATCCAGGCCAGCTGACCGTTTCATGCAGAGGAACTAAACTACTTGGAAGGAGTGGAAGATGATGAAGAAGAGCAGGTCTTGAGAGAGAATCCTACCTATTGTCACTCTTCAAAGTAGACATAGAGTGGTTCGACCAAAGATACGACCCATAAGTCCTAGGGTCATGGTGACAAGAATCCGGATGGAGGGAATAGATGTCCGGATTAGCTCCATCATTGGGACGACCTAATGAATTTAGAATGGTGAGTAATTTGCCAATTGCAAATATATCAATTGTTTTACATTGCCTTGAAATATTGTATGAATAAAAACATTAAAAATAATGTGGCATGAGGCCGGAGGAGAGGCTCAAGGAGGTCCCTACCAAGTCGCATGTAAGTCCAAGAATAAGGCATGTAAGTCCGGAGGAGAGGCCCAAGGAGGTCCCTACCGAGTCGCATGTAAGTCCAAGAATAAGGCAAGAAGGCAGGTTAGCTCCTAATTCTGTCTCATGAATCTAGACACCGATCCGCATCCAGACAAGACTACACTTAACACAAGATTGAATGTTGAATAGACAGAGATATGTATAATTACATAGAACTAAGACAAAGACAAACCCATGAGTCAATCTTGAGAAACAACAATACATTACAATGCCTTAGCAAGAGCTCCGCTCATGAACTGCTCACTCAACTCTCCTATCTTCCTATTCAGTATTGTTCCTCTCCTTTGGGCCCAAGTAGACCTGACATGATTCTAGGACTATCCATATGGTAATGCACTCTTTCCTTAAAATCTCAACCAGGTAGACCAACTCTACCTCTAACCCCCCATATCCCCTTATCCGACTAATTTTCTTTTTTTCTTTACAACTACACGAGTACTACCCGTTCTTCAAGAAACTGTTTTTCAAGTTTTTACAAAAGAAGAAGGCTTGGTTTTTTGCACAACGGTTGATTCGGCAGTGATCTAGGTGGCAGCCAAGCGGCTTATTGGATGCCACCAACACTTGGCAACAATCACAGTGGATGATGCACCAGCAGCGAAGCCCACAATTGTTGCTGTCATGGAAAAATTTGTGTTTTCGGATTTCCCCTAAGTCTGGATCCTCTAGTCTAGATGCCTCATGGCCTGTTTCGGCCACCTTTGCCTGGTACCTCCTTTGTTTCGATGCCCCCTGAGATGAACTTGATGGGGCGATCCTTAGCATATCCTGGCTCCTAAGTCCTCTTCCTGATGCTTACCCAAGCATGCCCTTGCTCTCTTCATTGTTTCCACAACCATGCCTGCTATGAAGGCATAGGGCTCTGTCTGCTATGGGGTGATGCTATCTTCTTTGAAGATGGTCTGCTTAGGTTCCTTTGGCCTTCTTTTCCCACCCCAACTCCATTTCCACCCATAGGGTGGTATTCCTGTAGGTTTTGTCTTCAACACCCCCCTTCTTTCTTCTGCTTGGTGACTCCATTGGTGAGGGCATTAGTAGAGTTGCTCTTTGAATGAGCTATTGCCTCCTCACCCGGATCCGTGAGGGGCATTAGCAAAGTTGCTCTTTGAATGAGCTATTGCCTCCTCACCGAATCCGCAAGCCCACTACTACCACGCACTGCTCTGGATCCGGGGGAGGGGCTTCTTCCCTGTGTCCTGATGCTCCTGTAAGAGCTACTTTGGCCTTGTCTCTCTATCTTAGATGCTTCCAATTGGTTCATTAATTTTGCAATTTCATCCTAGTTGGAAGGTCTTAGGGAACCTGTCTCTACTAAGCTATCTGGATTACATTTGCATAGATTTAAGAGTAGTCTCCTTCCAGACGCCCATGCTTCTTTGGCCCATTTCTTCTTAGATTCTTTCCTGAAAGTCTTCTTTTATCCCTTTTTCTCTTTTTTCCTAGCCTTGGAAGTCTTCTAACATTTTGTCCTTTGCTCGCATTCCTTCCCGTGTACCCTCCTCATGGCATCCATTTGCTCTTATCTTTTCCTGAGGTTAGCGTGGTTGCTTGCACTTCCTCTGCTTGTACCTTCTCATGGCATCCATCTGTTCTTCTTGATGATCTTCAATGGAGATTCCATCTTGATTTTTATAAGTGAATATATTGTTGGGTACCATGAGCTAGGAACTATCAAAAAGGCTCCTGAGGGACAGGTGGTGAGCGTTCTGGTTGCCAATGATGCCATAGGTACACCGATGAAGGAATGATTGGAAATTAGGATTGAACTGGATATTTTGGAGGATTATGATCAGTGACACTATGGTTCCATTAAATGATTGTTTTAAAGATAGCTCAATCTTTGAAAAAGGCAATTTCATATTGTGTGTGTAAGTGGTGTGATTGGCGTTAAATTTACATGACTATCCGGCTAGGGAGCCTGGGAACTCTTTTCCTTGGTACCCGAGACAAAACCTAACCAAATTCCTTATTGGATCCCATCACTACACTGGTTGGGCGGTTGGCTAACCCATGGGACTGGCTGGACTGATGGATCTATAAAATGAGACTCAATTCTGTTATAGTACGATAGATGAAGTAAATCTCGGATAGTAATTGTTCTATGGAAAAAGAATCAACGATTGTGCCTCTCGACGGGGAAAAAAGCGTTGGTTTCTATGATCCAAGTGCAAGTTTCTTCCTTGATCTGACCAAGTGACTCACAGGCTCAGAGTCAGATTAGTTTGGTCAGTAATGACCCCAACTATGTTAGAGTATAAATATCTTGGAGGAATCGCCCGTGCTTTCCGGTAGGGGGAAGTTTTTCCGGGTTTGGTTTTTGGAGAACCAAGGGATTAGTCTCTTGTCCGGATATCCGTGGGCGAGGCCTCGAGTGAGGGATCCTGCCCCGTGTAAGAAGTGCTACTTCCACTGCTAGCACCCCCGAATCCATTGCGCGGAGTGGGCAGGGATCTTTTAGCTGGTATTAAAGCAAATTGACTAAGTGGATCAACTGAAAAGCCAAAAATGTGAAAAATTTGTGAAGTAATAGTAAAAGGTTGTAATTGTGTGATAAAATTCATACAAATTGATATTCAGAATGAAGATTCATAAAATTGAAAGTGGGTCTTCAGATGAAGTACCGTAATTGCATGGAAATCCCTGACTCGCTTGAGGCCTAGTCATGATGGTATTTACCTTATAATTCCAAGAACCGTGACTACCCGTATATACCGAGGGTATAACTACAGCTCTTTACTGACAGTATATACGAGTAAATCTAAGACCTTGAAATTATAAGTAAAAATGCTATCCAGATGATGAATTCAAATGTGGCTGATATGATTTTAAAATTCTGGTTGAGAATTGATGAGTTGATTTGGATTCTGATTGAAAAAAGATGATTCCTGAATTTTGGTTGAAAAGCGATCAGTTGAACAAAGCCACAATGAGGATGAATGGGACGAGTCCCTGTGATGATGTTCGTAACTGGAATGACAATAATGACTTCAGCAAATCACTACGAGATTAGTGGATTGTGCTGACAGATTGCTACTATTAACACTTGACCTAGTGGATCCAGTTAAGGGATGACAAATTAAATAGCAGCATTATTCAGTAGTAGAGATAGTAGTGCGCATATCCCTTCAACTACTAATACTACACCCGATGCTGCTGCTCTGCTGGATGTTTAAATACCAGCTCACACGCTAATGAGCTCACCTTCTTCTCCCTCATATAAGCCAATGGATCATGATGGATGTGTCATGGACTAGTTTGTTTTGTGCTTAGTAGAATATTAGAGCCAGATGAAGATCATGAGTGGGTGCATTGCCTTGTGACGCGTGCAACATGATTCACATAAGCGAGCTCAAGTGTAGAGGCAACTTCCCCCCCCTTTCTCCAATCAAGCACCAGCATTCGTTTGAAGGCTCAATCAACGCGAGTCACAACACATTGAGAGCAGAGCGAGTGTTTAATGAAGTGCTTAGAGAGAGAGAGAGGAGGGGAGAGAAAGAGAGAGAGTGCATGTGCGCGCGCACCACAGAGAGAGAGAGAGAGAGAGAGAAGTCCACCACATGCTCGAAGTGTAGGCATGAAGCTTACACGAGTGTAGAGAGAGGAGTGAAATATTGAGTTCTTGACCCTAGAAAAAACCCTTTTTTAAAACCAAGACTTGTAAGAAAGACAATCCACAAATGTCGTGGATCGTACCAAATAGCTACTAAATGTGCCCATGGTTGGAGGTGTCACTCAAGGTCTTGGGCTTTCTTTTTCTTAAAACGTGTTGACTCCATGACGGACAGGTGCTCGTGGCTAGACGCCCACAACCCCTAGTAAAGAACATCTGATTAGAATATTCTCATGAACTCCTTGACACTTATCGTATAGATTGTTGAAATATACAAGTGAATCAAGGAGAAATCAATGGGATTGGATGCTTGGATGTAAACCCTATAAATTGAGGCATTGGCCTAATGAGAATTTACTGGTTTTTTATCATCCATGCCTACATTAAGCTATCAGTTAATTGCTCACTAATCATATCTTAATTATCATCTAATCTCTTTGTTAATAATGTTGATTCTAGCATTTGATCCACCATAGCTCATCACATTGCTGTAGTTTTAACATGGTATCAGAGCCTAGCCTAGAATCCATCAATTTGTGAACCCATTATCTTGTTAATCACCTAGTTAATTAGGATTAGTAGATAATTAATATTTTTAATTCTTTTTCAACAAACCCTCTGTACCCCTAGCTGGTGGAGGAGCTCTATCTCCCATCATACATCAAATTAGCTCAAGCCACTTTAGCTAAACATAGTTAACACACTTGTGCTCCAGCCCATCAAATCAGCGTGCCAAACTGCCTACCACAGCTCCGGATTTTTGGGATTTAGCAGGCGCCATTTTTTTGAGGATAAATTGAAATCTCTGCTTCACTAGATGCAATGGGTCTAATTCCTCTTGGTCCTAGGGGTTTTCAAGGGTGCTCTACAAGCTGGTGAAGACAGAATTTGATTTGATCAAGTCTACAGTGAGATCCAAGCTCTTCATCTCCAGGTGACTGGTAAAACAAAGATTAAGCATTTAATGTTTGGTCAAATCTTGTGTTTCTTGGCTTAATCCTCTACTAGACTAATTGCTATTGATGGCCTTGAAAGGATTTGAGCTCATTTGAACTCTAAGGCCTCAGATCTGGGCTCCCCGCATACTCTGTTTTTTGCACATAAAATAGAGAATTAATTTGCTAATTAGTGATTAATCAGTGCTAATCACTATTTTTATTGCAATTGAGGGTTCAAATTAACCATTAGGTATTTGATACAAATCCTTATAACTTCAGATTGCAATTCGGAGATGGTTTGATACTCCAGCCATTCCGTACAAATTGGTTACCCTTGATTTAATGTAATTTCTAGTGATTTTATGCTGATAAATCTGTTGTAATCATCTCCTAAACACCAGATTGAGTTGTAAAAGGGTAGACACTACCCTTGAATCTTGAAATTGGATCAAGAGGTAAGACCCCCTCCACATTATCATGAGTACGGCACAAGAAATGGCCAAATTTAATGGGGAGCAGTTTTACACATGGCAAACAAAAACCATGTATCTGCTCATGAGGAAAAATCTGTGGGGGCTAGCTGAGGGAAGAGATAAATGCCCAGAGGTGAGAGGGGAAAATGAGTGGAAGACCAGGAATGAAAAAGCATTGGGACTTATCGCACTCAATTTAAATGATGAAATCATTCATCACATCACAGGGATACAATGGGCAAAAGATGTATGGGATGAACTCAATAAATTGTTTGGCACACAGCTAAAAATTCAAAGATAAATCTGTTAATGCAATTTTACAAATTGGATATGAAGGAAAGTGAACCTTTAATCACACACTTGAACAGATATAAAAGCATTAAGCAACAACTGGCAGCTATTGGCAAAAAGGTAGAAGATGATGAGGCACTAGCAGTGCTACTAAAGAGTGTGGACAAAGGTGAATATGAAAACATTGTAGCAACACTAAAGAATGTACCTGAATTGAAGCTACACGAGATAGAAGGAGCTCTACTAGAGCAAGAGACCAGAGGCAAAGAGAAGAAATGGCTCGACTCAATAGCAGGAGAAGAAAAAGCATTCTTCTCACCCGAGGAGGATTCTCTCGAGGACGAGAACGAGGAAGAGGCAGAGTAGGAGGAAGGACCTTCACTTGCCACAACTGTGGAAAGCCAGGACACATGGCAAAAGACTGCTATAGCAAACCCAGTGGAGAAGGAACGACATCTTCATGGAGGCTCCTAAGGAAGTAGAGTCGGATCATCTTTTCTAAGAGAGAGAGAAAGAAAGAAAGAAAGAAAGAAAGATTTTATTAACGTCTTCCAAAAGACCGAACTCGGCCTATGAGATAAATCAGTGTACCTATGTGGGGTATCCTCTGTCATCCCAACAAAATGAAAAAGTACTGAACTAAAAAGCTGAATCTGGGTGTGCAATAAGTACAATGAGTGGGGGAGGTGATGGAGCTCTACTACTAGGAGAATGCAAAGCTATATGCATGGAGTATACAATCATGATATGCAACCTAGCTAGCTCCATCCTGTACCATACTGGGGGTATAGAATGGTATACATCAATGAAGGGGGTGTCCACAGCTCCCTGAAGAACATGCCTGGGTCTGCTCTAAAGCGAGCCAGTCGCTCCGCACCCTCTCTGTGAAATTGAGCTCTGATCTCTGTCATCTCTCTCTAGTATAGGCGTGGTGTCCGAAAGCCAGGTGTCCTCTGTCTCCTGCGGGCTCTGAGTGTCTCTGCTCTCTGGAGAGTAATTCCCTACTGTGTAGGGGCTGGGAGTGGGGTGGATCTCTGAAAAAATGTAGTAATCTATGTCTGTGGATCTCTGAAAAAATGTAGTAATCTATGTTTGTCTTCCCCCCTCTGGAGGTGTGTTGCCTCAAAGATCTGGCGTAGGGAATGTGGCTCTCTGAATAAAATGGGATATCTCTCTCTGATGGTTGTATATGCTCTGCATCTGCATACCACTCTCCACCTCCTCTCTGCACAATCTGCATACCCTCTCCTCTCAAGGGGATCCGTGCTGCTCTGCCAGTCTCGATCTCCAATCGATGTGATGAGACTCTAAGCTGACCAATAGCTACTCGGAAGCCGTGTGGTAAAAAGCCCTCCATGTATCTAGGCCTCTCTATAAATCCATCATCAGTGTGATACTCATGAAGTGATCTCTGTAGTATAGCATCTTCGGTGGAAGAGGCTGTGTAGGCGATATCCATGTCTCTCGTGTATAGAGCTGCCATAGGTCCTATCTCAATACTCTGTTCCTCTCACTATGAGAGAGATGGATATGTGGTGCATCCCTGTCATACTGGAATGGTGGTAGATGATCCATGTCTAGGCCATGCTGTGAGAACCAATGTGTGACCAGTGCATACCATGATCCTCTGTCTCCTGCCTCAGCCAACTGTCTAGATGCCTCAAAAGCTCTATCTGTCTTGTGGCATCTCTCTAAATCTGTCTAGCACGCATATAATGAATATGGCCTCTACCATCATAGGAGGCGCAGCAAACTCTGCTCAGATAATGTCATGAGGTACTGACGGTTTGCTGCGTATCATGCGTGCCATCATGAGGGCCTATGGTCTCTCTATCTGTGTCCACCAATGGGTAGCAAGTCCTGGTGCCCATACCGCTGCTCCATACATCAGTGCCGGTGTGACTAATGTGTCAAATAGCCACCCCTTTGTGCGGGGCCCCTGAAAATGCGCCTGGTGGCACTGCTAGCCAATGCTGCATATACCTGTGTCAATCTGGCTCTGGCTGCTGAACCCATGGTGAAGCACGTGGTTGCTGCAGAGAAGGTAACCCCTAGGTACACGTATGATGTCACCACCTCCACCTGGCGTCTTGTGAGAGTGAATGTCAATTGACTCCTGCCCTATCTCGATGTATGAAAGACCATAACCTTGGTTTTCCCAAGGTTCACAGTAAGACCCCTCTGTGTGCAGAAATCATCGAGTGCATGTAGATGCTGCTGTAGACCTCCTGGAGACTCAGACACTAATACGATATCATCAGCATAAAGCATAATATGTACTGAGGTACCTGCTAGATCAACTCCATCTCTGCCTCCCCGTGTAATGAAGTCAGCCACCTCATCAATGTATAACCCAAATAGCGTCGGGGAAAGTGGGCATCCTTGCTTCACACCAATGGTTCTAGCAATAGTCTCGGACATACCTCCTGGGCATCTGACTCACCCAAAAACCTGCTCATATAATGCATAGATGCCCCATGTCATATCTGCCGGTATGCTAAGAGACTGCAGGCGCGCGCTGAAAGAGCCTCTCGTGGTACTGTGTCAAATGCCTTGCGGATATCCACAAAGCAGCAATAGAGCTTTCTCTTCCTCACTCTGGCCTGATCAATCATACATCTCAAAGTGAATACATGGTCAGTGATAGAGAAAGCTCTCCTGAAGCCTGCCTGTTCTTTGATGGCCTTGAGAGTGTTCTCATTGATCTCCTCCTCTTCCTTCTCGGTGTTCTTGACAACTACCAATTCCACTTTCAATGCACTCACCTCCTCCTTGAGTGCTGTGTTCTCTTGTTCAAGGTCCGTGACCCGTGCTTCGAGGGCCATGATGTGCTGGTGTAGTTTGTTCTCCACCTCATTGAGGTTGGAATCGGATGTCTTCTTATTCTCCTTGATTAGTGCCTTCATTGCCGTCTCGAGGGCCTCGAGTTTCTCTGGGAGACTCGGGGATTGAGAGAGAGAGAGAGAGAGAGAGAGAGTTATGTTGCTGCCTTGGGGGCCTGCCAAGGGTGGGAGGGGAAAGGGGAGTGCAGGCGGGCCAGCATAGCGCCAGTAGTGGGGAACAGAGAGGGCCGCTACACACAGAGGCGCGCGAAGCGATTAGGGAACAGCAAAGTGAAGCAAGCGACGAGCGGTGCAGCGAAAAGCGGGGGGCGACCAGTAGCGAATAGAGAGAGAGAAACCCCACAACCCAATGTAACCTGCCCCAACAGAATAAAACCACCTCTGAGCCACCGATGATAAAACCACCTCTGAGCCACCGATGATGTAGGCCATGTGGTAGATATATGTGTGAGCACTTTAGTCAAGGTCATGGGCACTTGTAGTAGCCTTGGACACATAGAGAGAGAGAGTGTCAAGGACTATGTGTTTAGGGACTTGAGGCACTGGTCGCGGACTATCAAGTAAGAGGGAAACTTGGTATAGGGTCCAGGTGTGCTAGGAGTATTCACTTGAGGGGAGGCGTTCAAATATACAAGTGAATCAAGGAGAAATCAGTGGGTTTGGATGCTTGGATGTAAACCCTATAAATTGAGGCATTGGCCTAATGAGAATTTGCTAGTTTGTGATTACCCATGCTTACATTAAGCTATCAGTTAATTTCTCACTAATCACATCTTAATTATCATCTAATCTCTTTGTTAATGATGTTGATTCTAGCATTTGATCCACCATAGCTCATCACATTGCTGTAATTTTAACATAGATACTCCTCTTGGCTTTTCAGTTTGCTGAAAATGCACTTAATATTGCTCCTAGTGTCCAATCTGTGTTGGAATATTGAAAACCATGTGCAAGTTGGATATGGTGGAAGTGTTGGACAAGGTGTCCTCTTTGGCTTTGAACTTCAGCTTCTTCTCCTCCTCCAAAAGAGAAGCTTCAACATCAACAAGCTTTGTGATAGGCATGTTGGTCAAAGTTGTCACAATGTTGTTGAAGTCGGGAGGCAATGACTTGACTAGCACCGCAATGGCAATGTCTTCATCCACCTTTAGTGAGATGCTTAGCAAGTTGGGTCATAAGACATTGCATAAAGTTAGGATGATATGCAAGAGAAGTTTTAGACTTCATATCAAGTTTTAGACTTCATATCAAGTTTAAAAAACTCAATAAGCAAACCAAGCTTTGAGCTCCTAGATTGAGCCCCAAATAGGGTATCCAATTGATCCCATGAAGCCTTGGAAGATTCACACCCATCCACATGGTGAATGTATGTATCATCCAACTCAAGAGTTATGATGGCTCTTGATTTTTCATCTCTAGTCTCCCATGCTAGAATAGTAGCTTGGTCCCTTGGCTTTTCTTCTCCTTTCCACTTGTGATGCTCCATAGGCTTTTCTTCATGAGAATGAGCTTGATGCGGGTTTGCCAAGTGTGGAAATTTTTTCCCTCGAAGTGGAAGGTAGTGTCATGTGAGGCCATTAGGTTTGAGAGAGTTGAGCAACACACTTGAGAGCAAGTATTGAAGAGGGTTTGACTCAAACTTGAGTCACCTTGAAGATTGAAGCTCTTAGTGAATGAGAGACTTGAACTAGAAGCTTGTGAAAGGCTTGAAAGAGGCTTAGATTTGATTTCGAGAACCTTGTTGGGCCTTACAAGGGAGGCCAACACCAACATTAGCATTAGGAGAGTGAGCCTATTTAGCCAAGGAAGTAGTGAGATTAGTGATAATTAATCACTAATTAAGAGGTTAAGGATTTTTTGCTATGGCTATGAGAGTACCCAGTCCTGATAAACTGATTGGTTCTCCTCAATGGAAGAACCATTTGCCAAGCCCTTTTAGGGCAAACAAGCATACGGGTAGGCACATCTACAGCTAAGAGGGATTAGACAATGCTCTACGACCAGAGCTGCATAGAAAATAGGCAATTTTGGGGGAAGTGATAATGCCGATGACGGATACCTAATCATTGCAATTGACGGTACGAGCCGATGCGCCTTGATGTGAGGAAGGTGTTCACAAGATTTGGTGGGCAATGATGCACTGAGCTAGGAGCATTGAATCCTCCACCAGATGTGGGTAGTTTTGGAGTCTAGTGAAAAAGATGTGATAGCATTAAATGTGAGCTAATCTCACCAAATTTAGGGTTGGAGGTCGACCTAGGATCCCTACCTATTCTTGGCTCTAAGATACCATGTTGGGGTATTGAAAACCATGTGCAAGTTGGCTATGGTGGATCAAATACTAGAGCTAAGTTAAAGCACATGATAAAGAGAGATAGTGTAAAATGATGTGTACACACCAGAGAGACAACAATGTTGGGCAAAATGGTTGATTGATTACTTCATAGGCAAGTGCCCTTTTATAGGTTCCATACAACTCAAGCACCTAGTGGTTTCATCAAAACAAGTGGTTAAACACAAAACTACATGCTAGAGAAGCTTCACCACAAGCTAAGTGATTTGGTCCCTTTCACATGTACATGGTCCATTTGGCCCCATCCTTCTAGGGATGAGCTTGGCGCATATTTCAACAATCTGCATATGTGTCCTCCGTGTCCTCTAACACAAAACTCAACCATCCACACAACAAGTTCAAACCCAAGAGGAGGAGGAGTTAGATGAGGAGAAGAGGACTCTAAGGCGCCAGAGGAGGGCAGGACTCCGAGAAGGGGTTAGACCCTCAAATCCCTTGATCCAAAACCCTATTGACCATGTCAGCACCCACTCTGCTGACTGCCTACTGACTCCTGTGTCTAATTCAGCCTTGACTCAACTGTGACTTCAAACCTTCCCACTTATGTGTCCTCTATGTCCTCTGACACAAAACTCACCATCCACACAACAGGTTCAGACCCAAGAGGAGGAGGGGTCAGAGGAGGAGTCATAGGAGTCAAAGGAGGGGACGACTCAGAGGAGGAGAGGTTAGAGGAGGAGGGGTCAAAGGAGAAGGGGTGGAGGACTCAAAGAAGAAGTCAGAGGAGGAGTCAAAGGAGTCACAGGAGGCGTCAAAGGAGAAGTCAGAGGAGGAGTCAAAGGAGTCACATGAGGAGGGGTCAGTGGAGTTAGAGGAGAAGGGGTCAGTGGAGTTAGAGGAGTTAGAGGAGAAGGGGTCAGAGGAGGATTCAGAGAAGGAGTTAGAGGAGTTAGAGAAGAAGGGGTCAGAGGAGGAGGACTCAGAGGAGGGGTCAAAGGAGGAGAAATAGAGGACTCAAAGGAGGAATCAGAGGAGGCAAAATAGAGGAGTCAGAGGAGGAGTCAGAGAAGGGGTTACAGGAGGGGAGGACTCAGAGGAGGGGTCAGAGGAGGAGGGGTTAGTGGAGGAGGACTCAAAGGTGGGGTTAATACCCCTCTACTGACTGCCTATACTAACTCCAGTCTGATTCAACCCTGACTAAGCTAACTTCAAAGCTTTCCACTTTTGTGGCCTCTAACACTTACAAACCCTCAAAACACCTTAGATCCCACAATGATTTAGTACTACAGTCCCTTATCTAACATCAGCTGACCTCCACCTAACCCTGTTTGACATCCTCCAGCTCACAAAACTCTATCTGACTCTGATAGACTTTTGGCTTTCAGATTTGACCTTAAATAGCTTCCTCGTAGCCCAAAAGTCTTATTTCTACCCTTGTACACTTTCGGCTGACTTATCCTGACACTCAACATGACTAGCTGACCACTGTTGACCCTCAGCTGAACCTGTCCATGGTTAGCCAACTCCATATCACCTAGAGCACTATATGGTTTTTGCAGACACTCGAGTTTGGGGCTTGCTCAGTTATGTTCGCTCAATGTCTTGTAACACATTGGGTTTACTAGGGACCAAATTTTAGCAAAGCCGCACCAAATTTCAAAACTCGACTAAATTTGGGAAAAATTTTACTAATCCTAATTAGTATGGCTGATCAAAATGTTTTTTTCTTTTTCCCTCTTCTCTATGCTTGCTATGAAGCCTCTTCCATGAGCCCAAGGCTTGCCGAAGCTTTGATATTAGCTTAGGGCATCTCATAAGCTTTTCACAAGGTGCTATTTCTTAGGCTCTATGAATCACAAATTCGACCATGAGGATGCTCGTGAGCTGTGCATTGTTCCATGGAGTCTTTGAAGCTCAAATCTCACATAGATGCTTGGCTAAGCTTGGGATGGTGCTAAGCATGCATAAGCTTCATCCTAAGCTTGACATTGGTGTCTTTTCTTGGTGATTTTGTGGCCATGAGGATGTTGTGGGTTGCACGTGAATTTCATGGAGATTTGGAGCTCTCAAGTCACAAGTTAACTACATTGATGCTTCGTAATACCTCTCTAATGTGTAATCAAGGTTCTACTCACTTCAATGCTTCCATTTCTCAAGTGCTTGCATATTAGGGTTCTCATGAAAACAACAGGGTTTCTATATTTAAAAAATCAATAATTTCTTCAATAATCTCATTCTTCATGCTTAGCTCTACTCATATATGTGATTAATTGTTGCTCAAGCATGGAATTTTATGGGATTCATATCTTGAAATTCTTGAGAAATTAGGGTTTTCTTCTATCTTTTTGGGGATCCAGGGTATCAAGCATGATCGTTAATCTACCCTTTTTCCATACATACCATCATTGCATCAAAAAGGTGGAAAAACTAGGGTTTGTTGATGAAACAAGGTTTTAGGATAAATGCTTCAAAATTGGGGTTTATCTTGGGATTTTCTCAATTTCAAATGCATAGACACATGCCCGTAGACTCCTTTGATCATGCCATGCATTTTTTGTACCTTTGGGAAGTACATACATCCAAGCTTTACTCATGAAGATCAAAATTTCTCTTCACCTTGAGGGTTTCTTCATGAATTGTGAATTGAATCATTTCCATGGAGCTTTCACATTGAAGACAAGCAAGAAGGATTTGAAGACAACCAAGAAGCTTTATTGCACTACCATATAGCCTCATCAACAACATTAAATCCTTGTATTGAATGGATATGGCATGCAATTATAAGTGCCCTTTGTAAGTGATTTTTTCCTTTTACATGCAAATTTTAATAGTACAGACACCGCGACTCCGTAGTGCCCATTCAACCTCTCCTGTGTGAAGATCTTCATGTCTTCTATGAATGATGGGAAGCTCACCACTCCCATATTGAGATATCGAGCTCAACTAGTGCTATGGCGAACATTGATGGCCCACTGGTGGTGACAGCTTCCACACTTATGACATTAGCATTGTTGGTAAAATTATGATCAATATGCCACCAATGGATGACAAGCTATGTCACAGCCACTTTCGAGTACTAGAGTTATGGCATAGTTATAGTGCCAGCTCATATAGTCAGGTTCACACTATAGACCGACCATTTTGTATGTTGTTGTAAGAGAGTACTTTCCCTTTATGTCTGTACTCTTATCTTTTAGTTACATGGTTGTAGAGAAGAGAACAAGATAGAAGATAATTCAGCCATCCATCTTTCTTGTGTCTTGTACTCTCATGTGTGAGTGTTTGCTTACAAGGAACTCAAGCTCTCTCTCTCTCTCCCCCACATGTTCTTTTTAGTATCAAAGCTCCAGCTCATGTGAGATCTAAGGAGACAAGCGAGAGGCAAGAACAAGCAAGCAAGGAAGCAGTACACGAGTAAGAGCATTATGATCTCTTTCTCTTCTTGGTTTAGGTGCACCGCTCCTCGGTAGCTCCAAGAGCTATACATCTCCAGCTTTGTGTGGCATGTAATACTTTGTACCAAAATTTTACGGCCAAAATCACGTTTCGACCACGTCTCGATCTCTGTTTTTCCACTTCATGGTATTTTCGACAGTTTCGAGAAGTTTTGGTTGAGAACCGTCTCTGATTGAAATCATAATCGTTAGAATCTGCCTTTTAATGGAGAAGACATACCTTGAGCATATTAACTCCAAATATGTTATATACATGTCACAATCGTTGGAATCCACCTTTCAATGGGAAAGTAACTTGAGCATATCAACTCCAAATTTGTCAGAGGTGGTAGATTTAGAATCTAGTTTTCAAGGACTTTCCAACGGTATGTCACGTGGGGGGGTTTTGATGTACGATACATATGGTCCATGGCCCCCTTGTTTCTAGTAAAGTAATAACATGCCTCTTCTTAGAGGACTCTTTTTGAGTCCAAATTTTGTCAAAGTATACATCCCAACGATTGAGCCAAAAGTCAACCACTTGTTGCGTCCTCTCCTTTTTCTTACCCACAAAAGCCTCTGATGCAAAAGGAACTACTGTTGTCGGCACTGCAACAAGAGCTGCTACACCAATCACCACCCACTAGCATAAAACCACTTAATCTCATCCTTGAAGTAAGTTTTCTCGACCCCCTCTACGACCTAGTGCTGTAGCTCCATGTGTTCCCATGACCCTTGAGCATGATCTTCCTCATGGTCAAAAACCTCATCAAAACAAAGTGGAGTCGTGCTACCATGGTAAAGAGAGAAAAAGAAAGAAAGGAAGGTCTGCTGCTGCTGCAAGATACCTATGTGACAGATTTTGAAATTCAAGAAAGCGAAAGAAAAAAAAAATTGATGGAAGAAACCGGAAAAAAGCATACAAACAAGGTGATCCACACACAAATGATGAAGAGCCAACTGAGAATCCTTGCACAATGATGGCTTTCAATCAATTTCGTCACATGCTGAAGTGTTTTTTTCAAACAAAAAACTAGGCCTCTTTTTAAGTGTGTTAAAACCCTCCCTCCCCTCCTTGCTTTTTATAAAAACAGCCCATGCTTTTTTATTTAAAAAAACGCCACCCTATAGACGTGCTTTCTGCACACAGCATGCCATCTTTTTCCTTCTCTTTCTCTGTCTGCTAACCAATCTGTTCACCAAGCTCTTTCTTCTGCACCTGCCTAAGATCTAGCCTGTACGATTGATTCAGGCCCTCTGGCCAGAATCAATCCATGTACGGCCTATTATGGAACAACCTAAACAGCCCTCTGCGCATTTTCTGTTTGGCTGCATATCTGCACATAACTACAATTTGCACCTAGTTTAGAGCACAAACCCTCGCAGAGACAGTCACCTGCTAAATCATCTATCCCCTATACATGATTTCCTCTTCTATGTATGCTTGGCTGCAAGCACTACAGCCCATGCTAGTCAACCACATACACCATGGAAATAAACACATACTACAACACTGACAAATAAGAGAGCACCTACGGTTGTTCTTTCTTTTAAAAACAGGGATTCCCGAGACAATTTCACCCGCACACATGCATACAAATCCCCCCTTTCCCCCCCTTCTCTCAGAATCTACATGAATTACAACCCCCCCCCCCCCCCCCCCCCCCCCCCCAAAAAAAAAAACACCTACTTCTTGTAGATCAAAACACAGAGATGGTGACCGAGAGATATACCTGGCTTAGGCGATCTTGACAAACACAAATGACATGCAAGCCTTGTTTTTCCCCACCTCTGCGATTAGGTTAGCTCTGATATCAACTACAAGGGACTCCTCCCAAGGATCACCTAATACACAAGTATAAACAAGATTAGTACAAACAAAGAAGGGTGCAGGCACCGAGCTAAGGGCTAAGGTTCCACTCCCATGAGTCCATGTGAATCAACCCTGGCATCCCATACCACAAATGCCTGCCCACTCAACAAGACTACCCCCCGTGACACCCCCCCCCCCCCCCCCCCCCCCCCCCCCCCAATGTCCATGGCAAGAATAAGCCTCTTGGTCCAAGTCCAAACCATATTGAATCAATAATAGCCAAAGACTCACTTACATGGTGCTTATGGCTGCTATAAATAATAGTCAAGCCATAAATAGCCAACAACCTTGGATTTATTAAATCTGAACGTTAGCCACCTGAATCTGCCTGCTTTTCCTAATCCCACGGCTTCCCTAACCCTAATGGAGTAGTCCCTAACCCCAAGGGCTAGTGCTAGGTACGTAACAGCCATGCAAGGAAAAACACAGCTACCTTGAAGCCCAGACTCAACACTCCGTGCTGGCGACCAGCCCGCCAACAAAATGCAAGTCCAAGAGCTCGCAAGCTGAACCACACTAGTATTAAGCCTGCCACCCATGCTTTGCATCAAGTGCTAAGCTTAGCTTCACAAGCCCAACCCATGCAATAAGCACATAATACTAAAGCGCAGCTTTGATTGCAAAAATGCAATCAATAGCCGAGTAAGACAGGCCAAATCACCAAAATATCCTCTGCATACAAAAAATGCAAATCAGTAGAGGACTACTTCCAACACACACACACACACACACAACGTAGTCAACATTCCATATGTGTAGATCTCCACACAACAACAGAAGGCCAAACCAAGCCTTGGCTTTGATTCCATGTCGGAAAAGAGAATGCAGTGATCGCAACACAATCAATACCATGAATTTATTGATGATCAACAAGCGGCGGATACAATGAACCTCTCTCTCTCTCTCTCTCTCTCTCTCTCTCTCTCTCCACATGCACTAGGCTCTTGCCCTTTAATGGTAGATGAGCTCCTCACGTGTGCCTCAGATAAAACCAATTAATCATTGGTGAATACAAGACCCAAGGGGGGGCGCGCGGGGGGGGGGGGGCGGGGGGCGGGCTGTTTATAGGATAGCCAAATTTGACCAACTGGACCAAATAATACTCAGACCGCCCATGTTGAATAAGATTGGTTCTACACGTAATATAACCTTTTGTCCACATGCCCAGGCCTCAAGCAACTTGTCCACACCTTGACAATGTATAGAAGACCACACGAGCCTAGTCGAGCAAACAGACTTCAACGTATTTGAGGACAGTCCCCTAGAGAAGCTCACAACATGGAGATGACAGTTATATGCACGCACACTGACTGAATCCCAAGCAGACAGCACGATGTGCTTCTACCTAATTTGCAAGTTTGCTAATGGGTAGTACAACAGAAACCATTGCTGCAGCAACTAGAAGGCATGATTAGTAGCAACTAGAAGGCAGCCTGCGCGTGATTAGTATACACTTTTGGTTATCTTCTCGACGTAGAGCTTTATCCAAGTCGCTAGGAGAATCACCATTACGCTAAATTGCATATCCCCAATTGCTGGCAGTAGTGGTACATCATGACTTCTTCTGTTGGTTCTCGATTTAAGTAAAGAATTTCTAGGTCATAGCATTACACACACCTTACAGTGTAGACCCAACATATATATAAGTTCAAGAGGTGAAAGCAGTTAAAAACCACATATAAGTTAATGCGAGAGAGCCTAAAAAACCCTGCCTTTGCCTCCTCATGCATTTGGGGCAACATTATGTTGCAGTTGAAACCAGGCTAAGGACAAATGCTCAACGCCCCACTAGAAAATTCTCACCATTCAAGCTCATCTGAATTCACGACACTTGATAGTGTCCACAGCCATTAGCAGCCAAATTCCAATGTTCCCCATTCACATTTTGTCCGTGCATTGATGGCCAAATACAAATGTAATCATAGCCTGTGTACAGATCCCCGTGCAAATTTTAAGTCTGAAGCACACGTTAGGTGTTCACAAGATGTATTGAGGGAGGAAACAATCTTAGCTGAAGTAAAGAACTGTGTCCCCAAACAGTAAAGCATGTCAACACAAGATATTCCCCAAGTTTCTACATACTCAACCTGACATTGAATGCCAACATTTTTACGAAACAGGCATCCACTTACCTAAAAGTATTTAGAACATTACAACCACTCCCCAGATTATTATTTGCCAGTCTAAAAGAATCTTTACTTAAACCCAACTCTTAATATTAAAATTAGCTTCCAACATGCATGCCTGTAAAAGTTCTGAATTTGGCTGCAACAAGTTTACAGTAATGTTAACTCTTTATTAAAATGAAATACCTTTACAAAACTACATTCCTTCCAAGTGGCCAGGTATAGTAACACATTAAAACTAAATGGCCCTTTTTTGGGTAGTATTTTACAGACTAAAAACCTACTGGTACAGTTTTTTTCAGTGTTCATATTCTGAACACAGGAATCTCCACCAATAACAGAGACTCAAATCGCTTTGTCAGCAACCAGTACTTGCAACAATTTTTACACCACAAATCCATCAAAGAAATTCAAACAAAGAATAGCTGTTTCACCTTTGAGAGAACTGAAGAGACGGCCTGGCTTAAGAAGAACAGGTCCTTTGCCATGCATAGACCTTTAAAGAGGGCTAGAACTCCAGTTCTGTTGTCCAGCCTCCCCTTCGTATGATGTAAGCTTTTTTATTGTAAGCTTTTTCATTGATACAAACAAAACTGTAGTTCTGGCCAAAACACAAAATTTGCAGTATCCACTTTGTGACTGTCTTTTGCTGCTTTTATGCTTTGTCCTCCCATCACGATCTATGAACACTTGCATGTCTCTCCAAACAAAATTAGCACCAGCAGCAGAGCTATTAAAAGCCTTTTTAGAATATCAAAGAAGTTTAGCCTAAAACCATATGGTAGTAAAATAATCCTTAATCTAATAAGATATCGACCAAGTGCTTTGCCCTTGAATATGTGTACAAAATTTATTGCCTCTGCCAACCTCCGCCACAGTACATAGGCATTCATTTTATATTCATTAATGCAGCAATTGCTCTTAGCTCCTTGGCAACTTCTGCAAATGCTGGTCTTTCTGCTGGATTGCCTGACCAGCAGCTCTCCATTAGATTTCTCCAGCCAGGGTCACACCAACTTGGTATGGATGGGCGCAAATTATTGTTTACAATGCCACCTACAAAGCATACATCACAACTGAGTGACTTAACACTATTGTGACAATGCTATGACTAAAGCTAGAAGACTAGATAGCATATACTTTTTGTCAGCCATTAAATTGGCATGCCCTGCTTATGCCGAAATAAAAGCATAGCCTTACCTATGATGGCTCCACAGTGCATATTAGCATACGGCTCTTCTCCAGTCAGAAGTTCCCACATGACTACTCCAAAGGAGAAAACATCAATCTGTACAAAAATCGACTCTTATGATTAGTAAAGCTATGTGCTCAATCAAATTAAAACACAAGGCATTTGCCCCTTAAGTATGAAGTTTACATACTTTTTCCGTCACCATACAGTTGCCACTTAATAACTCTGGTGCCATCCATGGAAGTGTCCCACGCACACCGCCTGATACTAGTGTTTGATGCTTTACTTTGGAAAGTCCAAAATCACCAACCTGGAAGAAAATCAATGGAAGAGCACGTCAGGAAAGAAGAAAGGGGACCAAGTCCTTACCAACATCAACTTTCTCTATGTTACAGAAAAACAAACAAACAGCGTTTGCGCAGCTTAAAGTCACCTTGCAGATGGGACGATGAGCGTCTCTCATGTTCACGAGAAGATTCTCACACTTCAAATCAAAATGAACAATGTTTTTGCTATGTAAGTACTCCATTCCAAAGGCCGCATCCATGGCGATAAAAAGGCGTTTTCTGCGATCAATTGTCCTGTCAAGGGACAATTGATTCCTTAGGATACTACCATTGAGAGTTAATATCCACACACCCATGAGCGGGCACTCCCCCTGCCCCCTTACATCACAACGCACAGCATTTATAACACCTCCAACCTTAAACAAGAATGCAGCACTATAACTAGACCAGCAAATCCTTAAAGCACTTTTTCAAAGCTAACAACACTTGCATACCTATCTTTTTTGTGTAAAACCTGCTTCAAAGAGCCATTCACCATGTATTCTGTCACAGTAGCTAGGGTTCCCCCAGGTCCATCAGGCACTACCCCATAAAACGCAACAACATTGGGATGGTGCAACTGACCTAATGTACATGCTTCCTTCCAAAAGTCAGAGATCTGTACTAAAAATACACACAAGGATCAGAGACAAGAACGGTAAACACTTGTACAGGTTCTTTTCAAACAAGCGAGAGCTATACCAAACGATCTTGCTCTGAAGGCGATCCACTGAAACAACTTGCTTTGATTCGCTTGATTGCAACATCTGAACCTCTCCATTTTCCATGGAAAACAGTCCCAAAGGTTCCAGAGCCCAGCTCTTTCAGATCTTCCAGATCAGAATTCTTTATAATCTAGCATAGACGAGGGCAGCCATCTGATGTCAGAAACATACTTCTGTGGCTTTTAAACTTCACACCTCATACCATTGAAATATCCTCACCTGTAGGCCTCGAGCTATTGCCTCTGCCTCAGCCTGACAGAGAGCTGGCTCCTTGGTTTCCTCCGTACATGAATTCTCAACTTCTGAATCTTTTTCCTGCACTCAGAAATACAAAGGATTGAACCTGGCTGTTTGACTTATTGCAAAAATTTAAAGTTTGTGCTTGAAGAAAGCAGCAGAGAGGCATCAAAGAGTGCAACCTACCTTGTGCGATGTTTTGTTGGTCACATCACTCTGCATAATTTGTACCACTTCCGATTTTTCTTCCTGAACTCCTACTTCCAGCCAATCATTGACTGCGCTAGCCTCTGTAACAGACAAGCCTTTGCCTTGTTCGATCACGGAAGGTAATAGTGAACTCAACCCCAGCAAGGCAATCTTTGTATCTTTCTCCATCCCATCTTCACACATCTGATGGCTCAGCACCTGGTGAGTGTCTATGCCAGCCACCACCTGATCAGCATCATTGTTCTCTTCCAAGAGTTGTTCATTTAAGCAGGACTTCAAAACAGAGGAGATCATGCCATCTGCCAATAGCTCGGTAACAGACATATGTGACGCAAAATCTTCTTTGTGAATATTTGCTTCAGCTGGAGGAGACCTTGTCTTGCTTGGCAGAAAAGAAAAATCTTTGGAATTTGTGCTGCTTAAAGGGCTCTGGTCATATATAGGGGAGGTCAGGGTATTCAGAGAGTCATCCAGGGTGATGATGGTCAAGGTAGCTGCAGAGATTGCCTGCCAGATATGTGGAGCAGCAGCTGTTAAAGCTGCAGAGCCCAAAGGAATCACATCAGAGCTCAACGAATGTGCACCTCCACGTGCAGCAGACACCTTTGCACCATCACACCCAGCATTGATGAATTCGTCTCCTGAAGATGAAGCAGGGAAAGGATCAAGTGCCTCACCTGCAGCTCTCATTGCAGCACTAGGCCTGCTATAATCCTCCCCCCAAAAGGATTCAGATGTGCATGCACCACGATCATGGACAGTTTTCACCAAGAACATGCCAGTTTGAATAGAACTATTGGCCCTTTCCACCATAAGCAGGGAGCTAGACGCTGACATCTCTCTGCCTGAGGTAATCTCACTGACCTCTTCCCTGTTCGAAGCTTGCCCATACTGAGAGGGAAGCAAATCATCCCAAACTGCTGGCTCTAAAGCTGTCATGCTCCATGAATCAGGGACTTCAGTAGATGTATTTAGCGATACCAGCTTTGGATGCCATTCTGATCCCTCTTGTGCTAGGGTTGACAAAGGCTGAGAAACCAGTAGCTCTTCAGTTACCAGAGGTCTAACCACAGAAACGGCAGTGATTGGAGCTTTTCTTGCATAAGACATTACATCTACAGATGTTTCCATGACTCTTCTTGACTCAAAATCCCCTGTTACCCGAGACAAACACAATCCTGACTCACCTTCAATGCATTTTCCATCTGCAAACTCTCCTCCACAGTCTTCATCCTTGTGAAGTGAAATTCTAGGGAAATCTTTTCTTGAAGCAACAACTCTTCCACCATCCAAATCAAATCCTTTTTGGTTCGATACCCATTCTGTCACCTGTGGGTATGCAGAGTGAACCGTGGCCTTTTCCACTGGCTGCTTTCTATTGTCATGGCAGCAAATACAAATACATCGTTTGTCTGTTTCGTGGCAATGATATGATGGCAAGAATGCTTCGTTGTTTGCAGGGGGGTCACAGTACTGCGAAGCACGATTTCTTGCTTGACACTCTGCCAATTGACAGTCCTTAGGATGCCTCCCCTGAAAATGCTGCCAAGGATTACCAATCTGTTCTCTATGCTCTGCTGCTGCTGTTCCCTTGAGATGACTGGGCTGTTGCCACAATGAAGAATCAACACAGTAACTTGTATTATCACAAAACCTGGATGAACTCAACAAACCATGTTTCCTGATAAGCTGATCCCCAACATGAGGTGGCCATCTATTGTGGAACTGATCACCAACAGAGACAGTTATCCCCCGATGGACCTGAGAATACTGAAGGCCACACGGGCACTTTCCCTGGTAGTCATGAACTTCAACTCTGGGTGAGGAAGGAACTGACCCCATTTGATATGGAGGTGCTGGAGCCAATCCATGCGGAATTTGAGGATGACTTTGAGTAGACCCCTGGAAGAAAAGAGGGGTTGCATGATGTTCAGTATTCCACGACCTTCCATCATGGGTAGCCGCAATCTGATGTTGACCATGATGAGCTAGTTGGTGATGTGGCTGGTGGAAGGCCTGTGGCTGCTTATACATGTCTTGAAGGCAGTGCTCACTCCTTCCGTTATCCCCATCAATTTGCGATTGCCAGGCTTGTTGGTGTTGGTGTTGGTGTTGGTGCTTGTGCTGCTGAACAAACCTCTGATGTTCTAAAAGAATATCAGAAGGCTGCAGCATATCATGCCAGTGCTCCATACGCCCACCAGCACTTGTTCTGTAATCTATGTATTGTTCAGATCGGCATGCCAGCTTGGTTTGATAATCTATGCAGCACATACCAGGCCAGTTTTCACCTCTTGAAACTGAAAGATCATGATGTGTAATCTTAGGTGGATCTGCAACCACACGAAATTGCTTTTCGTGATGCTGATGGTCCTGGTTGTGTTGATAATCATGATGAGATGTGCTGGAGGAACTACCTGATCCATCTTGGTCAAAATCCCCTTCAAACCCACAGGAACTGATGGTGACTTTGCTGAGTCGTTCATTTAAACTCTGGAGGGATATATCACCTGAAACAGGTGGTTTGTGATAAGCTGCTTGCCTAGAAGCCAAAGGGGGGGATGAGGGGAATGAGGACGGTGCCGAGGGACCTTTTGAGCGAGTAATCACATTAGCCAGATCCTGGGGTGCCATCCTTCCACTGTTCTCGACATTGTTAAGCGCATGTGCTTGCCGGAATCGGACCATATCATCTTCCAGAAAACTGGCATGAAGTTTCTCAGGGACCCCATTGATTGCATCTACATATCGCTGCTCCAAAACGGCACAACCATCTTCTAGTTCCATTTTCAATCCACCCTCAGAAACCTTAACCTCTGCTGGAGAAGAAAAGAAAAAAAGCCGGAGCCGGGAAGCAGAGCTCCCTCCAGACTCAACCTTCTCATACTCTTCCATCAAATTCTGCAGGTCATCATCTGAGGAGACAGAAACCAAGGCATCCAAGTCCTCATCTGGCAGCTGATACTTGAGTCCAAGGGGGGAACCATAGAACTGTGCCATCTTGGACATAAACTCGGTAAAGCTGATTCCCCTGGTGACAGTGACGATGCGAGTTTCGCCTCCAGCATATCTGAGCTTTCCATCAATGGGGCGGGACATGATTCTACCTCCAAAGCTGCACATGAGCCTCACTCGGGGGGAATGGGCCTCTTCAGAAGATGGTTGCTCACAATGGTGTTCAGACATAAAGACAGTGGGCTGGAGGGGGGGCTCCCCATCAGATGGAGTGAGATCAACATCTGCCGATAACCTAGAAAGCGACTGGACATGATTTCCAGCAGGGTAGCAGAAATTTATGGACTGCTCATGATGTATCTCTCTGTGCTCGTGATGATGGGAAGGTGTAACCTCAAAGGAGGTAGGGTTTACTTCAGCGAGGCAAAGCTGTTTTTGACTGGGCTGTGGAGGCCCGCGATCGGTGAGCGGCTGGCGATTCTCCCCGTCCAGATGAGAATCGGACTGAAGGGAAAGCTTGGAGTAGTCAGAGTTGAGGCTAGAGAAAAGGGTATCGTCAGGATGGAAGGTGTCGATGGAGGTATTGGACCCTAAGCGATTCCACCATAGCAGCAGCTGCTTCTCCTCCTCCTTCTGGGAATCCAGAACTTCCATGGCTGCGCTGTCCATGGCCAGATACTCCCTGCACAAGTTTCCTAGAGGCTTCCCCCCATGGGTTCCGCCGCAGCGAAAGCTTAACCGGTCGTGATGAGCCACAGAAATCTTCATGGCGAAACCATAGTGAAGGGTGGGAAGGGAAAAAGAAGAGAAAACTACCCCAAACTACCTGCGTTTGGTCCTGCTGCTGGTGACCACAGCGGGACTGCAAGCTTTTCTGCTTCATCACGAAAAAAAGACGAAGGGAAAGAAGGGTGGTCTTTTAAGGGGAGGCGAAAAGGGGGAATTTAGAAAATTGAGAAAAATGACTACTTCGCTAGCACTCGCAGGGTGTGGAGCCCGTTATGTACTGCCACGTCCGCAAACGCCGAGCTCGTCAATTTCCTTCTAAATTGTTTTCTATTTTTATTTTTATGAATAATTAGTTCTGAATACTGTTTTTTTTATTTGAGTATATATATAGAAAAAAAAATGGCCTCGCACATACGGCATGTGTGGACGAGGCACAGTTTGGGTTGCCAGCCGTCCGTTGCACACAAAAGCGTGGATTTGTGTGTTGTACTGGTTGGGCGATTCAAAGTGTGCCGCATTATTTGCTACGGCAACACTTGTGCCACGTGTCCTATCCAGTGGTCGTCCTAGCAACTACTTGACAAACCTTGGATTTTTATTCAAGGTTGAGTGATCCCATTACCATGGTGGGTGGCACTACTAGCCCTTTGCAATTTTGCAAACCTACAAAGTTGAGATTTTTTGGCCTTCCTTCCCCTCTGCTCGTCGCGTGCTCACCAAAAAAATTGAAATCAAGTATAATAAAGACAATCCTCAAGTCCCCCGTGCCAGCGCAGCGGTAACTACACCACGAGGGCTTGGGTTCAATACCCGCCCCCTCCTCCTACATGCCATGAGGCATGAGGTCTGTCCATTTTGGCACTAATTTAAAATTAAAAATTAAAAAAAATATCCTCCCAACAACAAAAAAAAAAGTCCCCCGAGCCACAGGTGTTGCTTGCCTTTACTATTGAGAAAAACAGCCAAAAAAGCTACTATGCCTTATAACTAAATTATATTTAAACAAGGCTATGGATGTTCACGAAGGCCTGCCTATATTTAGAGAGAGAAAAATTGAAAGCAGTGGCCCAGAGAGATATTATCCTAGATACCAATAGCATCATCAAGGGTTTTTTAAAAGGGCTCATATGAAGAGATGGCTACGTGATTTAATAGATTTTTCTACTTATTATGCCGCCTCAAAAACTTCCCTAACCAAAAAACTAAAGTGAACACTAAGGCCTTTACATGTCAGGCCAAAAAACCATTCCTGTAAAACAAAGACAAGGGTATCCTAGGAGCATTCTGGTTTTTTGATGGAGGAGGAGAGATGGGATTTTCTTTGTAAAGTGAACACTAAGGCCTTTACACGGCAAGCCAAAAAACCATTCTTGTAAAACAAAGACAAGGGTATCCTGGGAGCATTCTAGTTTTTTGATGGAGGAGGAGAGATGAGATCGAGAATCCAGTGGGAACTAGACCCACTATTAAGATATGGTCTAAGAAGGGGGAAAGGTTGGAAAAGCAATCCCCTAGAGGCTGCACTACTGAAGCAATGATGGAGGCATGTATCTTGCTGGGTTATCAGATATCCTGGGAGCATTCTAGTTTTTTTATGGAGGAGGAGGGATGGGATTTTCTTTGTAAAATTTTAAATGAAGACAAAAGTGATGTGTAGAGAACTGTAGGGAAGCTCAGGTTTTACTTTGTTTTGTGGACATCAATCAAGTTTATATATATAATTATTATTGATAAAAAAACTGAGACAAGGGTAGATTTCAACCAAGACTTCTCAATTTCAATCGAGAGGAAAAAAAACCACTAAATGCCAAGTTTTTTCTAGCAATATTATGTACTACGTCGAATTAATTATCACTTGTTGTGGGCCTATTTCTTCCCCAAAGTAATGTCTATACTAACATAGATGTGCCCCTTTCCCTCCTTTAATAGAAAATGTATCATAGACCTTGCCCAAACTTGAACTTCTGCATGTCACGTTCACACATTGTTTATGTGTGGGTTCAAGCTAAAGGTTTTCCCAAACAATGCCTGATTCAAACACACTAAAAGCTCAAGCTAGAGATTTTCTCAAACAAAATCTTTGGCTCATAGGGAAGAGCACCACCCCTAGAGGTTCAAGCTAGAGGTTTTCCCACACAATGCATGGTTCAAACTCAAGCTAGAGATTTTCCCAAACATTACATGATCTATAAGACATTAAAAGCTATGTCTCATACCACCAACACATAAAGGAAACAAATCAAGAGCACAGTCCCTTTAGAACTCACCTAATTTTTTTTGTCCATAAAAATAAGGTTCTCTATTAAAAACATATAATTAAGGATTGCTTTTTTTCCATATGTCCTCCTCTTCTCCATCACTCCACTCCACCTACCAGTTCTCTTTTTCTTCCACTCCATTGTGATGTTCTTGCTTGTGGCCTTGCCTATTTCATAAGTGACTTTCCTCCTCTTTTCTCACACTTAACAAAGCAAGTTAGTATATTTCATTCCTTAGATGCCATGAACGAGCTCAAATTCACTTATCCTTGCCTTGTCAAACTCACTATGCAATCTCTGCCTATTGTACAAGAGTAAAAGCATGAATGGCTCCAAATTCTCAATAATTCTTTTCTTTTGAAAAGGGGAAAATATACTAAGGATACTCCTCAATCACTAGTCAGATAGTGCCAATGAAATTTTCAAAAAGAGCAACACTTTTGTTTGAGTCTCAACGCTTCTTTTATGATTGCACAAAAGATGTACCCCACTTCCATATGGCACCCAATGACTATAACTATCTATTTTTAAAAAAGTTCATTTTCACAAATAATTGTCCCATATGAAATATATTAAAGACAAAAAGAAAAGTGGATGATAAGCACGCTTCATAAGAAAGCATTAGTAAAGCAAGATTAAAACCCCGTCACACCAACAAAACATCAAAAAGAAAAGAAGGCGATCAACATAATATAAGCTTTTACAACCAATCATCACTATGTAATATGCGATTTTATAACCAATCATCACTTTTTATGCACCCACATACATATTTAGGTTAGCATGTAATATAAGCTTTTACAACCAGTCACATCACTGTGTAATTATTTTTATGCACCCATATACATACTTAGGTTAGCATGAAAGTTAGGCTCAATATGTCCTCAAAAGTCAATCACACAAGAAGATAATTTTAACTTGGTCCATGTTCTTTAGCTTTTTGTCATGTAACTTAGAAAGGCATTACTCAATCAAGATTCAATTTCCATGAATTCACTTGTTAAGATACCATCATTGTGTGCAAAAATAGTGTAATATCTATGTGGATGATAATTATATGGTTGAAATTAATGTGTTTCACAATACATTAGCTAAAAAGAAGCATTCTCATGGAAAGCCATCTAGCACCATTTTGCCCAAAACAAAAGCATGAGTGTTTTGGAAATGTAATTATTGTATTCAAATAATTTGATTGTAAAAGCAAATAAATTAGATGGCATAATCAAAAGTGATGTGAATCTTACTCTAGTAATTCACTATAGATTGAAATTTGTTATCCTAAATAATCAAGATGTCATGCTATAATATTCACTAAATAGAGTAAAAGAAACCTTCATAGAGTGATCGAGTTGATATGACTATGATGTGACTGCTTACATGCCATGGTAAGGGCATAATCTTTGTGGCTTGATGTTATTATGGATACCTTAGAGCCATGTTAAAGGAGAAGCAAGCATGAGTACATGCACTGGACTTGATGATTATAATGGCATGATGTATACATGCCCTTGTTATAAGTGGTCCTACCTTCTCCAAGCAATCTATATTTGGTCTTCTCAAGTTCATAGAATTTAGATTGTGGAGAGGGTACCTTGGCACATTGGAGGAGAGGCCAAGGAGAGAGTTTTCTTGCACCTATCTATCCATAATTGCCTTGGAAAAGTAGATAGATAGAGGATTAGGTACATGGAAGTGAAGACATGGCCTCGGTCCTTGCCCATCAGACTCTAAACCTTGGTAAGGAGGCGAGAAGGCTTGGCCGAGAGATCGACAAGCAAAAATGCATCTCTGACATACCACTCTTGGAAATTGGCAATTACAATTGATGCAATGGATTGATAATTGGTAGTGATTACATTGGTTCGCAATGCACTATTTAAGTTGATTCAATTGCAAAAACAAAGGAGGTTATGCTAAATTTTTTGTAAAATGCATATATGTTGCTTATGGATTGGGTTTGGGATGCTTAAATACATGCCTAAGGTTATTGGGAATCAATGTTGATGCTTTGTTGATGCATGGCAAAATTGGCAATTGCAATTGGGATACACTTAATTTTGTGACACTGACTAGGTTATGTAGAATCACAAAACCCTAATTTAGTCCGTAATGGTTGGATCTATTTTGTGGGTGTTTGTAGAGCCTTGTAACTCTGTAAGGACTATGTCTAGAGTTGTCAAACTCCCAATTCCGATTTCATTTGCATGATCAACCAACAAAATTTCAGCGCAACTAAAAGGTAGACCTAGTAAAAAATAGGGTGGTATTTTTGGGAATTGAACATATGGATGGAGAGTACATGCCACCAGCTTCCTAACAAACCAAAGATCACTCGATTTGGACGTTGTTGACTTGGTTCGTGCAAATGGTCTAATGCATTATGGAGAGTGATGATAACATTGTCCTAGATGAAATCTTGGTGTTGGTGGGACTTTTCCACAAGCCAACTTTATATTTTATTGGGCAATCTACAAGGAGTTCACTTTAGTCCATGTCTTCTATTGGAAGCCACTCTTATGAGAACACTACAAGTGGAATCAAGATAGGGATAATCAATGTATATGAATTGTTTATGCTATCTCTTGGTTTACCTCTTGATTTGAACGGGAATGGAAGGGCTATTATGCATTCAATTTTAGATGATGGTGGCTTTACAAAGAGCAAAAGGGGATATCCATTCACTCTCGCATTTGGTCAATGCATGGATTATGATTATATGGGGCTTTATGAGTACATTATGAGAGTTGAAGTGGAAAAGACATTTGCTATAATTTGTGGACAGCAAGATGAGAAGAAACCATACATGCATCAACGCAAAGATTTGGATTTCATCTTGAGTTCTGATTACATCTCTACAATAGTGGATCATTATTGTGCTAATTTTATGGAGGATGTATAGGATTTTGATGATAGTATTAGAAGCGGGAATTCAACATTGATGTGGATGATGATGACATGTGTTAAAGACCATGTTGATGAAGTGACACTCTATGACAATGCATTCTATGAGCCTTACTTCGATGAGAAGTGGACGATCCATGACAATACATTGTATGAGCCCATTGGAATGGAGGTTACACATAAGGATGACCTTGTTTATGAGGAAGTCCCATCACCTAATGGTGGATGTGCCACTAGGAGTTCATTTCAGTCTGGGGCTTCTACAAGAGGCAACTCTTCTTGTTGGGTGACTTCAAGGGATGGAAGAGATGATGTGGATTACAAGGAGGTCTCTTTGTACACAAGGGGGGCTATAAATGCATTTGTGGATAGATTTGAGCATGTGTGCAACGATGAGTTACAAGAAGAGCAAATGCATGGTTCTCTTGTTGAGGAGAGCGGCATAGGAAGAGGACTATTTCAATGAAGAGGACTATTTCAATGAAGAGGGCATAGGAAGAGGACTATTTCAATGAAGAGGGCAGCCATGAAGATGTTGGTAGTGATGAAAGTCAAAATGCATATGAGGTTAGTGAGACGAAGATACAAATATTGAAGTCTATCAAGATCAAGATGTGGATACTATTGAGGGTTCATATGCTTATGATCCATATGTTGATGGTATATTCATTGATGATGCCTATGGGCAAGTAACAAAGTCAGCACGAGATCATGGGTGATGTAGATTAGTGTGCAGGTCATGGCAAGACATGAGAGGCTATGGGGCCATTTGTGCCAAGCACAGTAGTCTCTATTGGTAGAAACTTTGATGAAGGTAGGAAGGCAACGTTAGGCTACAATCTCATCATTGTATCAAAGGTTTTAGCCACTTTTCCTTGTGTTTGTAACACTCTGTGCAACGTCAAGAGCGCACTCTCATGATGCTTCAACCTTGGCTTTGATGTGGATCCATGAAGAGACAAGGCGTGTACGTAGAGCAATGGTCTGAACGGCTTGCCTGGTGTGTTGAAAGGGTGAGGCTAATTGTGGGCTTGTGACCACCCTTAATCTTAAGCTTTGCCATCGTACATCCTTTCATTGTCATCACCTTAAGTCTGGTTAAGCTCTTACACTTTGGTCTTTCCATAGATATAGGGTTTCTGTATTCTTTGTACATTGGTTAGCTTTCCTTTCTACTGTTGTACATTCTAAGCTACCCTACACACTTGCACTACACTCAGCTCAAGCTTTCAAAAGCCTTCAGCTTTGTATTTTAGTCTCTGCCAAGTTCTTTTGGTTTCTACTATTGTTGCTGCTGTCTGAGTACTGGCTTTTAGTTTTTGACATTGGACTTCTGTGTCCCATCAATCTAGCCCAGTTAGCCATTCAGCTTTCTATTTGGCATTGGACTTCAATTCTGCTTGTTTAGCCATTCAGCTGTGTTAGTCAACTTGGCTAGTTAGCAGTTCAGCCTTTAGCTTTCCTCATTCAGCATTTGCACATTCGGCATTCAACTTTAGCTTCAGTTGTACTTGATCATTGATGATCAACCATTCAGGTGCTTCCATCGGGTTTGCCTTGTCAATAATTGAACCTTCGGCTTTTAGCTTTCAGCATTAAATTTTTGTCCATCAGTTGTTTCAGTCGGCTTTGCTTGGTCAATCGTTCACAGCATGTGGCTTTTCTCATTTAGACATTTAGCTTCAAGCATTCCACATTAAAGCATTCGACTTCAGCATTAAGCTATTCAGCCATTTTGGCTTCAACTTTGAGAGTTTGGTGAATGGCTTACGGCATTCAACATTCAGCTCTCTGGCTTCCGCATTCAGCCATTTGGTATTAACACTTAGCCATTCAACTTTAGGCTTTCCACTTATAGCCTTTAGATTCAGGATTTCAGCTAGCCAGTCATTCGGCTTAAGGCTTTTCGTATTTCAGCCATTTGGCTTGAGCATTCGATAATCAGGTTTGGCATTTAGGATTTCAGCTAGTCAGTCATTCGGCTTAAGGCTTTTCGTATTTCAGCCATTTGGCTTGAGCATTCGATAATCAGGTTTGGCATTTAACTTTCAGCCCATCAGCGATTTAGCATTTGATTGTGTCTTGCATTAGCAACTCAGCTTTCAGTCTTTAGTTGTTCGCATTCAGCAGTGGTTGGGTTTACTTTCTTGCTCGAGTTTACTTCCTTGGCTAGGTTGACTCAATTCAGCCTTCTGCTTTAGCACTCTGTGTTCATTATTTGACTATAGCTTTCGCTTCAGTATAGTCCGCTTTCAACAATTGGCCGGGTTTACCCCCTTCAGCACAGCAATTGCTTTTCAGCTTTGGCCCTCTCCTTTGGACATCCAAATTTTGGACTTCTGCCTTCGGCATCTGGAGTTTGGCTTTCAGTTTCCATCAGTAGATTTAGTCAATCGTCCGTCAACTGATTTAGATTCTATCCTTTAACTGGTTCAACGTTCGTCCACATCATCTGGTTCCGCACGTCAGTTAGCTGATTTTGACCTGTTGATTCCACGTCAACTTCAACTTATTATTATTGCTGATTCCATGTCAGCCTGCAAATTTTGACCTACAGATTTTGTGTCCATCAATTATGCCTGCAGCTTCCAATCTATAGACTACTGATTTAATATCTTCAGTTTGCACATTTCTTTGTTGTGTAAAATGTCAGGAAACACCAGTGATCTGTTTGGCATGCAGTCTATATATGATAAGTTAGATGGCACCAACTATCCCATGTGGGTATACATAATGAGGCATGTACTGGTGGCAAAGAACTTGTGGGTGTATGTATCTGGTGTGTTGATTTAAGGCCTGCTAGCCCTGCATTTGGTGTCAACATGTCTAGTGTATCCACTGTCGGAACTAGTGAGTCTGATTCTAGTGGCATTGTTTTTCCTACACCCATTCCTTCTATAGTAGAACAACTCAGATGGGATGCTAAAGATGCATTCCTTCTATAGTAGAACAGCTTAGATGGGATGCTAAAGATACGTAGGCGCACACCTTGATTGCTCTTTCTTTGCAAATGGCAAGTCATTCCTCACCTTCGTTTACATACTTTTGCTAAAGGTGTATGAGATATCCTTGCCTCTGTATCAGATTTGTAATGAAGCTCGAGTTGCCTATATCTGGAAAAAGCTTGACTTGGAGCATCTAACTAAGGGTGAATCTATGGATGCATTTCTGACCTATGTTAAGGATCTAAGAGAGCAGTTGATCAATATTGATAAGGTCATTCATGATAGGTCTCTTGTTTCTTTAGTTGCTTAGTTTGCATCCATTGCATCAAACAATGCAAGAGAATGCATTTCTTAGTGAATGTTAGCTCTCTTTAGTTTAAACATAGATCTAAGATCATTAATTTTAGTTTAAACATAGATCTAAGATCATTAATTTTAGTTTAATTATGTGTTTTTTGTTGAAATTGTTTGGATTAGAGTGTTAGCAAGTATTAGGAGTAGCTTAATCTTTCAAAAAATTTCTTAAAACTATAAAAAACCCTTGAATTTGACTAATTTCTCTTAATGGACTGGTTTTTATCTCGTTAAGGGTGATTAATCTTGTTCAAGAGGCTAAAAATTTAAAAAATGTATTATTTGGGGTCTAAATTGATAATATGAGTAGTCAAAATTGGGGTTTTTGAGTGTTTCGAGAGCATCTAGATGCATCAAAATACCTAATCACATCAATTTTTTGATCAATTGGAGAAATTTGACTCTCTTTGTTGAATTTTGTCTTAAAGAGGAGACTATTATTAAGAGTCTAATTAATCTCCTAATTTAGATTAATTTACATAATTGTTGATGTACAAAGATTACTTTTTTCTTGCTGTATCCAATGGTATGCTCAATTGTGTGAATTAATTAGGGATTAGTGTTAATTAGAGTCCTTGATTAGTGTAAAAGAGGGAAAGATTAGTGAAATGATTAATCTTGGATTAATCCTTAATCACTCTTTTATATAACTCATTAAGGCTAATGAGCATTCAATGAGAAGATGCTCATGAGTTGTCAATTTATCCATTTTGGGGGTCATTTATGAAGGGTGTAATGTGTGTCATTAAAGGGTTGACTTTTTTGATTCCACTTATCTTTTTTGGAAAAATGCCCATATCCCTTTCATTCTAAATTCAAAAAATATTCCTCCCAAAAAAGAAAAATTCGTATTTCCCACTAGACTCCAAATATTAAAAAAAATTAAAATTTAATATCAACGTGAAGTCCGGTTCACGCGTGAAAGTTTCACGGCGTGAACAGTTCACGCAAAAAAAATAAAAATAAAGAAAAAATATATATAATCAAAATTTAATATCCACATGAAATCTGGTTCACGTGTGAAGTGTTTCACGGCGTGAAAAAGTAGTTCACGCGAATTTTTTTTTCTTGAAATTTAATATCCATGTGAAATCCGGTTTACGGTGTGACCAGTTTACGCGAAAAGAAAAGCAAAAAAAAAAGGAAACCACCTTTGTTTGGAGGCCGTATCTCCTAAACCGTATATCCGATGAAGGCGCTCTAAGGCTCATCGAAAAGCTGACATTAAGCTCTTTGCCTTTGTACGCGGTAGTCCGAAGTCAAAATCGATCATTTTGGCCTCCGAGCAGTAGCCTCAAAATATTGCCCCGAAAATCGAGGCAAAAAACCCAAAAACCACGAAAAATTAAAAAAAAAGCGCAAAAACGACGACGTGCCATATTCGGGATACTTTTTGAGGGTCTAAACAACAAAATCATGGACGACTCAGGAAAACAAAGTTGTAGTGCTCCAAAAATACTACAACTCCCTTATACAGAGTTTTTCAAATTTTCTTTTGGAACACCCTAAAAAACGTGCTGCAAAACAAGGAAAAAAATATTGAATTTTTTTTCGTCGTGAGATAGTGATGGAAAATAGGTTTTAGGACCTCCTCTTCCATTTGGGAAGTTCCTAGCATATGCTTTTTCCGAAAAAAAATCTCTTAAGATTCACGTGCGTATAGCACTTAAGCTAATTAGGGCAAACGGACACCCGTTTGATCCAACGAAGAGTACGCCAAGCTTCTTGATGCTGTAATGGGCTATGGGAAAGTATAAAAAGCAAAAAAAAAAACTGTAATTGCTCATTAAGGAGCATTTAGGCACTCAAACATGGCCACAATAGAAGGAGTACTAGGGATCACACAAGGACAACCCAATGGCTGACATCTTCAAGCCATTGAGATCTATGCCACCAATTTACCTCTCCATACCATTGGCCATGCCTATAACAAGTGTCATCGGGTTTTACACCCCCTGTCACTTCGATTCAACAGGGCTTTGGTCCTTTGCCTAACATTCCTGAAAATCCTATAAGTACCAACCCTTTCTGGATGCCCACACCTTGGACATACTGACTAGTCTAGGAAGGGGGGTGGCCCAAGGACTTAGTGAGTCTCTTCCAACAAGAGCACTCACATACGGCCTCAATGACTCATACAAAAATACGACCATACAAATCCCCAAAATTATGGGCAAATATGACGAAACAACAGACCTTGTTCAATTCATTCAAATGTTTGAACAGAGATGTGAAGCCTTTGGAAATCCCAACTGCCCCACTAAGGTACATGCGTTGAACTTATGCTTAGAGGAAAAAGCTAGTCGATGGTTCATCGCCATTAATGCCGGCAATCAAGATCAACTTCAAAACTTTGAAATCAGCCTTTATACATGGCTTTTTCAGACAAGGTGATCGGTGGAGTGCAACAAGAGAACTCTATTCAATTGAACGCCAATCAAATGAATCTATTAGAGATTTTACCCTTTGGATAAAACTTGGACTCACGTTGTGAGTCATTGGAAAAATTAAATGATGTTCAATTGAGGAGATGTTTCATGATGGGCTTGAAGAATAACAGCTTACACAACTTGATCATTGTAACCAATCCGGAAACATTCGATCAATGTTGTAAAGAAGCAATACGTTTAGATAACAACATGCTAGAAGATGATCATGCTATGAGGTGTTCCTCATCTAAACCAAGTGAAGTAATGGCAAAAGAAATATCGATCTCGGAATTGACATTCCGAGAATTTTATGCAGCCTTGCTTAAAACATTACAGCAGACATCTATAAGACAGGATGAAAACCTTCAAAACCAGACATCCTTAATGCCTCTAATAGTGAGGCAAGAAATGCCTTGTGTTGAATGCAATCAATACGACCATCCCAATCCTCATTGTGCATACAAGGCACCTACTTTTCTATAGTGCATATATTGTAAAACCTTTGACCATGATTCTAAAAAGTGTCTCGCTTCATCCACAATGGACTCAAAACCTCCCGTGCACCAAACAAAAACAATCCAAAGGGTAGAAACTGCTCAAGAAGCAGTTAATCAGACACTTCAGTGTTTCTATTGTCGTGGACCTCACAAGGTGGCAGACTGCATAGTTTGGAATACTTCCATGCCCATTGACACCTTGAGACTAATGTGTGAATGATGTGGCATAGATCACATGTTCCAAGATTGCCCAAGACGAGTTGCTTCAATGCAACTTGTCTCACAAAATACAACTCTTAACATCTTAAGTGTACAAGACGGGCAACAGTGCCATTGAATGTGCTTACACGTTTACAAGCCAAGGCACGACAAACAGTCAAAAAGAATGTAAAGACAATACCTCAACATGGGTAGAAGAACATGTTTTAAAACAGAACCCAAAAGAGAAAACAAAACCTTCTAAACCCAATAAAAACAAGGGACAAAAAATTATCGAAACCAAGGTCGAGTTAAAAGACAGGGAAAAGGAGTCTATAGAGGACAAAAACCCAAAAGGGGACATAAACACAAAAGAGCCAAAAGCTGTACATGCTGCAGAAGCATCCACATCCAAGACCACCACACAAACCTCAACACCCATATGTGTACAACAAATGATACAAAAGCCCAAAAGAAAACTCGATCTCGTCGCAAGAATGAAATAAGTTCTAGTATATCACTAAGTGAGGATGAAACAAGTTCTAGTATATCACTAAGTGAGGATGAAACAAGTTCTTCCTCTTCACTCAGTGCACTACATAAACCAATCAAGAAACTAGAACCCACCCAACTATCCCAAATGGATAATGATGATCACATGACATATGTGGATTGCAAAAAGCAAGCTCAGGAGAGCATGCTTAGCTTGGTTGAATGTCTTACAGGGTCACCGGTTATGATTGAACCTCATAATGCCAAACCTAAAATAGCAACCAAGATACAAAGCCTAGAGGAGTACTGCTTTCCCTTTCAAGAGAAAGACATGCAGATGAGTCATTTGAAATAGACTGTACGAACTATAGGCTTGAGAAAGCACGTAAGGAATTCGATAATTCCCTTACAAGATTAAAACAGTCTCTTAAAACCTCATTCGGAGGAATGTTCTCTCATGATAAAGCCAGCATCATATTAACACTTGCACCTTTAATGGCTCAACTTGAGTTATACAAGGACATAACGAACTACATAAACCAGGATTGTGAAGATTCGCAAGCTTCCAAATAGCCCTCGTTAAGAGTTGTCAGAGGGCCAAGTGTGCCATTGTACGGTACTCTTGAAAAAGTTGAGACCCAAACCAAGGATGAAAGTTGAGACCCAAACCAAGGATGAAAGTGAATGGAAATATGAAACAGACATAGGATCTGAAGCTAAAACAATAACCAAAACACCCATGGTTTCTTTGGAAGATTCTATCATGGTATGGTTGGATTTCCCTATAATAGGCAATGATGTTTAATGCAAACGCGCATTGATTAGCCCTCGAGCAAGTCATAACATCATGACAATAGACACTTGGGTGTCATTGGGATAACCTAAACTCACTCCGACAAGCAATAGTCTTGCAAAAGGAACCAATGAACAAAACATTGAAGTTCCAAGTTACTTTAGATATACTACTCGAACAATCGATGGTGGCGATATATGGAATTTACATTTCATGTTACCCTAGATTCCCTTGAGTATGATGTCATCATTGGCAGACCTTGGATAAGTGAATCGTTGTATTCACTGGATGAATCCATGCAAATAGTAACCTTGAACACTCCTGCATGCAATGTACAATTGCTATTATGGGAGGAAGAAACCTTGCAGGAGCTGGAACTTCCAACATATCTTACTGAAAAGATCCCTAGGATTCTGGTTGGATTGGAAATTGTGAATGAAATCACCATAGCTCAAGCACAACTTTATCACGAGAACACAATCTCATGACCTTTGAGCTATGGGATTTATTAGGTCAACCAACACTCACGGCACATCGTGAAAGGATTACCTTTACACAAGACTTGAACATGCCATGTTTGGGGTACTTCGAACATACAATGTTTATTGAAACTAACCCCCTCACTTGCAAGTTTTTTGTGGTTGAGTATGTGTTGGAAGCATATTTGATCTTGGGGCATAAATGGACTGCTACTGCCCAAGCACCACTATGCTTTGCTAGCGATAGAGTCATCATGATGGTCAACAACAAAAAGTTGACAATACCATACTGCCACCAGGAAGAGGATCCAACTTTAATGGATATCTATGATGCTAAATGCAAAAGGATACAAGCCTCTTCCACAAAAGCCCCTCTACACAACGACCTACCATCTGCGTCAACAAACGACTTTGACAAAGCCTCTACTTCTTCAACCCCATCCTCACCTACGAAGTTCGATGCTAAAACCTCGCAATCAACAGCTATTCCTGAAGAAGTTCTCATAGCCAACCATCTATCTCTAACAGGGAACTCAAAGGAAAGGCCCCGGATCCTATGCATCTTCATCAACAAACCTCACCAAAAGGAGACAACCACATGCTCAAAGGCCTCGTCATCGACAGCCACTCCACAAAGAGACTCTAATCTCATCATCAACAATGCCAATGAGGCTTAAACTTGCAGCCTCAGCGCCAACCAAAGTCAAGGAGGGTCCCAAACCTTCCACATCAACCCTAAAGAAAACTCCACCAAGACTACCACAATCACGATATCTTAATAGTATCAAAATGTGGGTGGAGAAGCAGCTACTTGTAGCTCAAGGCTACTATGAAGGTGCCAATCAAATTTTGGTGCCTCGACAATCAAAACCTATTCCTCAACGAAACACTCTAAAGCCAAGGAAGAAGAAGAGTACTCCACAACACCGTCCACAAAAGCCTATTCGAGTTCCTCAAAGAACTCCACCAATGCAACAAGTGTGGGTACTAAAAATGCTCCTGCAAGCACAAGGGTACTACCAAAGAAAAACCAAAGCTTGGGTTCCCAAGCGCATCACAAAGTCCCCTAAGCTTGCACAAAAAAGAAAGCCTCAACACCAAGCATATCGGCCACCACTTTACAATGTTCATCAAAGATGGGTACCTGTGCATGTGCTTCAACAACAAGGATACTATGATGGTAATTCCATCATATGGTTCCAAAATCGAATAATGTGAAGAAAACCTTACCACCGACTTCAACCCCAACAACTTCACCTAAAGTTCGATAAGAATGGAGGCCCAAGTGACAAACAAAACCACTCTCGTGCATTGAGCACCAACACAAGAGCTTGTCTGTTCCAGCAAACAATAAGCAGTCTTCTCTACTGCCTCAACATCATTTCACCAACAAAATCAAGATCAAATACGGGGACTTAAGAGCACATCAAGAAAAAAATAGCAATGCTCTTGTCACCCCTTTGGAAATGATAAATGATCCATTCTAAGCATGTGCAAACACAGTTGGTCAGTCTCTGCAGATTCACGTCATGACTTTCACATCTGCAGATTCACATCATGACTTTAACGTCTGTAGATTCACATCATGACTTTCACGTCTTCGATCTTCACATCATGACTTTCACGTCTGTAGATTCACGTCATGACTTTCACGTCTTGGATCTTCATGTCATAACTTTCATGTCTGCAGATTCACATCATGACTTTCACGTCTTGGACTTTCATGTCTGTTCTTTCATGTCTATAGATTCACGTCTACAAATTCACGTCATGTTTTTTCACATCTCGTGATTCATGTCTTAGTCCTTCATGTCTTGGACTTTCATATATGCTCTTTCACGTCTGCAGATTCACGTCTTAGTCCTTCATGTCTACTCTTTCATGTCTGACAATCACGTCATATGTTTCACGTTTGAAGATTCACGCCGTAGTCCTTCACGTCTACTCTTTCACATCTGCACTTTCACGTTTGCTCTTTCACATCTGACAATTCACGTCATATGTTTCACGTCATGGTCTTTCACGTCTTGGATCTTCACATCATTCACGTCATGACTTTCACGTCTTGGATTTGATGGCTCATGTCCTGACTTTCATGTCCGGTCTTTCACGCCTCGGTGTTTCATGTCTTAGCAGTTCATGTGGAGAAAAAAAAATAAAAATCGAGGTCAAAATTTATAAATTCAAGGAGTTCCATCTCAAGACTTAAGAACCTACACTTTCATGATTTAAGTCTTATCATGCATTAAGCCATATCACACAATAGCCACTATATATTTGTTAAGCTTATTGCTTACTATTCTTTTGGCTAAATTAATGTAGCAGCTGCTCCATGAGTACGAATCCATACTCACGCACTGGAGAACATTTGCACCAAAGCCTCACCATCGACAACTTCCATGTACATCTCTGGATGGGGGGGCCATGGTGGGCGAAAGCTTGGTCAATGGTACAACCCATCGCCTGGAATTTTCCTTCAAATTATAAACCTCTCCAACGATGCCACCATCTTCACACATCAATGATCTTCAATCATTAGTGAAGATATCCATATTAGCCTCGCAAGTCGACGTAATTCTTTCAATCCTCATCACCACCAACAAGTGGCTACTTCAACACAGAGCAGTTCAATAAGAGTCTATATGACTCAATTCTTGTACTTCATGAAAATCTGCTTCTTCTAAGAGAACTTAATTATGCATAAAAACATAAAACGCACAAGGGTAGAAGAAGATAGGATCAGGTCCTACTCAATAACATTTGACAAGAATCCTGCCACACAAAGGGATATCATCACAAGCCAATTACTTTAAATGATGAATGTCGCTTCAATGAATCAAATGAATGTCGCTTCAATGAATCAAATGAGGAGCTGAGAATCATCATCTCGTTCTAATTATTAAGTCTATGTTTCTCCGGATCCTTCTCTCTCTTCTATACCATTATTAATCTCTCTTAGTGTCCCCACTAACAAAAATCACATGTAACTGGTGATTGCCAAAAACAAAGTGAGCAAAAAAAAAGGTAGCTCACACAAATATAAAAATGTAATCATTCGCAAACCCCCCAACCCAATTAGGAATTCCCAATACACAACTAATCTCTTCATTCATTAACTAGCTTTTCTTATTGCATTCGGAGGAACAAAGACCATTGAACGTCATTCAACATCAAAGCCATCGACAAGCTTGTTCATTTTCCCCACACAAAGGTCTTCAACGTGATCACGAGGACACAATCGTCATCAGGAAGGGGGGAAATGTTAATCCAATTCTAGGATTAACAAGAGCTACTACCATTATCTTATATCAAGGAGTCATGGTAGATATACCAAAGGGTCATACATTCAAGATATGAAGTAATAGTGTCCAAAGCTACAACTTGGACAGGCGCCCCTAATGGTGTGATGGAGTATTTATGGGAATTTTTGCTTCAAGAGCGTGTGGTAGTAAGTTAGGATGAAGTCCTAAGTGATGTACTTCATGGATATATTATGAGAGTAGTCATTGTAATAGTATTAGGACTCTTATGAGCCTAAAGTGCCTGGCCAGCCACAATTTAAGTGAGTGTGAATACTTATGGCCATGTATATAAGTGAATTTCTCTCATAATAGAACATACTCTCCCATTGTGCAATTGAGTCTTGCTCTTGCTAATCCTCTTGCTAACCTCTCTACCTAATGCATGCTCGTCGTGAGTGTGTGTGAGTGAAGTGAGGTGAGAGGAGGGATGAGGACTCATAGTGCAACGTGGTGGTGTGAACGCTCGCGGGAGATGAGATGGAATTGCTTCTCAAGGAGTTGTGGATCTTGGAGACCTCAAGGGTTACGAGTTCGGCCATTGGAAAGATCCTCACACGACAATTACGGTTCACTAGGTAATCTCTTTTTGGATGTGTTTCAAGGAGGGTTAGGGTGAGCCTTAATAAAGAGATACAAATATTGTTGTAAACCCAGCTATATCATGCAAATATTGTTGTAAACCCGGCTATATCACGCTAAACCTCAGGGTAAGGCACCATTCCATTCAGATTCTTCTGAGCTAGAAGGGGAGAAATCTAAGAAGAGGAGATGCAAATATTGTTGGAAACCCAACCATATCATTGAGAATTGCTGGAAGTTAAAAAAAAAAGAGGAGAAAAAGAAGCAGTAAGGTCTTGTTACCGACACAGTTGACAATACAGAGGAAGCCAGATTTACACATGATGGCTACGCTTTAACAGTCACATGCAGTGAATTGCCTCCTTTACCTTTATCAAGTGTTGTGCTGATTATTAGTACCTCGAGTTTGAATCAGGATTGTTAAGTGGTGATATGCCTGACATTGATCTTGATGATGATCAGCCCTTAGCTAATTATTCTTTATTAATTGAATTTGAGGAGGGACACAAGCTGTGTATTGCTAGTGTGGTGATGTTTGTGGGTCACTTATGCATTTGCCCCTCAGTTGTGCTATGTCTTGGAGACATACCTATATGTAGTGATGTTTTAGTTGATGAGATATATTACTTATGCTGAACTAGCTCCTTATTTGAGTTGCCTCGTCTTTGTAACTGATTGACATGGATGCTAATGGAGTAAGACTATTACATTGTCTTCAGCTTGGTTTCCTTGTCATTATGCATAATTCAGGGTTCCTCAACCTCAATTTGTGTGATATTACACATCTTCTTTATTTTTCCATACTGAGAGGTTGCTTTATACTACTGCTGACAGTCATTCAGATTCAGTAGCTCAATTTCCCAAATTTCTCTACTACCATGGGTCATGCATTACTTGAAGAGCATGCAGCCATTATGATTTCTTGCTAACAACAGTCGGACATATGTTGCCTTTGGACATGCATCTCGTTTGGCCAATATAGCCCTTGTTGCTTCCGCAACCTTAGGAGTGATTTTTTCCTTTTGGTGCTTTGGGAGCTGATAATCGGGTTTGAACCATGTGTTCAGTTTTCAACTCTACTGACCATCAGCAGAGCAGCAACAGCTTTAGTAGATAATTTGCTTGTGGTGTTTTGATGTTTCAGACATTGGGCTTTTGCACTATTTGGGTATTCACAATTCATACTAATTGAGCGAGCCCTCTGCTATATCAACTTTTGATGCTGCCCCTTATCGCGCACTGTCACATGCCTTCTCCTCTATGCAATTCCCATCTCATGTTTAGCATGCAGTGTCCGCTGAGCAGATTTCAACATTGCCTTAGTACTTGGCATTGGCAAGAGTCTTCTTTATGCTTGTCCACCTCACAACCACTGGGCATGATGATCTGACACTAAAACGTCACACAATGGTAATTGTTTCTAAAAGCAATATCTTCAGGTTATGAATCTAAGTACAGTAGCATTCACAGCTATTCAAGCATGTGTTGGCTCTGTTGTCTATTAGTAGCTCTAGGTATTAGCCAGTCGTCTACTCAGTCAAAATGGATATGCACTCGTGTGGATTTTATTTTTTATATGCGGTACAACACATTGAGGTGCTTTTTAGTATGTCAGGATAGGCTCCATGTGCAGGAGAGAATGCCTTGACTAATGTGTTGTTCCATAGGAACACGATTATGGAAGGAGGCCGGAAGCAATTAATGCGAGAGAGCGGGATTGTAGCCATGGGAACGTAAAGACGCACATAATTTTTTCATATTTTTGTGCCAAAGTGCAATGTAAATCGTTTTAGGCCAATGTGGGTTCTAAATGAGAGTTCTAAGTGTATTAAGCAAGGCTCACTTATTGGGTTGTCCGCCCATGTGTGAAAGAGACCTAGGGTTGGTGTTTGACATCTCTATAAAAGAGATGTTAGCTAAAGAAAGAGGACTTTTTGGGCCATTCTCATAAGCTATTGAGTGAAGCTCTTGAGCTCTCAAGCTATGGCAACTCTCTATCTCTCTCTATTGTACTCTAATAAGCATCAAGCTCCATTAATCAATGAGTAAAGCTCCACTTCTTTCTCTTAATCTCTTTTAGCATCATTGAAGTAGATTAATCTATGATTAGTTGAATGCTTCTTTCTTTCTCTTATGTATGCATGCTTGTAGTGTGTGTGTGTGTAGTCTCCATTGATGCAAGCTCTTGCCCACTTCATTGGCAATGAGCTATTCATGGATAGACTCTCTCTATGAGCTTGTGGGTTTGTGAATGTTACATTCTATGCTTGCTTAAGCTTGTGGGTTAGTAGATGCACGCTTATAGATTTGCTTGCATTGGAGAAAGCTAAGATTTAATCAATGTTTGAATGGGATTAAGAGCCATGCATTGCTTGTTCTCTTGATTAGTGTACTGGGTTCAAGGGATTGAGAGATTGATTGAGGTGTTTGAATGGTTGAATCGTCAAGTGTGGTGGTTCGTGTATGTGAGCTCTCCCGCAAGGGATAAGCCTTCATGCACTAATCGGGTCGAGTCCTCAGCTTGACATTGTATTTTCAACACATTTGTTGATCGGTAGTACTCTATGAGCACTATATTGCACGGTAGAGAGAACCACTCTTCAATGGCGCTGCTGCCAGGGAGCGAGTGCCTACATTAGTTGAGCACCATACACACACGACCACTATCCTTGTTAAGCTCCAATCGGTTGCAAAACCGTTGGATAGGAGAGCAGGCTTTGGGACTAATGTTGTTAAATTTGATAAATTTGTGACTAATGTTGGTACTAATTTGTGACTAATCGTTTGTTAAATTCTCTTTAATGTCTTGCAGTTTAAGTGCGACTGGCTAGCTATGCGCAAAGGACCTCTCCCTTGAGGTCGGGACAAGGATTCAACACACTGGAAGGATTGGAGGTAGGCGCTAAACTTGCCAATTTCAATTTGTGTGCGAAAGAGAGAGGCCTGATTTGCATTTCTGTCATTCTGTTTGAGGTTAATTTTTGCTGTCTGAGGTTAATTTTTGCAGTTTCAACTTTGTGCATGTTTGTTTTATTTTCTGTTCTTAGCTTAGTTTTCTGCATCTTTAATTTTGTGCATTTTAGTTCTCTGTTAAACCTGCACCTGCAGAGAAACTAAAATCTGTACACACACATGAAGATTGCACACTTAAAAGGTACATTTTGAATTCCCTGCAAATCTCACAGCTGCACACGCATTGAATTCCCTGCAAATCTCACAGCTGCACACGCATAGATGCACGCAGTCAGAGAGCGCACCGAGCACGCACTTCAAAAAAGAAAAAAACAATAAAAGAAATAAAACTCGCTGGACCAACACCGAGCAGCTAGATTTGCGGGAAAGAAGGTGGTCGTGCGTGAACAGTGCACCGCGCGGAGAGACCCGCACACCGCTCCACAAAGACCGCCACCGCACCGGATAAAGGGGTGTTAAAAAAAAAAGAGCCTGAAATTTTTTTCATTTTCTGGCGTAAAAAATTGGGAGGTTTTCTAACTTTCTAAGAGGAGTTAGAAAACACCCATCGTCGAAATTTTGGTCCCGGAACCATTTTCCCATAGTGAGTTCAGTATGGGAAACTGGTAAATTTTAGGCGATTTTTGACCCTGAAAAATACGCTATTTTTTTGGCCTAATGTGTTCGAGGGGGTTCAAAATGGGTTCTGGCAAAGTTTGAGCCAACTTGAAAATTTTTGGATTTTTTTGGGAAAAAAAAAGATAAAAAAACCAACCTTAAAATTTAACCTTATGCACTTGCAGTCGGGACGTCATATAGACACTGCCATAGGGTCTAGGGCACCTTCTAGAGTACCTACGCAGGAAAGTGGGACCCAATCGATAGGAAATTTGGCAGATATTGCTGAAACCTTTTTCGAGTCCCAATCTGATACCCTTTCCAGGACAACTAGCTCATTGTCTATGGACAATCTAGGGCCGTCAAATAGTCATCTCACTTAGCCCCAAATAGGACACCCACAAGATCTTTTAATCCATTTGAAGCCGACATCATGGGCTTACCACTCAATGTGAGACTTCAATATGTCTACACGAATGCTCAAGGAGCTGAGATCTTTAGGGATCTACAACAACGGTATCTCGTTAAGATTGTAGACTTTTTCTCAGAGCTTGATAGAGCACCTCTAGTCAGTGACTAGGGTAACATGTACATGGGTGGAGATGGTGTTCGCTACGAAGTCACCTATCATCCAGAGAATGTAGACAAATTAGGAGGGCTCTCTAAGAGTGAGTTCCTAGACTTATCAAAGCCTTTCGGAGCAAGGGAGTCTAGAGATGATTGGCTCATTGAGCCGCACATGCCTGGATCATCCAATGCCCAGTCCTCAAAGCCATCCATAGATGATTTACTTTTTGTAGATTTAAATTTGGAAAGGGACAGGAAAGGCAAGAGAAAAATGGATCAAGGGGCTGAGAACCAATGGGAGTTTGTACGACAAATTTCAGTGACAAAGGTCTTTCAGGATGACCCACTTCAAGAGGTCTATAAGGACTCTTTAGACGGATATTATGCCACAACTAGATTGCCAAAGCTAGATCTTCCTCTAGCACTTGTGGTGGTAGTCGAGAAGCTTGCAGGATACAAGAACCGAATCGTTGATAAATGGGCCAATGAATACCGAACCTTAGATTGAAAGGAGATTCGTGAGCTCACACGTGGAGAGGACAACCATTACTCATGGAAGTGTTCTCAACTAATACAGCCAAACCAGGAGAGACAGCCTTTCTTGGAGAAACTGTTGCTCCTCCCCTACGAGAGTTCACTCGAGAGGGACCCTCAACATCAGAGTGGACCACTGCAAGTAGCCCAACTCTAACACCAAGATATTATCCTACACCAATAGTGAGACCACAGATCACACCACAACAATGTTTCTCTCACACTATGACAATTGGAGGACGAAGGGTCGGGAGATCCATATGACCATGTAGCAGCATTTAGGCAAGTAGTTCGAGCTGAGCAAGTGACTAACAAGCATACGCAAATTGAAGGATTTGGGCTCACTCTTGAGGGAAAGGCCCTTGCTTGGTTTCAGGCACTAGAGGCTTCAGACAAATCTTCTTTATTTACGAGTTTTGGAAGAGAGATTCATTGCTGCTTTTTCCTTGATGGGGATTCAGCATGACACAGTAGCAAACATCTACTCTTTCAAGCAAGGCGAGACTGAGAGTGTTAGAGACTGTGTAAATAGGATGAAGCAGTACATTAATTGTTTTCCAGAAGATGAGAAGCCCACCCAAAGTCGCCACCCAAAGTCGATTGATTTATCTCGTCTTAAAAGGACTAAAAAATTCAACACTGCACACACATCTCTATGCAAAGAAGTATACAAATTTCAATGTGTGTTGCCATGATGCTATGGATTTCACAGATAACAAATTCCAAGATGGTGCTGGCCCTGAGGTGCAACCTAGAGATTAGTGGGGTGATGACCAAAGTTCAGGATCTAGCACACTAGTAAATCCAGACCAGATAGCTAACCTAGTGCTAAGGAGATTGGGACAAACCTATCGCCCACCCATGCAGCCACAACAACAGCAGCGAATGAGGAGTGTACTACCTACAGGTCCTCATCTTTGTGGAGCATGTGGCGGTAACCATAAAATCAAGGAATGTATTACCTTTTCTCCTCTAGTCACAAACCAACCCACAAAGAAGTGGTGCCAGGCCTATGCTTGGAATTATACCCACACCACACAGGAATGTACTCGCATTGCAAGAATGAGACAAGAGCGTGAGCAGCAAAGGGGTGCAGTGGCTCCACAAATGCATCAACAGTATACTAATTTTGAACGTAAGCCACCGATGGCACAAGAGCAAGCACGACCTGTACTTGGAGCTTAATCTCCTGCTCCTGGGTCTGCTTCTGTGAGGTTTGTTGACTACGACAATTCAAGTATGTGTAGAGACTTGGTAAACTCAAGCCCTTACTATGTGGAGGAGGAATATGCATCATATTCATCCAAGGAAAATCTCTTTGAAAGCCTCGCATATCCAAGCCAAGCACTGGAGCCAGGGGAACAAAATTCTTTGATGTTGCTAGGTGGCTACCAACCTAGGACTCCAGGCCCCTCAGGTCAATGGCAGCAAAGGAAAGTAGAAGCCAAACTAATGGGCCCCTGTTATGAGTGCGGAGAAGCCCATTGGGCTCGTGATTGTCCACATCGCCAAAGGCAAGCAGCTCAATCCAATACAACAGTACCATAGTTTCCACCAATTGAAAGATATTGTATAGGGTGTTGTGTAGAACACTTTCCAAAGGATTGTTTGCTGAAACCACATGAGGAAGGCACCTCTCAACCAAAGGTCTCACTCAACTTTGTAGAGGCAATTCCATCGCCACCTTCATCAGAGAATGAGGATGCCGTGCCACTTAGAGTCATGACTAGATCACAGACACGAAATGCCAAAATGCAGACTGATGAGAGACCTCAAACTAGGGATGCAAAGGCAAATCTAGTGGACAAGACCCTACATTCCAATAGAAAAAGGACCACTAGGAGGAAAAAGAACTGCAACAAGCAAACTAAGAGTGCATCCACTAGTTCTCAAGAAGTCTCTAAACAAAACATGAAGGATCAAGCTTTTACATCCCAAGAAGTGCATGAGGAGCATCAACCCAACCTGGGCCTAGTGCTAAACAAGATGAGGCTATTACAACACCACCTCCACCTATCCCTCGGGGCCCCACTTCTCTTAATCCAACATTAGAAACCATACCAGAAGTGTCATCAAGTTGGGAAATGAAAAGTGAGCTGATCTCACAAGCTCATAGCGAGAAGTCTGCACCAATTGACACCCCATTGAAAGAAGGCATTCTGCCACCACCTAGTCTTGCCTTCCCATGCAATGATGAAGTTATTGATGCTAACGAGGACATGGCAAATAAGATGTGGGCAGCAGTTCATGAGAAAGTTAATGAGAATATGTCCTCTATTATTTCACCTCCATTCTCTGAAGTGGATTTTACCAGGGGCACAGAAAACAACTTGACGCCCAAGCATCCAGGAGGAAGTTCAAACAATTGTTTCTCCTAGAAGTAAGCATACAATGAAAACCTTACCATCTTATTTGGGAGAATATGAGAACTGTTCTCAAACCTTGAGGATACCCTCCATGCATAGAAGCTTGGCAAAGGAGATGGATATGGGTATCGTGCAAGCTATTTTGTCAGCACCAGTGGCTTGTACCTTACCTTTGCTTGATTTGATAAAGCTTCGACCAGAGTTGTGGAATGATATTGCTACATGTTTGTCAGAGCAGGTATTGCTACAAAAGGGTCACCATCAATGTACTATACACCCTGAGACAAAGCATGTTATGCCAGTTCCTATCAACAAAGTAGGAAAATTTTGTGAGGACGATCAGGGAAATGCTACCCTCCCATTAGAAGTGTGAAAAGTAGCTTCAACTGCAATACTCGATAATGGTGCAGGAGTGGGCATTGTGACAAGGTCCATTTGGGAAAAATGGGGCAAACTAGCTATTAGGAGTACAAGGATGCGCTTGCAGCTAGCAGTCAGATGGAAGCTTAGAGCATCCCATTGGGCTGCTAGAGAACATATTGGTCACCACATGTGGGATTGAATATGAGCATGCTTTTGCAGTAGTGGATTTTGGAAAGCATCCAAACTATGAAGTGATATTGGGGTAGACCATTCATGCGACAATTTCAGATGATTCAAGATTGGGGATACAATTATTTGTACCTCTGACATGATTCTGTCATCACAAGGGTCAACCTAAAGAATCACTCATATCGTGATGTAACAAGGTCTCCAATAGATGAGTTTGATTCTACTTCATTTGAGGGCTCAAGAGTTACATTGTCAGATGGGCGAGAAGATCTGTGGATGTGTGGAGCCTCATGTAAGGATTTCAACACCGAGAGACTTAAGGGTAATCGAAGTGTATCAGGTGAGGCATACATTACACAACCCTTCCCTGAGCACTTAATTGATCCCCTAGAATGGAGTCATGTCCTTGCAACATTATCGACATGTGCTTTACCTAAGCCAATTCAATTTTGTGACTCAGATGGATATGACATTATTCCTATATGAATGGTACAACCACGTGACCTTCTAGATGATCTATACTATGGGGATGCATCCATAGCGCTGCATGTAGAGGAAGTCTCAGTGGAGGATTTAACACTCGAATCTGCTAATGATGCTGATAAGGAAGATGGATGGGACTCTGATTTTGATGATGATGTGATAATCCCCGAGGAAGAGTTAGAAAAGGCACGCCTACTCTTGAGAGGAAGGAAGGTTCAAATAGAGATCCCTTGAAGCCGATCTAAACGTAAATGCTGTAAGAGCCATAAGAGAATCCGTAAACAAGATGAGAGGGAACGACGTGAGAGAATACAAAAAGAAAACGAGGAGTTTGAGAATGAACACTCTCGACCACCACCTCACTTCTCAGGAAAGAGTGGATATCTATACTATGTCCAAGCACAAGATAGTATCAAAGACCAAGTAAAACGATCAAATGGATTCCAACCAGGAGAAAAGCTAAAAACTGTTAGTAAAAATCGCAAAAAAACAAAGAGATCAAAACAAAAACTCAAGTCTCAAACAGATTCAAAAGAGAGTGTCGGAAGTGCAAAGATAAAGGTTGAACGAAAAACTCTGATGCAAGATTGCAAAAGAGAGCTCAAAGCTGCATGGTCTTCAATTAGTGATGACTCAAGTGGACAAGAACACGGTCACAATGTTCCCCCCAACTTCACACAGTACACTCTTCAAGATCGGAAGATTGTTCTTCAACAGCCCATGCAACAAAAGCCAAGCATGCCAAGGGTTTCATATGATGGTCCAGAAGATGCAAAAAAAATTGATATCGCTGAGCCAGGAGAAGAGCCTCGCTATGTGTGGATTGCCACAGACTTGTCCTTAGATGAGGAGAAGTTATTAATTCAAACAATAAAGGAGTATCGCGATGTTTTTGCTTGGAGTTATAAAGACCTCAAAGGAGTTGATCCAAGCATATGTCAGCATACAATTCCATTGCGAGAGGATGCAAAGCCTTCCAAGCAACGTCCTTATACAATGAGAATTTTGCATGAAAGATAAAAGAAGAAATAGACAAGCTCTTAGAGGCAAAATTTATCTATGAGATTGAACACATTGAATGGGTCTCCCCTATTGTAGTGGTGCCCAAGAAAAATGAAAAACTTCGAGTATGTGTAAACCTCAAAAAGGTAAATGCAGCTACTATACGTGATCATTACCCTCTTCCAATCACGGATCATGTTTTAGAACGTGTTGTAGGGAAAAAGGCATATAGTTTCTTGGATGGATTCTCCTGCTACAATCAAGTGTCAATTGATCCTAAGGATCAACACAAGACAGCCTTTGCTACTAAAGATGGCATCTTTGCCTATCGTGTTATGCCATTTGGTCTAACAAATGCACTTGCAACCTTTCAGCGGTTAATGAGTCATGTATTCAAGGAGTACCTTAGGCTATTTCTTGAGATCTTCATGGATGATTTATGTGTTCACTCACAAGAGCGTGATGACCATATAGAACACCTCAGACTTGTGTTTCAAAAGTGTCAAGTTTATCGTATATGCTTGAATCCTGACAAGTGCAAATTCATGGTAAGACAAGGGAAGATTTTGGGCCATATTGTTTCTCGCAATGGTATTTCAACAACAGATATGGATAAAATTGATGTCATTGTCTCATTACCTCGGCCTATCAACCCTAAAGGGGTACAAATATTCACGGGACATTGTGGCTATTATCGTCAATTTATCTACATGTACGTTGTCCTAGCCAGACCATTATATGCTCTTCTTGTAGAGTTTAATTGGACTGACGAGTGTGAGGAATCCTTTGAAAAGTTGAAGCAAGCATTAGTGTCTGCACCCATCTTACGGGCACTAGATTGGAACCAAATCTTTCATGTCCATATTGATGCTTCAAACTTTGCAATTGGATGTATTTTGGCTCAATCGAGGGAACATAATAAGGATTTCCCAATCTCATATGCTAGATCATTTGTCTCGAATCACCTCTGGAGAAGCTCCTGTGGGTGTGGATGATGATATGTTAGATTCAACACTTTTCCTTATAGAGACAGCTCCTAAATGGTTTGAACCCATCTTAGAAATTTTGACAAGTGGGCATATACAACTAGCGGGTCCTAATGTGGACCTATGGCGACCATTCAAGTTAATCTCAGGGAGATTATATCGTCAGGGTAATGATGGAGTGTTGCAGCGCGGCTTATACCTAACCCTGATCAATATGAGAAGATCTTGGAATGGGCACATGAGGGTATTGGTGGAATCCATGCATGAACTACTACTTGTGTGCAACGTATAACTCAAGATGGGCAATGGTGGCCTACCATGTATGCGGATGCTGAAAAATTTGTTCGTAACTGTGCTTCATGTCAAATTCAACAACCAATTTGTAATGGCATATTATTCCAAATTTCAACTACACCAAGTTGGAGTAAGTATATTGTGGACTATTTTCAGCATGGTCATACTGATCGAACAATTCCTAAATATCGAAAGTGTGCTATTGAAGTTGAAGCGGCTAACTATATGCTGATAGAGGGCCTCTACAAGAGGGGCAAGGATGGCAACTTGCGCATGTGTGTATATGAAGCTGACTACTTGAAAATCTTGACTCATGCGCATGTGTGTATATGAAGTTGACTACTTGAAAATCTTGACTCATGCACATGCAGGTGTTGGGAGTGGACACTTTTCGGGCAATACCACAGCTAAGTTGATTAGGTGGTCTGGGCTTTGGTGGCCAACCTTACAAATGGATGCCGAAGAATATGTAAAACGTTGTGATGATTGTCAAAGGGCAAAACCTCCCATCACAAAGGATAATATGCCATTGCGGCCTATGTTAAGCACACGTGCTTTTGCTAAATGGGGTATTGATTTTGTCGGTCCCATTAAACCTCCAGCTCGTCACATGCATGCCGAATATATTATAGTCACAAAACTGACTATTTGACCAAATGGGTAGAGGCAAAGGCTACATTAAAAAATGATGCCAGAACCACAGCCAAGTTCCTGTATGAGTACGTGTTTACACGCTATGGCTTACCTATTGAAATCGTTAGTGATCAAGGTGTGCACTTTGTGAATGAGGTCATAGAGTTTTTACTTCAAGAATTTATGGTAATTCACAAGCGTTCTACACCCTATCATCCCTAAACCAATGGTCAAGCTGAGAGTACTAACAAGATTCTCTGCACAGCACTCACAAAGATTGTTGAGGGACATAGGACTGATTGGGAGCAAAAGTTGCACTCAGTTCTTTGGGCATATAGAACAGCCTATAAAACATCTGTGGACATAACCCCATTTGAGCTTGCTTTTGGGCTAGATGCACTTCTTCCCATTGAATTTCTTGTACCTACTCTACGAGTTGCTAAACAATTGGACTGGACTGGTCATGAGCTTTCTCAATGCATTGATGAATTGGAAAATCTTGATGAGACCCGCTTATTGGCGGTAATGGGGATGTATGTCGAGAAGAGGAGACAAAAGCAATGGTATGATCGAAATGTAACAACTGGCCGATTCAAAAACAGGGACCTTGTGCTCTTGTACACACTTAAGAAGCATAAGCGAAAGCTCAAGAAATGTGGCCTAGGACCATGAGCTTACTCCTAGTGGTGCAGTGCGTTTAGAGACACTAGAAGGCGAGCAAATGCCTAACTTCATTAATGGAAGTCATCTCAAGAAATACAATGAACCATTAACTGAAGCCATGCTTCAACAAATGCTTGTTGCCCACACACGGAAAGAAGCACATGAGCTACTTAAACGTCAGGCTCAAGAAGAAGCTAAAGCTAGAGTTGCAAAAGCCAAGGAGCGTCGCAAGGTTTCTGTGTTGACCTTACAGTTGGCTACTGATGAACAATATGTCGATCCTTTCAATATTCACGTGTGTCTTCATCTTCATGAGACTACCTACTTTGTCTCTGCCTTAATTGACTCTGGTGCAAATTATAATGTTCTCTCATTTGACACATGGGTAGCCTTGGGACAACCAACACTTGTGCATATTCCTATTGACTTATGAAGCTTCTCAGGTGAAGATAACCCTATAGAGGAAAAATGTGTCATTATGATGTCCATTCAGGGTCACCACATGTCAGTTCCCTTTTATGTGGCTAGTAAGTCCAAGGCAGTGGTAGAGGTTGTTCTTGGTCGATCATGGTTGAGTGCTACCAATTGTTCATTTTATTGGCAGAATAGACAATACAAATTGCAAATTGATTCTGATTGCATCTTGGGATCCGCTGCTCCACGAGTTTTATCATGTCAAAAGGGTGGTAGTTCTACCTTACACAACCCACTTTCAACATCTGCTCTTCAAGCTCCAAGACAAATGATGTGGATAATCGATGAGTCCTCAAGTGAGGGCCATGGCTGGCATGTTCCAACTACTCTAGTCACTGCTCAAAGAAGGCCAGGCAAGAAGGAACTGTCAATTTGGCTACCCAAAGATGCGTACAAACTTGTACCATCTAGCCTAGTTGCTAAACCTCCTAAAAAGCATATCTTTTCCAAGCCTAAGCCTCAGATTGTTACTCATTGGGTCCCAAAGCATGTTCTTAAAGCACAAGGCTATTATGAGGGTGCAACAGCACTTTGGCTTCCCAAATGCCATGGTTTGCTAGAGCCAAAAGAGTGTATCAATAAGATTCCAAAAGCCACTCTTGGTTTTTCATATCAGTGGTGGGTGTAAAGGAAATCAACACAACCTCTTCAAGATAGGATAGGTGATTGTGATAGCACCTACAAATCTCCTTGTGTTGACCTTCCCCAAACATGTATTGAATCACCAGTTGTCCCAACTTCTCCTTGTTACACACTTCCACCATCAACTTGTGTCCCTAAGACAAATCCAACTTTACATGAGTCTCCTTTGAGCATAGATTCTAGCACTTCACTGCCTAAATCCTCTTATCTTGCTCAAATTCCTCGACAATTGCTATCCTTCCCACCTCTTAAGAAGGACATACCCAAAACCAAAGATAAGGCATTAACACTACAATTGAAGCTCTTTGGTAGATCAGTGTTTGAATAGTCTCACTTTTACTAATGTGGTTCCTTATGCCTTTACAGGATTGTGTTCTTTTTGAGATGATCTTATCTCTATTATTTTTGATAGGGATTGTAATGATGGATATGAGTGTATAAAGTTTGAAGTTTCTAAATTTCATTGTTCTATGCCCAGATACCTCTTGATGGATACTTGGCAAGATACATGTCCACCATGCATTGACCCTGACAGTACTCAACCTGAACGTCGTGAGGGTTATAGTGCTCCTCCTTTTCAAACTCATTCTAGGTACTTTTATGCTCCCTTAGGTGAAATTTGCTGTGGGCATCACTTTGTCACTTTATTCTATCAACAGCATCATCCATTTCCACATTGTCAAGAGTGTGCACGACTCGTATTAGGGGAAGCTTCACAAATTTGTTGGCTATGCCACACTTACTTTCGACAATATGGCACGGGCTTAATGAAACAAATTGTGGGAATTACACCCCAACGCCATAACCTTCTTGATATGAGAGTACCAGACCGAGGACCAAATCAACACAGATTACTTGAGGAGGTTCAAGCACAACAATGGAGGGATACTTGCATAAATGACTTGCAACCACCTATCTTGCAAGCCCTTCTTCCCCTAGCCTCAACATGTCAAATTTGGATCACTATGAGCACCTATATTGAGCAATTCCAAAATCGGCATTGTCTGCTTAACCTTCGCATAGAAAAAATGCCATATTTTAGCGAGGAAGCACTCCTTCCCCTACCACCTTCTCCAGAGGCTAGCTTTTGTACAGGGTTGTCCTTGCATCCTGAAGAGATTGATACCATCTTTCCAGCAAAAGTGGACACGGATCCACCGCCAGTGCAAGGGTAAGCTCATCAACTCCACAATAAGATCAACAAGCCAGGGCACTTTTCTCCCACTGGGTTTTTTCCCTCGGCTATATTCGGTGATTGGCACCAATAACAAATTTTATTCTTTTCTTTTCTTGTTTGTTAATAAGACATTTTGTAGAGATCTCAGCTAAACAAGAGCATACAAACACGCTCCAACAGTCCACCTACCGTGCACACAAATTAGGAAGGGGGGAGACATGCAATGTCTACAAAGAGCAAAAAGAAGCAATCTGCACATTAGTAATGCATCAAGACAAACGCGCAACATCAACGAGCACTACAATAGGTGTATTCAAATCATAATCTTTTGTTCTTTATGTGCTTTTCACTTTTGCATATATTGTTTGCATGCTCACACACAGTTGGCTGGTTCAAGTTTTAAATTAGTTGTTACTATGTGGTGAGTGATTTCTAGATTCTTAGAGGACTTAGTAGAAGGTATTTCTATTTGAAGACAGTGTAAGACATATGCCAACGGAGTATGCTAAGTTCTTATCCTCTAAAAGTATATTAGTTATCCCTAGTGGTAGCTACCTCTTAGGTATGGGCTAGGTGCTACGATAAACAAAAATTTACGAAACACATGCCCTAAAAAATATATAGAAGTAACTTGAGACATGACGTGTCTATGGCCATGTGGAATGCTTGGTAGGACCTTGGGTTGTTTTAGCACCTTGGGACCGATGCCTTGGGGTGAACACTGACGTCTAAAATATTAAGAGGAAGACCTACAAGGACTCTATCGCCTTGATAGATGCTGGTAGGACTCTTGGGTACATTATGGGCCCTCGAGACCGATGCCCTCATCTTCATGGGGTACTCCTTATGTCAAAAAGAAAGAAAAGGGTCTGTCGCCCTTGAGATACTTAGCGGCCTTTAGGTTCTCTTGGCAGAGGTCTCTTGGCCATTGCTTGGGTCTCATTGGGATGGAACCTTCCTCTTTATCAAGCTAAAAACGATAATTCTCTTTAATCTTATGCTCTTTACACACACACACACACACACACACACACACACACACACAAAAAGTCCAATCACCATGGCTTATATTTAGGAGTGGGTTGCCACTTAGGAATAGCTTAAACACTTGTAGGACATTGAGACTGCGGTCATAACCTGTGGTGTACAAGCACACTTGCCTTTGCATAGCACTATCTATCACTTAGTCTCACTTTGACTAGCCTTTACTCGCTTCTTGTAGCACTCTTTAAAACTCTAATCGGCCTTTCACTTGCATGCTCACGTGTGAGATTGTCATTGCTGGTTGTTTTTTTTTAATAAAAGGCTTTACTTGTCTTCCATTGTTTTTTGCGGCTCTTGTTTATACCGTGCCCGAGGACATGCGCAATTTAGGAAGGGGGGAATGTTCCACGAGAACACAGATTATGGAAGGAGGCCGGAAGCAATTAATGCGAGAGAGCGGGATTGTAGCCATGGGAACGTAAAGACGCACATAATTTTTTCATATTTTTGTGCCGAAGTGCAATGTAAATCGTTTTAGGCCAATGTGGGTTCTAAATGAGAGTTCTAAGTGTATTAAGCAAGGCTCACTTATTGGGTTGTCCGCCCATGTGTGAAAGAGGCCTAGGGTTAGTGACATCTCTATGAAAGAGATGTTAGAAAAAGAAAGAGGACTTTTTGGGCCATTCTCATAAGCTATTGAGTGAAGCTCTTGAGCTCTCAAGCTATGGCAACCCTCTAACTCTCTCTATTGTACTCTAATGAGCATCAAGCTCCATTAATCAATGAGTAAAGCTCCACTTCTTTCTCTTAATCTCTTTTAGCATCATTGAAGTAGATTAATCTATGATTAGTTGAATGCTTCTTTCTTTCTCTTATGTATGCATGCTTGTAGTGTGTGTGTGTGTAGTCTCCATTGATGCAAGCTTTTGCCCACTTCATTGGCAATGAGCTATTCATGGATAGACTCTCTCTATGAGCTTATGGGTTTGTGAATGTTACATTCTATTCTTGCTTAAGCTTGTGGGTTAGTAGATGCACGCTTATAGATTTGCTTGCATTGGGGAAAGCTAAGATTTAATCAATGTTTGAATGGGATTAAGAGCCATGCATTGCTTGTTCTCTTGATTAGTGTACTGGGTTCAAGGGATTGAGAGATTGATTGAGGTGTTTGAATGGTTGAATCGTCAAGTGTGGTGGTTCGTGTATGTGAGCTCTCCCGCAAGGGATAAGCCTTCATGCACTAATCGGGTCGAGTCCTCGGATTGACATTGTGTTTCTCAACACATTTGTTGATCAGTAGTACTCTATGAGCACTATATTGCACGGTAGAGAGAACCGCTCTTCATGTGCGTACACAGACCAATGTGGCAAATGAATCTACCTAGTTTCTGTTACAACCTGTACACGTTCACACCATTCACTTCAAGGGGTTTTGTTAGCCTTGAAGTCCGTGGTGTGAATAGCCCTTCACATGGCTGTTTTACCTTGTGCTGCTCATGTGTGAACACACTCTTGTGAAGAGTGTGTTAGCCCTAGGGCTAGGGCTATATTGTACTCCACTCATTTGTAATCATAATCATTGAGTACTTTCTAGATTTTCTTCAGGTCTCTCGCTCTCTCGTTCTTCGAGCTCGATTTGACTATGTGTGTGCGTGTGCGTGTGCGTGTGTGTGTGAGTGTGCAGAGCGTCTTCTCCCTCATCCAACAGCTTCTAGCTTTGTTTTAGGGATTTTAAGTGCATCATTTAAAGGTTCATAGGCCGAGAGTGGTGTGATATAGTTGATGTCATAATGTCTAGTGTGCGAAGCCTATATTTTTGAAAATTTAAAAGACTTTTGGAAAGAATTTATCGCCTTCATCAACGAAATCATCCTTCCAAAGTCTACAAACATGTCCTTGAAACAGTTAGCAATCATTTTTGTCACCTCATGTGGTAGTATGAATTCTATGGCAATGGTATGCATTAAACTTTAGAATAAAATTAGCAAAATGAGTGACAATGTCTTTGGGGCCTAGGGAGATGAAGAATAGATGTCAGTGATAAAACAACTCATTGTTAGAAAGAATGATCTATCACTGCCACGAATGCCAAGCAGAGAAATGCTTTATAAGAGACTTGGGAGAGGGAAGAAGAGGGTCACGAGGGAATAGCTAAGGTTATGTACTATGGACAATCAACATTTTGTGAATATTTTGTTATTGGAAGGATTCAATTGTCACTGTAAAAGTGGTAATATATTATATTTTTTATTATGTATTTGACAACTTCTATGAGTTGTAAACTTTCAATTTTTTATGAGATATTATGTCTTATCTATGTTTCCAGAGTGACAGTAAAGGATAAAGTTTCAAGTGGAGGAAAGGTTTTGAATATTTTTTTGGGGTTAAAGGTTCTTTCTAGCACTACTTCACAATGTCTACAAGTAGAGAGCAATGCGAACTAGTATTTTTCTATGAAATAGTGCTAGATAGCACTTTGAACTAGTACTCTTTTTTATGAAATAGTGCTAGAGAGCACTGTGGAATAGATAGTGCTAGAGAGCACTACCCCAAACCAACATTCAATATCTTATCCTCCACTTCTAAAAATCTATGTGAAGTAGTGCTAGAAACAATGCTAGAAATATAATGTTAGCAAGCATTGTAATATTAAAAGTCATTGATTGTGTTAATTAGCACGCATTGTTTTTCGGTGAAATAGTGCTAGAAAGCATTATGAAATGATTCTTTTCTATGAAACAATGCTAGAAGTACCATGAAGCAGTCTGAAATAGTCCTTTTATGTGAAATAATGTTAGAAAGCACTGTGAGAAAGTGTTAGGAAACACTGTGAGAAAGTGTGAAATAGTGCTTTTATGTGAGTGTTAGAAAGCACTATGAGAAAGTTCTAGAAAGCACAACCAGCTCCAAAAAGGAACATTTATATAGTAATATGCTATGTACCACGGTGCTAAAAAGTACTTAGTTCCTTTAAAAATGTATTTGCATGATAAAAAGAACTACTTAGTTCCTTTAAAAGCAATACTTATCCTGTGGGTCATCCATATGCATTAAGTGATGCTCTTTGTGTAGGAGACAACTTTGCAGTCAATGTTGAAGTGGAAAATGATGAAGGTACAAATTTCTATATTGTCAAGTGTATTGTGCTTAAGGAGATGTTACCACAAGACCATAAAGGATGGATGGGGAAACATTATTAATGTAAGCTCATATGTTGTAAAAGGGTTCTTTCATGGCAAAATAAAGGAGGATAAGTACAACCTCCTTAATGCTCAACCTTTGATTTTCTTATACTCACATCTTGTGAGAGCAATTAAAATCCATATGGAAGGTGTCAAACAATATATTTTAGCTTTCACCCTAGAAGTGCAAGAGGCAATTTATAATAGCATTCCATTAGATCTTTAACTTTCATAGTGTAAAATTACTATAATAATTGCTATTTAGTAGCTGTGGAGTGTTTTTTAGCAACTTTCCATGGGCTTTTATCATACAAATCCATTTTTAAAGGAACTAAGTACTACTTTTTAAAGGAACTAAGTAATGCTTTTAAAGGAACTAAGTGGGTTGATTAATTTGCTCTTCATTTTGCTACTAATTTCATCGGTGGGGCCGTGATGAGAATGTCATAGTCCCAACTCTCAATATGTGTCTTGTTAGTTCCCAACTCTCAATATGTGTCTTGTTAGTGCATCTTCTCCAACTCCCTTACTCCCTTTCATACACTAAGTATATAAACATGATTAACCACCGAGTCCTAAGTGCTTGGCTATTATGGGAATCATATCCATTCATGTAATGAATAGAGCATGATTGGGGCACAGGTTCATATTACCACCTAGTAGTACAGTCTACTTCCCCTTCCTTAATCTCCCAGAATACTCTACTTACTTCCCTTTCCTGTAAAGAGTAACTATGATGGGTCCCATGGGACAAGGTGGCCCTCAAAAAGGTGTTACACAATTTAGAGGGGCATCATTTTTTTTTGAGTTGCTCATGTGTCATTTCTCTCTTAACAACATCACACCTATCCCATCATGCCCCAACATGACTTGAGCCAAAGAAATTCCATGTTATCTCCAATCCTTATTATGAGCATTTTAAATCTTGCAATAAAGTAGAACGGTGTCTTTTCTTTCAATTGAGAAGCTACTCCATCTGACCACACCCAATGATGATGCTTTAGTGTAAACCCTTGATCTTTTAGCCATCTCTGCCATGAACAAAGAGTGTATCATGCACCTTATGATTAGAAAAAAAATTTGAGTGGTCTTTTTGATCCTATTCTCAAAACCCAACAATCTGATATGCGCACAAACATTGTGACTTGGTTTGAATACCAATGCATTGACTAAATTCCATTTTTCTCTTTGAATGAGTAATTCTCAACAAAATCAACTACATCATGAGGAAATCTTAGCACACACTCCTTGATTGAGTTTAATTTGTAATAAAATGAACCATAGACACCACTACATCATCAAGAAACCTCAACACACACTCCTTGAATTGTTCAGCTTGCTATTTGTAAATGAAGTTCTACTTGATAAACTGTAGAATGTGTTTGAAACATTTGAAGAAAATCCTTGCAAAGTAGCTACCGATATAGAAGTTCCTTCATGCACACTGGTGGTCCATGAAGGCCAAACGTCACATTTGATTCATCGCATCCTTAAGAAAGGCCATCTGAACATGCATGATGCAACAACAAGTATACCTATCCTTGAATCTACACATAACAAATGACTTAAGGCACTCAAATGGGCATTATTGTATTTTGAGATTTGGTCTCTAAATATTTTCTTAGTTCCTTTCCTTCTGGATTTTGAGATTTGGGTCTCTAAATATTTTCTTAGTTCCTTTCCTTCTAGAAAACCATTAGCTAAAAAGTTAACGATTTTCTTACTCCATTTTGGAATAGCCTCAACCTTGAATAGCGTAGCATCCAGTCAACCCCGATTGGTGCTTCTCCATTAGGTATGTGAGATAGATGATCCACCATGATATGTTTCTTGCCAGGCCACCTCACAACTATTGTGAAATCAAACTTGAGAAAAATCAATAACCACCTTGTGATCCTTCTTGTGGAGCATGGCTTGTTTATTACTAGATACAACAAGGCTTGATGGTTAACATAGAAAATAAATTTGTTAGCAAGAAGGTAATGCTAAAATTTCTTTATAGCATAAACCATTGCTAACCCTTCATGCTTAGTGGTGGTGTAGCTGATTTCAGCCTCATCTAGTTGCCAACTTGTAAAACTAATAGGATAGTCCAATTTGTGTTCCCTTGGCTGTGCTAGGACATATCCAATTGTGAAATTAGAGGCATCAATGTCTACATGGAAGATGAGATCTCGGTTTGGTGTTCGTAAGATTGGAGCACTGGCCAAGGCTTGCTTCAACGTATTATAAGCTTGTTAACACTCCTGATAGGAAATAGGATCTTGGGGAGACACATCACTTGCTATTTAACAGATTAAAAACATAAACTTCAATTATTACCATGAGAGAGATAGCATAAAAACATAAATAAAATAAACACATGAGAGAGTATTGGGTGCAATCTATCCCCCCTTAAGAAGTGTCGGTCTTCTCCCACCTCTTGAGTATTTATCTTTATTAATAAAAATAGCCCATAAGCCAAAAAATAGATGCACGCTTATGCATGGGCTTGCCCTTTACAAAAATGGGGGTTGAATTTAACACAAGCTTAGGTAAAGTGTTCCTATCTAACCACTAAAGGAATTACAAAAATAACCCCAAGGGCTAATTCATGTGCAAATAAATAAGTCCACGCCCAATATAATAAAACTAGGTGGCTCAATAGGTCCATGCCAGAATACATTAAAATGGGGCGGCCAACAACATACAAAATCTCGTAGTAGATACTACGGCAAAAATACCAAAGTGAACCATCCGGATAATAGCTCACACCATATCGCTGCCATCACGTCCCAGCCATCCCGGCTTACGAGCACAAAGCCCGTCAATCTCACCAACCTACACAAGGTTGTCCATTCAAACACATTACAAGTTAGCAACACATGCTAAAAGTCCACGACAACACATAAGTAATAAATCCAACACTTAGTTCCAACTATCCCTAATTTCATGTGTCTTTCACATGAAATATTTGGAATCACCCAAGTGCCATGCTATGAACATAGTGGTAATTAGGCGTCCCCAATTAACCATAGAAGGATGGACGGACAATAAACCGTGATATCTCTCCTGCCTGGGATAGCAACTATCCTCAGTTGCGTCATATCAACTAGCTCGTGTTTGAAAGTAAGATTAGATGAGGTCGAGATAGGAGTAGAAAAATCGCTCAGGCATCCATTTAGAATTTTTGCGAGGATGATTTTTAAAGGTCAAAAGATATCTATTATATATAGTACCTGTGCGAGTAGTAGTGGTCTCATAATAGCCTCAGGTTGAAGTTCTTCTACTTGGTCAACAAGACTAGGTGCTTCCTCATATACAAGATGTGTAGGGATTGGTCCCCTATAAGGTCTCAAAAGACTAATATGAAAAGAGTTATGAATTCTCCAATGAGAAGGAAGTGAAAGCTTATATTCTAGGTCATTAATCTTATGAGTAATTTGAAAAGGACCATAAAAACGAGGAACTAACTTAACAACACGGTTAGTCTCAACACTTTTAAGACATCTCTTTTCGATACAAAGTAAAACATATTGACCTTCTTGAAAAACCATGTGCTTTCTTTTCTTATTAGCCTGTTTAGTGTATTTTTCTTGTGCGTTAGAAATAGACTTACGAACATGATCATGAATGGAAGTGAAATCAATGGTGAATTGATATGCAACTTCAATAGTGTGTGATAAACAAGTGATAGGAGTAGGTAAAACTTGCCATACACAATTGCAAGAGGTGCTTTTCCAGTGGATGAATGTGGTGTGCTGTTACATGCAAATTGTAAAATATGGTTTATCCCATTGTTTAGGTTGTGATGAAACATATGCACGAAGTAAATCCAAGATTGTGCTATTTGTCACTTCAGTTTGACCATTAGATTCAGGACGAAATACAGTGGAAAAATCCAATTTAGTGCCTAGATTATCAAACAATGTAGTCTAGAAATCACTACAAAACTTAGAATCTCTATCAGAAACAATCACTTGTGGTAAACCAAGATGTGTGAAAATGTGCTTGACAAACAAGCATGCAGATTGATGTGTAGTAAGAGTCTTTTTACAAGGAAGGAAATATGCTTATTTGCTAAAGCTATCAACAATGGTCCAAATCATATCATTATGGCTCGCAATATCAAGGGAAAACCTGTGATAAAATCCATAGAAATCTATTCCCAAGGAGCATTAGAAATAGGAAGAGGCATAAGCAAACCAAGTTTCTTATCTTATAACTTTTCACTTTTTGACAAACATCACATTCAGAAACAAATCTAGCTATATTATATTTCATTTTAGGTCAATAAAAGTCACTAGAGATTGTTTGGAATGTAGATGAAACACCTCGATGCCCCACATAAAGTGGTTGATGTAATTCCTCAAGAATAGAATGTCTAAAAGGTTGAGTAATGCATAAATGTTTCTGGAAGAAAAGATATCCATCATCGTAGAAATACTCAGCAAAAGAGGTCCAATGATTTTGTCTCAATCTAGACCAAATGCCACTAAATTCAAGGTCTTGGTCATAAGTGTCACGCATAGAGTCAAAAGATGTATTCTCAATCACATATATATTTTGAATGGAAGGTCTTTAACTCAAAGCGTCACGCCAACCACATTTTCTTTACCAGGTTGGTATTGAATAATAGGCTGAAAACTTTAAATAAAAGCTGCCCATTTAATATGTTTATCCGAAATAAGTGGTTGAGAAAGTAAGTGTTTGATACCTTGCTAAATCAGTTTTTATAAGAAACTCTAAGCCCATCAAATAATGTTTCCAAATTTTTAATCCATGGACTACAACAGACAACTCTTTGTCATAGGTGTTGAGATGTCAAGCTCAATATCAGCTGACACTCATGAGGCACCTGCATGACCGTTCAACATTTACATCACTGGCAAGTTTGGTAGATGGCATCGACATATCTTCGCCAGAGATTCTATAGCTGGACTACATCGACTAGTCCACACCTACCCACTCCACTTAGCGTGTTCACATTATGGATTACTTGTATATACTCTATTATGTGTGTTAGTCACTTTATCTTCTTTGTGTAGACCTCCTTTGTTGTGTGAAGAAGAAATAGAATTTTCAGCCTCTCACCTTGTGTGTTCTCTTCTAGGGTTTGTGAGTGTGTGTGTGCTTGCAAGAGCTCAAGCTCTCTTCTCCCCTATATCCTTTCATGGTATTAGATCCTGGTTCATGCTAAGGGCTGAGCGGTAAGTAAGAGAAGCACAGGAAGCGGTACGAGGGTAAGAGCTTCATCTACTCTTCCCCCTTTATGTTGGCTACTGCACCCTTGTCGGGAGCTCTTCGGGAGGCATCGACAAACAAACTCCGATTGAGGAGCTTTCTTCACGGGGGAGCAGAGATATAGGGTAACTCCAATCTCCATTGGTCAAAGTTTTCTAGGTCAAAATTGTGTCTTGAGCGCGTTTGGACCTCTATTTTTTAGTTTGCAGGTGTTCACGAGCATTGCAGGTAAGTTACGATTCTCTATAAAACTTTGTTTTTGGAACTCCATGAAGGGCGATTGGTTGTGCAGACACTGTGTGTACTGAAAAGAGGTCTTAAAGTTACTATTGGGTGTATGTATGCAAATTGAGGCCACTCGTTGTGATAGTTTGGGTGTAGTATAGTACTGCTTCTACAGAGAATACAACAGTTTGTGCAGGTCAAACAAGAGTGATGTTTTTGGTAAATTTGTGTTGGAGAGACAAGATGTTGAATGATGGAATAAACCACATTTTTGTAGAGAATCTTGATGATGACAAGAACAACTTCCATGCTTGGAGGTTTAGCTTGACTTGCATTGTAGAATCCTTGCATCAATTGGTGTTTCTATTGATGATGATGATAAGATGGAAGTGTGTCTATGTGGTCTCGGGCCACAATACAAGGCATTCAAGATGTCTATGCAAACTCGGGAGAACATTCCCAACTTCACAGATTTGGTGTCAATATTGATCATTGAAGAGAAGAATTTGGGTGAAGATCAATAGTCTTCACAAAAGAAAAAGAGTTCAGAGCAGTAGACACATGCTAAAAGTCCAGACAGCACATAAGTAATAAATCCAACACTCAGTTCCAACTATCCCTAATTTCATATGTCTCTCACATGTAATAATTGGAATCACCCAAGTGCCATGCTATGAACATAGTGGTAATTAGGCATCCCCAATTAACCGTTAAAGGATGGATGGACAAACCGTGACAACTCCTTTGTCCATATAAATACAATCAATATCTTGTATAAAGGACGAGCTACTTCAGCATAGAAAAGAATACACCACCGTTAGTAATAGCCGACATGGCCCATGAATCTCTGGACTCCCTTGTAGTTTGTTGGTGAGGATAATTCCAAGATGACCTTGATTTTGCTCTCATTAGTGGAAATCCCATTTTTTAGAAATATTTTTATTATAAAAGTGTTATTTCTATTAAAATTAAATTCTATGCATAGAAAGATGCATATTGAATGTTTTTATTATAAAAGCATTACTTTCATCAATTTTGATTTTATGCATAGAAAGATGCATAAAGAATTTATTTTTATTTCAAAAGAGTTATTTTCATCAATTTTGATTTTATGCATAGAAAGATGCATAAAAAATTTATTTTTTATTTCAAAAGAGTTATTCTCATCAATTTTCATTTTATGCATAGAAAGATGCATAAAGAATTTTTTTTAATTTCAAAAGAGTTATTCTCCTCAATTTAGATTTTATGCATAAAAGATGCATAAAGAATTTATTTTTATTTCAAAAGAGTTATTCTCATCGATTTTCATTTTATCCATAGAAAGATGCATAAAGAATTTATTTTTTATTTCAAAAGAGTTATCCTCATCAATTTCCATTTTATGCATAAAAGATGCATAAAGAATTTATTTTTTATTTCAAAAGAGTTATCCTCATCCATTTCCATTCTATGCATAGAAAGATGCATAAAGAATTTTTTTTTATTTCAAAAGAGTTATCCTCATCCATTTCCATTCTATGCATAGAAAGATGCATAAAGAATTTATTTTTTATTTCAAAAAAGTTATACTCATCAATTTCGATTTTATGCATAGAAAGATGCATAAAGAATTTATTTTTTATTTCAAAAGAGTTATCCTCCTCAATTTCGATTTTATGCATAGAAAGATGCATAAAGGAATTTATTTTTATTTTATTTTGAAAGTGTTATTTTCCTTAAAATTGAATTTATGCATAAATAGATGTATAAAGGGATTTTTATAAAAGTGTTATTCCCACTGAAGTTGATTTTTATAAAAGAAAGAATGGATGGATAGATGTGATGTGAATCAGATAAATGTGAATAAATAGATGGATAGATGTGATGTGAATCAGATAAATGTGAATGAATGAATGGATAGATGTGATGTGAATCAGATAAATGTGAATGAATGGATGGATAGATGTGATGAGAATCAGATAAATGTGAATGGATGGATGGATGGATGTGGATGTATGTGAAGAGTAGAAGTGGATGTATGTGAAAGAATAGATGTGGATGTATGTGAAAAGATAGATGTGGATGTATATGTGATAAGTATGGATGTGGATGTATGTGGGAGAATACATGTGGATGTAAATGTGATGGATATGAACGAGAATTGAGGCGATGAGATGTGATGTAAATTGGATAGATATGAATGATAAGGGATGTGAATGATAAGGACTGTGAATGATAAGGGATGTGAATGAATGTGATAGCATGTGAATCAGGATATAAACATGAGAATCGAGATGTGAATGAATGATAAGGGATGTGAATGAATGATAAGGGATGTGAATGAATGATATAGGATGTGAATGAATGTGTTAGTATGTGATTCGGGATGTGAATGGATGTTATGTGATGTGAATCGAGATGTGAATGAATGATAAGTGGTGAAGTGATGAGAGATGAGATGTATGGGTAGATGCAAGTGGATGAGATCTGATGAGGATAAATGAGGAAATAAATGATGAGATAGAAAAAGATGTGATTAGATGAGAATGGGAATACTTATGAAATGAATGTGGATGGATGTGTGGATAATGTGGATTGATGTGGATAGATGTATGAATGATGTGGATTAATGTATGAATGATGTGGATTGATGTATGGATGATGTGGATTAATGAGGATGATGTGGATTGATGAGTGGATGATATAAATTGATGTGGATTGATGTGGGGATGGATGTTTGGATGATGTGGATTGATGTGGATGAATGTATGAATGATGTGGATTGATGTATGAATGATATGGATTGATGTATGGATGATGTGGATTGATGTGAATGATGTGGATGAATGTATGAATGATGTGGATTGATGTATGAATGATGTGGATTGATGTATGGATGATGTGGATTGATGTGAATGATGTGGATTGATGAGTGGATGATATGAAGTAATGTGGATTGATGTGGATGGATGTAAGGATGATGTGGATTAATGTGGATGATGTGGATAGATGTATGGATGATGTGGATTGATGTGTGGATGATGCGATTAGATGTGAATTGATGTGGGAATGATGTCATGTGATAGGGATCGATGAAGAAAATAAAATTGTTGGTAAGATGAGAAAAGATGGGGATGCAGAGTAATGAGAAAAGATGGAAATATTGTTGAAATTGTATTTGTATGTGAAATCTCTTTTTAAATGACTGTTTTATGTCAAGAATGCTGGGAAAGCATTTTGACCGTCTTGTGAATGAGGTCGTGGAGACCTATCTGTTAAAGTTGCAACTGTTGATGGAGAGTCATTGGAGGACGTCTCGCGAGCTTCCAGTACAGTGGATGAGGGACCAAGGAAAGGCGGCCTATGAGTAAAGTGCTAGGTGACGTGCGAAGGATCCTAGAGGGTGCTGGCCATACGGTGCCCCGGCTCTGGGTCGCCGAAGATACCCACAAGTACGTCGGGGAAGATATTGGATCAAGGAGTAAATCTTGTTGATTGACCTTGTTGGTCCTCAAAACGAATGAGTCCATGGCTCTTTTATATGGATCTGTTGGTTGATCTTGCTGATCTTCAACGGAGATTCCATTTGGATATTTTTATGTGATTATATTGTCGGGTACTATGAGCTAGGAACTATTGAAAAGGCCCCCGAGTGAACAGGTGGTGAGCGTTCTGGTTGCTAATGATGCCATAGGTACACTGATAAAGGAATGAATTGGAAATTAGGATTCAACTGGATAATTAGAGGATTATGATCAGTAACACTATGGTTTCATTAAATGATTGTTTTAAAGATTGTTGAATCTGTGAAAAAGGTAAGTTCATATTGGGTGTGTAAGTGGTGTGACTAGTTTTATGTTTGCATGAATATCTAGCTAGGGGAACTAGGAACTCTTTTCCCTGGTACCCGGGACAAAACCTAACCAAATTCCTAATTGGATTCCATCACTACAGTGGTTGGACGGTTGGCTAACCCATGGGACTGGATGGGGTTAGGCTGGACTGATGGATCCGTAAATCGAGACTCAATTTTTGTTTAGTACGATAGATGAGGTAAATCCTAGATAAAAAATTGTTCTATGGAAAAGAATCAACGGCTGTGCCTCTCAATGAGGAAAAAAGTGTTGGTCTCTATGATCCAAGTACAATCTTTTCCCTGATCTGACTATGGGACTTACGGGTTCGGTCAGATCAGTTCTGTTAGTTCAGGCTTTTGACTACATTAGAGAAAAGTTATCCTGGAGGAATCGCCCATGCTTTCCAGGCAAGGGAAGTTTTTCCGAGTTCGGTTTTGGAAGAACCGATGGATTAGTCTCTTGTTTGGATATCCGTGGTGGTGGGCGAGGCCCCGAGTGTGGGACCGTGCCCCGCACAACAAGTGCTACTTCCGCTGCTAGCTTCCCCAAATTTGTTGTGCAGTGGGGATAGGGACCTCAGAGTTGGTATCAGAGTGAATTGGCTAATGAGGATCAACTGAGAAGCCAAAAATGTCAAAAATTTATGAAGAAGCAGTAAAAGGTTGTAATTGTGTGATAAAATTCATACAAATTTATATTCAAACTGAAATTCGTCAATTGGTAATTGGGTCTTCAGATGGAAGTACCACAATTGTATGGAATCCCTAACTTGCTTGAGGCCTAGATATGATGGAATTTACCTTATAGTTCCAAGGACCGTCACTATTCGTATATACCGAGGGTATAACTGCAGCTCTTTAGTGGCAGTATATACGAGTAAATCTAAGACTTGAAATTATAAGCATTAATACTATCTAAATGATGAATTCGAATGTGGTTGATATGATTTTAAATTCTGATTGAGAACTGATGAGTTGATTTGGATTCTGATTGAAAAATGAAGATTCCTGAATTTTGGTTGAAATGTAATAAACTAAGCAAAACCACAATGAGGATGAATGGGATGAGTCCCTGTGATGATGTTCGTAGCTGGAATGACGTTAATGACTTCAGTAAATCACTATGAGATTAGTGGATTGTGCTGGCAGATTGCTGCTGTTAACACTTAACCTAGTGGATCAAGTTAAGGGGTGTCAAATTAAAAATCTGTAAAATTGAAAATTTCCATGAAGGACTGTTCAAATAGAAATTTTGGTCTAATGGACCATTATTGTGATAAGGATTCAAATATTACGAGCTGAGTGAATTATTCTCTGATGATGAATTTTATATAAGGGATCTTTATCCCAAGATTTTGTTGGGTTCACCAGACTATAAGGAACCCCAGAATCAGTTGGATCTTAAGGAAATGAATTTTATATAAGGGATCTTTATCCCAAGATTTCTTTATCCCAAGATTTTATTGGGTTCACCAGACTATAAGGAACCCCAGAATCAGTTGGATCTTAAGGAAATGAATTGTCCTCTAATGTTGCGAGATGAGGACATCTCGCGTTTTTTAAATGGGGTAGGATGTAAGATTCCTCCCTCCGACTTTTGAGGTGTGCAGGTGTAAGAACCTCCCCTTCTCATCTTATAATTATTCCCCTCTCTGAAATAAAAGAAAGATCCTGTTTTACCCTGTTTTGGCCTAGAGAGAGAAAATATTCTAGAGAGAGATTATTCAATTTTTAGATATTTTTGGATAGAAAAACATCTCTTATTAAAATAAATTCCCCCGAAACAGAAGTTCAAAAAGATTTTCAGAAGGTGCATTAGAAATCAATTATAATCTGTTCAAAAGGCCTTATCCTAATAAGGGTCCAGATTTTTGAAAACTTTTAGATTAAGGTTCTGAGGGGCCAATTAGATTAATCCAAATGTAGGGAGGAGATAAATTGAAGAATAAAAGGAAATCCTCCCAAAAATGAGTAAATACTCACATAAGATGAAGAGTTGACTAAGGACAAGGATATTAGTTAAAAAAGAAGAGATATTTAGAGAAATGATGCATTTTTGACACCTCAGTGTGGGGGAGTTCCCCTCATGAAGGAGGCACCTATTTCACATGTGTGGTTGAGTTTTAAACTCACAAATAATGAGATATTTTCATCTCTCCTCTCTCCTGCTTCAACTAGATCCAACAAGTAAGCTATACTGACCTAAAAATGGTCAAAAATTGACCAAACTGATTTGGAAAATTCTAGAATCAGTTTGCTTAGTTAGAGGCTCACTTTTTCCTATAAATGAAGCCTCCCCCTTTGTAAATGTTTAATAGTGTTTTATGCACTGTTACTCTACTTTTTCCCAGAGTCAAAAACTGTGAATTTATAAATAATTCATTAGTTTTTTGATCATTCCCTCTTCTAAAGAATTGGTGGCCACTCTTGTTGCAAACAAGAGTAGCCCTCAAACATTCAAGCCAAAGGAAAGCTCCCAAAAATTCATGTAAGTTAGAAATCCTACTTTTTCTTATTCCTTTTAATGGTTTTTTAATTTTTGTTTTGTTTTAAAATGTAAAATGATGCTATGCCTTGCTGGAAAGGCTTTCCCCCTCTCTTCTTCTTAAATTAAGTCTTTCTTTATCCTAGACAAGTAATCTAATTTTTGGAATTAAACTTTTCATATTGTTTCTCTTTTAAAAGTGGAATTTGATTAGTTTAGAATGCTTTAAACCATTTGGGGATAATTTTTAAGTAACTTAAGAATAAGAAAAATTGAAAAATGATCCGCCATACAAAGGAGATTATGGCAAAATTTTCTTTAATTTTGTGAAATAAGTTTTAGCTTTTATTATTCAAAAAGAGTAATCCCCATCGTTTGTGTATTCTAAAAGTGTTATTTTCATTCTATGCATAGTAGAAATATTTTTATTATAAACGTATTATTTCTATTAAAATTAAATTCTATGCATAGAAAGATGCATATTCAATTTTTTTATTCTCATCAATTTTGATTTTATGCATAGAAAGATAAATAAAGAATTTATTTTTATTTCAAAAGAGTTATTCTCATCAATTTTCATTTTATGCATAGAAAGATGCATAAAGAATTTATTTTTATTTCAAAAGAGTTATTCTTCTCAATTTTGATTTTATGCATAGAAAGATGCATAAGGAATTTATTTTTTATTTCAAAAGAGTTATTCTCATCAATTTTCATTTTATGCATAGAAGGATGCATAAAGAATTTATTTTTTATTTCAAAAGAGTTATTCTCATCAATTTCGATTTTATGCATAGAAAGATCCATAAAGAATTTATTTTTTATTTCAAAAGAGTTATTTGGGGATAATTTTTAAGTAACTTAAGAATAAGAAAATTTAAAAAATGGTCAGCCATACAAACGAGTTTATGGTAAAATTTTCTTTAATTTTGTGAAATAAGTTTTAGCTTTTATTATTCAAAAAGAGTAATCCCCATCGTTTGCGTATTCTAAGAGTGTTATTTTCATTCTATGCATAGTAGAAATATTTTTATTATAAAAGTGTTATTTCTATTAAAATTAAATTCTATGCATAGAAAGATGCATATTGAATTTTTTTATTATAAAAGCGTTACTTTCATTAATTTTGATTTTATGCGTAGAAAGATCCATAAAGAATTTATTTTTATTTCAGAAGAGTTATTCTCATCAATTTTGATTTTATGCATAGAAAGATGCATAAAGAATTTATTTTTATTTCAAAAGAGTTATTCTCCTCAATTTTGATTTTATGCATAGAAAGATGCATAAGGAATTTATTCTCCTCAATTTTGATTTTATTTCAAAAGAGTTATTCTCCTCAATTTTGATTTTATGCATAGAAAGATGCATAAGGAATTTATTTTTTATTTCAAAAGAGTTATTCTCATCAATTTTCATTTTATGCATAGAAAGATGCATAAAGAATTTATTTTTTATTTCAAAAGAGTTATTCTCATCAATTTCGATTTTATGCATAGAGAGATGCATAAAGAATTTATTTTTTATTTCAAAAGAGTTATTCTCCTCAATTTTGATTTTATGCATAGAGAGATGCATAAAGAATTTATTTTTATTTTAAAAGAGTTATTCTCCTCAATTTCAATTTTATGCATAGAAAGATGCATAAAGGAATTTATTTTTATTTTATTTCGAAAGTGTTATTTTCCTTAAAATTGAATTTATGCATAAATAGATGTATAAAGGGATTTTTATAAAAGTGTTATTCCCACTGAAGTTGATTTTTATAAAAGAAAGAATGGATGGATAGATGTGATGTGAATCAGATAAATGTGAATAAATAGATGGATAGATGTGATGTGAATCAGATAAATGTGAATGAATGAATGAATCAGATAGATGTGAATGAATGAATCAGATAAATGTGAATGAATGAATGGATAGATGTGATGTGAATCAGATAAATGTGAATGAATGGATGGATAGATGTGATGAGAATCAGATAAATGTGAATGGATGGATGGATGGATGGATGTGGATGTATGTGAAGAGTAGAAGTGGATGTATGTGAAAGAATGGATGTGGATGTATGTGAAAAGATAGATGTGGATGTATATGTGATAAGTATGGATGTGGATGTAAATGTGGATGTATATGTGATAAGTATGGATGTGGATATAAATGTGATGGATATAAATGAGAATTGAGGCGATGAGATGTGATGTAAATTGGATAGTAGATATGAATGATAAAGGATGTGAATGAATATGATAGCATGTGAATCAGGATGTAAACATGTGAATCGAGATATGAATGAATGATAAGGGATGTGAATGAATGATATAGGATGTGAATGAATGTGTTAGTATGTGAATCGGGATGTGAATGAATGATAAGGGATGTGAATGGATGTGATGTGATGTGAATCGGGATGTGAATGAACGATAAGTGGTGAAGTGATGAGATGTATGGGTAGATGCAAGTGGATGAGATCTAATGAGGTTAAATGAGGAAATACATGATGAGATAGAAAAAGATGTGATTAGATGAGAATGGGAATGCTTATGAAATGACTGTGGATGAATGTGTGGATAATGTGGATTGATGTGGATGGATGTATGAATGATGTGGATTGATGTATGAATGATGTGGATCGATGTATGGATGATGTGGATTGATGAGGATGATGTGGATGGATGTTTGGATGATGTGGATTGATGTGGATGAATGTATGAATGATGTGGATTGATGTATGAATGATGTGGATTGATGTATGGATGATGTGGATTGATGAGGATGATGTGGATGGATGTTTGGATGATGTGGATTGATGTGGATGAATGTATGAATGATGTGGATTGATGTATGAATGATGTGGATTGATGTATAGATGATGTGGATTGATGTGAATGATGTGGATGAATGTATGAATGATGTGGATTGATGTATGAATGATGTGGATTGATGTATGGATGATGTGGATTAATGTGAATGATGTGGATTGATGTATGGATGATGTGGATTGATGTGGATGATGTGGATTGATGAGTGGATGATATAAATTAATGTGGATGGATGTGGATCGATGTAGATGATGTGGATGGATGTATGGATGATGTGGATTGATGTGTGGATGATGCGATTGGATGTGAATTGATGTGGGAATGATGTGATGTGATAGGGATCGATGAAGAAAATAAAATTATGGTAAGATGAGAAAAGATGGGGTCTAATGTGAAAGGATGCAGAGTAATGAGAAAAGATGGAAATATTGTTGGAACTGTATTTGTATGTGAAATCTCTTTTAAATGACTGTTTTATGTCAAGAATGCTGGGAAAGCATTTCGACCGTCTTGTGAATGAGGTCGTGGGGAGACCTATCTGTTAAAGTTGCAATTGCTGACGGAGAGTCATCGGAGGACGTCTCGCAAGCTTTCGATACAGTGATGAGGGACCAAGGAAAAGCGGCCTATGAGTGAAGCGCTAGGTGACCTGCGAAGGATCCTAGAGAGTGCTGACCATACCCACAAGTACGTCGGGGAAGATATTGGAGCAAGGAGTAAATCTGGTTGATTGACCTTGCTGGTCCTCCTCAACGGATGAGTCCATGGCTCTTTTATATGGATCTGTTGGTTGATCTTGCTGATCTTCAATGGAGATTCCATCTGGATATTTTTATGTGATTATATTGTCGGGTACTATGAGCTAGGAATTATTGAAAAGGCCCCTGAGTGAACAGGTGGTGAGCATTCTGGTTGCCAATGATGCCATAGGTACACCGATGAAGGAATGAATTGGAAATTAGGATTCAACTGGATAATTAGAGGATTATGATCAGTAACACTATGGTTTCATTAAATGATTGTTTTAAAGATCGTTGAATCTGTGAAAAAAGCAATTTCATATTGGGGGTGTGTAAGGGGTGTGACTAGTTTTATGTTTGCATGAATATCCAGGTAGGGGGCGTGGAAACTCTTTTCCCTGGTACTCGGGACAAAACCTAACCAAATTCCTAATTGGATCCCATCACTACAGTTGAGACTCAATTTCTGTTTAGTACGATAGATGAGGTAAATCCTGGATAAAAATTTGTTCTATGGGAAAAGAATCAACGGCTGTGCCTCTCAATGAGGAAAAAATTTGTTCTATGGGAAAAGAATCAACGGCTGTGCCTCTCAATGAGGAAAAAAGCATTGGTCTCTATGATCCAAGTACAATCTTTTCCCTTCTCTAACTATGGGACTTACGGGTTCGGTCAGATCAGTTCTGTTATTTCAGGCTTTTGACTACGTTAGAGAAAAGTTATCCTGGAGGAATCGCCCCTGTGCTTTCCAGGCAAGGGAAGTTTTTCCGAGTTCGGTTTTGGAAGAACGGATGGATTAGTCTCTTGTCTGGATATCCGTGGACATTGTCGCAGTTTGTTAAGTGGAAATTTAACCATAGATGTGGTATTTTCTTCTTCCATTGGGACTATTGATTTGGGTACAACTCGAGGTGTCTCCATTGTATATTGGGGATGTGCCTTATGCATTTCAGAAATAGTGGCAATACAACGTTGAGTTCCCCATTAAGGAGAGCTCTCATCGCTTCAAACAATTCAAGATCTCCACTCACTTAGGCGGTTATAGTTGTACTGGTTTGTGAGGCCATAAAGTCTAACAATTTGGGGATATTGAGTGGTGCGTTCATGACCTACTTTCCATAAGTAGGTGCGGATGAGACTGGAAAATCCATTTCCAAGATGGGCTCAGGGTTTCCGTACGGTAGTTATCCCTTGAGCCAATCAGGGATAAAACTATGAGAGGTGGAGGCTTCACATTCTCTTCCATGATGACACTCGGCACATCTAGAGGTTTGCGAATCTCGGTAGTAGTAGGTGTTAAGGTACTAGGGTATATAATATCTGAGACTCTCACTTGCTTGGGTTTTGGTTCAATCTCCTCTTAGGTTTTCGTAACTAAATCATCAAATTCTTGGAGTTTCAATCTCCTTCTGAGGGTTAGGATAAGAGCCAAGTTTTGTCATGTGTGATCTAGTTTCAAGAATCGCATGCTCCCGTGGGGTCTCCTTCCTCGTGCTCTTGGTTTGGAGAGTGAGTTGGGCCTCTTGAAGTTGCAAAGCATGGGCTATCTATAACACCCTTTGGTGGTAAGATTCTTGGAGTTGGAGATTTTGGAGGAGGCTATCCTTGTCTTTTTCTAGCACTCCCATCTTTGCTTGTAATCCTATTGTCACAACATGGGCATCCACTATCTCCTTATTTATGATGAGATTTTGGAGGAGGCTATCCTTGTCTTTTTCTAGCACTCCCATATTTGCTTGTAATCCTATTGTCACAACATGGGCATCCACTATCTCCTTATTTATGATGAGAGATTACTTGTTGGTGGCTAGACAACATAGTCACCCTTTCGGTTTGTAGATCCGGTAGTGTCACCTCTTCAACTCCTTAACCTACATGTCATAGTTGGTGCAACTAATTTCAAATATATCCTTGGCTTATGCCACAACAACTATCCTTCTAATGCCTCCATGTGTAACTTTAACCAAAATTTTTAGTGGCCTTTAACTCTCTGTCTTTTTCTTCCAAATGGTGCTCTAGGGCTTTGCAATCATCATTTACATTGGACAGTTTGGTCAAGAGATCCACCCAGCACCCTAGTTGTGTACCTAGCTTGTAGCTCTACTACTTCAGTTTTGTGTTTTTCCTTGATGCTCTCCACTTGAATTTGCAATTATGTATTATGGGCCTTTTCCTCCATGCTTTCCTACCTTTGGGATTCAAGCTGTTAGAGAAGTTCTTGCATATTTTGTTGAGAGAGAGCTGTGTTGGCCTTGATTATCCCTTTTTTCTTTTCCTTCACATCTTTTGTGAGTTGATCCATCTCTAATTGGTGATATCCAATTAGTGTGCTCAACTTTGTAAATGAAATTCATAGCAATGAGTTTATCAATTTCCTCCTTTACAATTGTTGAGTATTTCATATTCATTTGGTAGGGACACTGCTTGACTAGCCACCTTGAACCTTCCATGATGGGGATGGTGTGGTGTACAACTTGTGGTAACACTCACATGTCTTTATAGCTCCAAGAAAAGTAGTCAAATTCTTTTACAACAGTTATCAATGCCTCTTTTTCGTGCAGGGTTAGGTCTGTGGCAATGAAGACTAGTTTCCTCACCAAGCTCTACAACAATATCTACCTCTTTCACCTTTGCAAGTCCATCATATGAGGTTGATGTTTGATCACCCTTTGACCATTGTGTTTGTACGTGAACTACTTTTCTTTAATCAATATCAACAGATTTAAATGGCTAGGAACCTTTTAAAAGTCTAGCCCCTCGTCATTCTCCTCCTTTCTTGCCAAAGATCTTTTTGATTCTCATTCTCTGTCACAGCCAAAGCTTTGTTTTGTTTCCTTCTTGCCAATCTTATGAGCGTGGGAGGGTCTTGGCTCACTTCTGGCTCTTGCAAGGTTTGTAACATTACCTAGCTTAAGTCATCTCTCCAATTCTTATAAAATTTCTCATGAATTTCAGTGGCTTCGACATATGTTAGCCATTGTCCATCCGTGGGTCCTTGTCTAAGAATCTCATTATTGCGAACGAATAGCTTGATAATGTTTCTTTTTCGACCATTTTTGGAATTCTAACCTTGTGGTTGAAATTGAGGCTCCTTTGCTATCATCAAATTCAAAATCGTGCTCTTCTGAAGAGCTTTCCCTCTAACTGGTTCATCACTAAGGGTCCTACATCCGTATTATGGTGTGACTTGCCTCTCATCTTTTGCATCAAGTTTCACAAACTTTATCCTAGTCTTTCCCATGACGTCTATTATGGTTAATATATGCATCTAATTCTCACAAAAATAATCATTCAGAAGAGGACCATACAAGGTGTTCTCTTCTTGTGATGGTTCTAGTGATTCATGGGTTGCACATTGTTACCCCGAGGTGGTTTTGTCTATAGATTTTGAGTCATTTCCAAACAACCCCCTGTTCATAGGATGCATCTTCCAAGTTTGCACGTCTACTTTCAAGATTTGTGCATCCTTCTGTATAGGTGAATTTGATGTGTGGCCCAATTGTGTAAACCACTTTGGCACTTCTCGTAAAAGGTCTTCCAAGAATCACATCATACAAATCTGCGCATCCCATGAAATTCATGTGTAGCATGCCCATCTTCAATAATAATATATGTCCATTTAATAGATGAATTTATGGTTCTTTTTATAGTATAAAAATCATCAATTTTAAAAATTGAGCTATTTACACTTGGAATCTTAAAATTTTAGTCCAAATTTGGAATCTGCATGCGATTTTACCCTAATATAGGATTTTATATTTACCCTAATATAAGATTTTACAGCACTCAAAATGGACACCGGAATAAGTCTCTACGTAAATTTTTAGTTAAAGTACGGTAAACTTTCGACCTTAAAAAATGCATGTCCAGGTGTCCAATTGATTGATGAACGGACTGTACCCCTATGACCAGGGAAACACCTCGGACAATTTACCGAAAAAAATTTCGTAGCCCCGGCGGACACGCCGGCATGCATATCAGGGCCGGCGCCCCAAAAATGGATCCCCACCCCAAAAAGATGTCATACACATACCCGGGTGCCCATACAACGTCCGTGTAAGGACCAAAGGCCGATCACCCTAGCGTATGGTTCCCACTAGCTGCCACATGAACACCCAGGACCACTGGCCTGGAGGGTACATGCGTACCCCACCTTTGGCCCGCGTACAGGCACCACCCATTTTCCCAGCCTCCTGCAGCCACCACGGACCGGTGTACTTTCACCATACAACGTCCTTTGCACTCCGCTTTGCTCTCTCTTTCCTTACATTCGTACCCATACCAGCCCCTATATAAACCCTCAGTATCCCCTCCATGGTCGCCGAAACCCTTGATGCTAACCCCGTTCCCATACTTGTGTAGCCGGGTGTGGCGATGTTAGCAAGGCCCAAAGTCGGCCCAAGGTATCCCTCCTACCATTAGGAAGTTGAAACTCGTCGGTTTGAGTGGCTATTATGAATGTTGCCTAGTTCTGTGGGCCTAGGCTACTCTGGTAAATAAGCCCACCCTAGCGCGTAGACACCCCCCCGCCGAGGAGCAGGAGGAGCAAGCAACAGAGCCTGAGAGGGCGATAGGCCCGGCTTGAGTCCTCGCCAGCTACTACTAACAACGACGAGGTGTATGGTCCCATAGGGATTGCCTAGTCTATGGAGACTTGAAGGCTGGATTCTAGATTATCGGCAGAATAAAATAAGCCTTGATTTGGCTATGGATAGATTTGAACATTGTATCTAATTTTTAAATCCCTTGTTTTCTAGTATTGTTGTATCATTATTAAGTGGCTCTTTTAACGAACACTGTGTAAGGACTCTAGTTAAGAAACTTGTTTATATATGTTGCATAGCATGGTAGGACTAATTAGAAAAGAAAATAGATGCATGATTTGGGTGGATAGTGGGAGGATGGATTGCCTTGACGGCACCATCTTATGGACGAGTGGACCCAATTAGTCGGGTAGCTTTCCAAAAAAATTAATTGAAAGCTCTAAGTTAGGTAAGTAGGTCCCTGGGCTATTGTAGAGGATTAGGCCTCGCATAGATGGGGAAAAAACCGTTGTTTCTAGGAATCAATAATAAAGGTTGCCCATATTAAGGTCAATCACTCTATGGGTGATTCTATTTTAAAAGTCATTTAGGAGGCCAAGCTCCTCTTGCAGGATAGAACTAGGTCTTACTTATTAGTCGTATCCTCACATCTTTACATGGTCGAGGTGTCGAGACGAGTAGGAAATTTTTCTTTTGTTATACTTAGTAGACTATCTTAAGGTTTCCCCCTTTTTAGGTTGGGGGACCTTACAATTGGTATCAGAGCCAATCTTAGTTCCTAGGATTTGTTATTTAAGGTTTTTTTGGAATGTATGTTTTACCTAAAATACATGATGATTGATAAAATACCTTACTAGTACAATTTGAATTGGTGATTGAATGATTGTAGGAAGAGGAAGACTCTTACTCGAGATTCTAGCTGTTGCTCTTCAAATTTTGAATTCCATGATACGATGATGTAGATACTCGAGAAGTTATCCCTCCCTCATCCCTCTCTTATCCAAAGAGGGTGGGGTAGAGATCACTTTTGGAATCGTGGGCCGAGATACTTCATCATCCGAGAAGATTGAATTGGGAACCTCACCATCGATTCAAAGCAGGTTCGTTGGATCAAGAAGCTGAAGATGGTCCGCTTATTCTAGTTCATGGGTACTCCCATACCTGACATCTATGGAGGGGAACCGTATACCACAGAACCACTGGGTATATGACCAAGTAATTCAAGTTTTACCCACCAACAGAGTAGCTGTTATGGAACACAATACAATCTAGAGTCTACCTCCCCTACCATCAACCTTCCATATCCTAGAAACCATTGCTGAACCCCCATATTTCACCTATGTGGACCGCTCAAGTCTTATGCCTTAGTTAAGACTAGGAGTCTCTTTTATGATGAAGAAGACTAAATACATTAGTCTCAAATCCTTGTGATCAATCTTGTCACTTGTAAATATTTGAATTGAGAAATAAAGTGATTTCAAGGTTTTACTTTTAAACCACGAGTGGTGTAAAGTATAAATCTCATGATCCTAAATTTAATCTTACAATGATGGCCAAGACGATCAGCCTCCTCTCCCCAATGTAATATACACAGATACCCAGGAGAAGAAGCTCCTACTCAAACAGATCCAACCTCCCTCCTTTAAGGGGAAAGGCTCAAAAATAGAGAGGGATGCTGAAGTATGGATTAAAGCAATGGAGGATTACTTCTTAGCTGCCAGTACTGAAACTACAAACCAATCCATGCTTACATGATTTTGCCTCATTGGGGATGCTAAACTCTGGTGGAAGAAATGGTGCCGCGATAAGGGAGAGTCACCAAACACTCCCAAACTTGGGATGGCATCAAACAAGCTGTAAAGGAGCAATATCTCCCCCCATCTCATGAATCTATCAAGATGAATGAGCTCTTTAGCCTCAAGTAGCTTAATTAACCCTGGAATACTACTCTAAGTTCATCACTCTTTGGAAGTATGCCCCATCCATGACTACCTCCTAGCAAGTGGCCCACTTTTGCCAAGGCTTGAATGAACCTTTGGATTCTTGCCTCAAAGCAATGAGGCCAAGTACATTAAAAGATTCTCTCATACAAGCTAAACCTTTTGTGAAGGAGCTGAAGTCTGGCAAAGCTAGGCCTTAGAAGAGATCTCACCTTGAATCAAAACCTAAGGATGAGTCTTACAAGAAGCCCCAGTAAAATGCTCCCTCCTACAACAGAGGTCGAAAAACCAACTCCTTTGCTCCCCGCTTGTATGTTGCTTCTTCTAGAGAAGCCCTTGTGTGTTTTCATTGCAATGAGCCGGGACACTTTAAGGTCAACTGCTCCAAGCTAGCAACATACTTTCCTCAAAGTGGTCAAGTAAATCAGGGCCGTGCCCCCATCCATCAAAGTGCAAGAGGTGGTGGATGTGGTAGAGGAAGAAGATATACCCAAGACAACTTTCAATACAAGCTATGGCCACTATGAGTTTACTGTAATGTCATTCGGGTTAACCAATGCTCCTGCAACTTTCAACCGCCTACTGCAATATATATTTCGTCCCTACTTGGATGAATATGTGCTTGTCTTTTTTGATGACATTCTAGTCTACTCCAAGTTGGTGGGATAGTATGAGGAGCATGTGTGTAGAGTTTTACAATTACTATGTAGACATAAACTCTATGCTAAGAAAAGTAAATGTACCTTCTTTACTCACCAGATTGAGTATTGTGGATTCATTGTCTCCCAAGATGGTATCTCAGTAGATCTTGCTAAGGTCAAGGATATACTAGAATGGCCACCCCCTAATTCAGTCCGCGAAGTTCGTGGATTTTTGGAAATCACAGGATAGTGTAGGATTTTCAGATTACTCCCTGGTAGTTGCACCCTTGACCGATCTTCTTAAGAAGCATTGTAAATAGTGTGGTTTTCAATCCATCAAGTCAACTTTGATAAACTCAAAGCCATCATTACCTTAGCACTAGTCCTGAAACTTTCTGATTTCACTAGGAAATTTATGGTGGTTAACTGATGCCAGTAGTCTAGCACTGGATGGTGTCTTAGTCCAAGAAGGAAGACCGATGGCTTATACTTCTCACAAGCTAAAGAAATATGAGGCCAACTATGCCACCCATGATTTGTAACTCTTAACATTTGTTTACTGCCTCAAGTTATGGAGACATTATCTTGTGGGGTGCAAGTTCCAGCTTGTAACTGACCATAAGAGTTTAAAGTGGATCTTCACCCACCAGCCTAACCTCAATATGAGGTAGAGAAGATGGGTTGAAATCCTACAAGAATATGACTTCGACATCAAATTCTTGTGGGGTGCAAGTTCCAGCTTGTAACTGACCATAAGAGTTTAAAGTGGATCTTCACCCAGCCTAACCTCAATATGAGGTAGAGAAGATGGGTTGAAATCCTACAAGAATATGACTTCGACATCAAATTCTGCCCTAGGAATGATAATGTGGTAGTAGATACACTTAACTGCAAATCTTTCTTGAGTGCAATTTCGATGCCAAATGATCCCATACTGGTCAAGGTGAAAGACACCTCATTTCATGATCCTGATTACCAAAGGGCGGTGAGCTTAGTCAAAGAAGGGGGAACTTTAGAGAAAGAGAAAAATCTAATCAAGGGTTACTTCACCCATGATGAGTGCCTCTACTTCAACCACCACAGGCTATGTAATCCTAAGGATCCTTCCCTAAAGAAGCTAATCCTCCATGAAGCTCATGATAGCCTCGCGCAGGGCACCTAGTCTATGCAAAGACCTTGAATGCTCAAAGGTGGAGCTATCATTGGGTAGGCTTGAAAAATTATGCCCTTCAATACTTAAAGCAATGTCTCTCATGTCAAAGGATCAAAGCTGAAAGAGTCAAGATGCATGGGAGGCTTCAACCCTTGGTGGATATCCCCCAAATGAAGTGGTGATCCGACCATTTGGGCATCTAATTCCAGCCAGAACCTTAGCATGTGTTTGTATAAAGCAGCTTGTGTCCTCATTTTCTCTTTTTATTACCGCACTTGGTGCCCTTCTCTTATTTCTAATCCTCATGGGAGTGGGTTGAGTTTCAATTCATTATCTAGCTCATTAACTTATTGGGGTAGATGGGTATTTATTTTATCTAATTACTTTCTCTATAAGTGGTGAATATATGGCTAGAACATTATCTTCTCTTTTCCCTTTTTACTGGGTGGCCCGGTGACTTTGTACATATACTAGAGATTCATACTATGTTGTGCAAGTTGTAGAACCCACATGTTTTGATGAGGCTATTGGAAATGTGTGTTGGGAGAAAGCTATGGATGAGGAGATGGATGCATTGTATGGAAACGAGACTTGGGATTTGGTGCGATTGCCTGAAGGCAAGAAAGCTATTGGTTGTAAGTGGGTGTATAAGGTGAAACATACCACTCATGGTAGCATAAGCAGGTACAAGGCTAGATTGGTAGCGAAAGGATATGTACAGACACGTGGGATTGATTATGAGGAGACATTTTCCCCGATTGCAAAGATGGCAACTGTGAGAGTTGTGATTGCGGTGGTTGCAGCTAAAGGCTGGTTTTTACATCAAATAGATGTAAAGAATACGTTCTTGCATGTTGCAGAAGAAGTGTATATGGATCAGCCACCTGGTTTTGAGGATACATGGCACCCATAGTATGTATGTAAGCTTTGTATGGGCTGAAGCAAGCTCCATGAGCATGGCATGACAAGATTGTTGAGTATCTTTTCACTATTGATTTTCATATGGCAGATGTAGATCACTCTTTGTATGTGTGCAAGAGTGATAAGGGTGACACTGTTGTGATCATCACCATATATGTAGACGACCTTCTTGTTGGGGGTGACAACTTGGATGAGATTGGGCATGTGAAAAGCCTTCTCAAAAGGAAGTTTGAGATGAAGGATTTGGGAGATCTACGCTACTTTTTGGGAATTGAGGTCATTCGCACACCTGAGGGTATTTAGCTGTCATAGAGATAGTATCTATTGGATATGTTGTCCAAGTATAGGATGGCTAATTGTAAGTCAATCTCGGTGCCATTATATCAAAATGGTAATTTTATTGCGGATGCAGGTTATGTGTTGGAGGATCCCACTATGTATAGGAAGATTGTTGGGGAGTTTGATCTATGTCATGATCAGCAAGCTAGATTTGAGTTACACTGTTGGCTTAGAGAGCCAGTTTATGCAGGTTCTATGCAAACCACATCTTGACAGTGTGCGATGCACACTTTGGTATTTGAGGGCAACTATTGATTATGCATTGTTTTATGCAGCAGGTGTACCATTGCAGCTATATGGGTACAGAGATGTAGAGTGGGCAGGTAGCATCTCAGACAGGAGATCTACCAGCGGATTTATATTTTCATTAGAAGTGCTGCTGTGACATGGAGCAACAAGAAGCAGCCCACAATTGCCTTGTTGAGAGTACAGAGGAGCTACGATGGCAACGTGTGAGGTAGCTTGGTTACATAAGCTACTTTGCTGATTTGGGGTTGCATGTGGAGAGAAAGATTGTCATATATTGTGACAATCTTAGCAGTATACAGCTGGCCAGGGACCTAGTTTTCCATGCGCGAATGAAACACATTGAGGTACATTACCACTTCATCAGGGAGAGAGTCTTGGCACACGACATCGACTTGGCCTACGTCAGCACACACAGGATCAGGTCGCTGACATCTTTACGAAGGCCTTGGGAGCTGAGTAAAAATTTGTCACGATTAAACTTAAAAATATTTAAGTTCATTCCAATTGAATATGACATTAAAAGGTTAAAAATTTGGCGTGATAAACTAGTTTAATTTTTAACAACCATGATTATCTCAAGTTATTCACTCATGATTCTCTTAGATATTCACGTCATGATTTTTGAGTTAGGTCATTGGTGAATGGTGCATAGCCAAACCAATTGAGGGAATAGTGCTAGTCAAGAGTATTACCTTAAATTTAAGGGAAAGGTAAAAAAAGTTAGACATGAAAAACCATAGTTGTTCACACCCTGAATAACTCAAACTTTGGGTAACTAGAGGTGCAAAAACAAAAACTTTATCAAAAATTGAAATTTAGCCTACTAAAACACTGTTGCATGCACTCGAGATTTGGAAAGATTTTGGGAGATGAAGTTGCTCGAGAAGAAGTGCATGAAATAACCAAGGATCTTCCTACCATAGGAGTATTAGATCCACGCCTTTGACTAGCACACATCAAAGTATCTTTGTATGGAGAGGTTTATATTCAAGCAAAACTAGTAGCAAGGGATCCATGGAAAATGCTCGGATGGTTGATGACTAAGTGGAAGAGAAAGTTTCAAGTTCCCCCACAGTTTTCGCTGTGCCTTGTTGAACATTGCCAAAGGGTGATTTGGAGTATTGCTGGATATGGAACAAGAGACTCACTTTGCCGATGAGGGTCGTGCAATGAGAAACCTATTAAGGATCCCAAGAGGAAGAGGAGTTAAATAAGAAGCACCTTCTACATAGGCTTTTGTGCTAAGGAAAATCTTCATCCATCCCCAAGAGTAAATCTCTTACACTCCTAGGATAAAGAGGGACACAAAGTGTATCACCATAACTAGAGAGACCTTTTTCCCTATGAGTGAGAAGATGGAGATATAGATGAAACAATTACAAATGTATAACCAACGAAAACAAGAACTGGTTGCTAGAAGGCCCCTCGCAGAATAGAGACACTAGGAAAGGGTGTCAATCCTAGAGCTAGACATACAAGAAAGGGATAGATTGGAGGTTGTGGTGCAAACCCAAGCCCTAGCACAAGCATTGGCAAAAGGTATACCCTCTCAAGAGGCCAATCCAGGAGGAACCAAAGGGTGAGCGGGAAACGACTACCCACCAGGGTCTAGTAGAACCTAACTCAAAAAGGGGGAAAACTACAAAGAACAATTTTACACTAAGAAGGACATTAACAAAATAATAACCAACCTTGATTTCCTAGTGTCGAGACTATTATTACAAGGGAAAGAGAGATTTCCCCAAGGGAGATAAGCCTTGAATATAGAAATCACATCCTTTGCCACCATGACCTTGAGTAGGAGTGTCATTAAGAGAGACTAATCCAGAAAGTGGAAGGGGAAGAGGGAGAGGACATGCACACTTCACAAAACCAATTCCAGTCTTAACCATAGCTACTCCAACTGATTTATTAAGGATGGGAGGTTGAAATCTGTACGGGGTTGCAAGGAAATTGGGGACTTCTCAAGTTCATACCGCAAGGCCAAATCCCATGAACCCGTTTCATATAGCAAAATTAATGCAAAGCTTCATTGTGGAAATGGGGATCCCATCCAACACGTGGAAATATTTGAAACCATTTTTGAAACATATGGACACATTAATGGGCTCATAGAGATCCATTAGTGGTACATAACACATAAGCCAAAGTATAAGGTCAATTTTACTTGGCTTAAGAACGTCTTTGCCAAGATTTGCTAGAAGCGGTGACAAGTGAAGCTAGAGGATGTGGAGCTAGAAGATAAGGCTGATTTTACTCGGCTTAAGAACATCTTTATGCTAAGCTTTGCTAGAAGCAATGGTGACAAGTGGAGCCCAGTGGGAAAAGCTCTATAACATTAAGCAAGAAGATCGAGAGTCAATGAGGGATTATGTCTCTCATGTTAAACATTTGAACTCTTAGTGTTAGCTTTGAGAGAGGCTCACCGATGAGAATAGTTATTGATGTTCTACTGGAAGGGAGTACGAGACCCTAGAATAGTTATTGATGTTCTTCTGGAAGGGAGTACGAGACCCTAGAATGCATGATTATTTGCTTTGGTCAAAACTAGCCACATTGGATGCGTGTTGCAAATTGGCCATTGAATTTGAGGATAACATGGTAGAATTATCCCAGCCTAAGGAAAATAGACTCCATCGTTGGCTATACCATCCTGAGTGTCAATTCATCACTTAGACACTAGGGAAAGGATAGGTAAAAATATAATGGTCGATGAATTAATCACTTTCATCCTGAAAAGTTTAAACCATTGCTCTATTATTACGCACATTGTAGATGCTTGGGAAATCTTAAGACATCCATGTGTAAATATGGTGCTCAATCATTTAGTATAAATTATAGATGCTTTGAAAATCATGAGACATCCATGTGGTGCTCGACTGTGCACAAATTCCAATAGCTAGACCAACCCTAGCTTTACCACAGCGCACCAATCCCCTATAATTGTAGTACTAGATCTACTTCCATGATGCAAAGATAAGGTTACACACATGGAATGTAGAGGGTACCTGACGTGCCCTCACCACCATGTTTATCATGCTGCTTCTACAACTACCTCCACTAAAGATCACTCTCATCAATCGAAAAATTCTGGAAGAATTTGAATATCCTTGTTGTGTGAATCTGAATTGAATCATGACTACTGAGAAAAGACACAAGATATTGTGCCTGATTTTTATGTTATGCAAGGAGCAATGTCAATGCCCGTGTTTCAAACCTTTATCTCTATGGAAGGGACATGAATATAGCACCTTGGAGGGCCACATTTCAATATTATCATTGCCAAGGACCTCATCATGCTCCACAACTAAGCTCCAATGTTTACTTGTATGAAGTTTGGAGTGGATAATCTAATCAAGGACTATATCCATATAGGAAGTCAAGCAAGGAAGCGAGAACTTCCACCAATATTGTAAACAAGCCTCCACTTGATAAGTATATAACTAGGACATATTGTATCCCCACTCAATGTGTTAACTCCAGCCCATCCCCACGAGTTAAACAAAGATAAGCTGGATGTTCACCAGTCACAAGTTTCTACCTCTAAAAAGGGTCGAAGAAGGTGAATACAAAAGGTAGGCAAGGGTGATTCAATGGTCTTATCCAAAAACAATAGAAAGAGGGTCAATAGAATCGAGTCAATACAAAAGGTCCTTATCTAAAAAGGGTCGAAGAAGGCGAATACAAAAGGTAGGCAAGGGTGAGTCAATGGTCCTTGTCCAGGATTGTTCTAAGGAGGGAACAATAGAAAGAGGTCAATAGAATAAGCCAAGAAAGTGTCCCTATACAAAAAACCACCAAACAAATGGCGTGGAAATATTGATAACCCCCAAGGGCATGGGAGAATATCCAATGCTGAAAAGGTGTTATGAGAGTTACTCTTGGTTATTGGAAATTATATTTCTTATTTTATATCAAGGACTCTTGTGTGTGTTGTGCCTGTTTGGTATGTGTATTTTGATATTATGGCTGTCTATATCTCATGAGACATTGTGTATTAGAATTTCATTAATCATTTGTAGCCTATCATGTGGCTAGATTATTTTATGTGCGAGTGAGCACAAGATTATTTTAAGTGTGAATGTGCACAAGGTTATTTTATGTATGATGTGCACAAGATTATTTTATGTGTAAAGGCCCATTAGTATTTATCATTGGACAAAGGTTTTGATATATAAACCCTAGAAACCTTGACAAGGTTATTTATATGTAAAGGAAAATCCCAAAACTGGAAAAGCAAGCTCAAAATTGTATGCACAACTATTATTAACTCCTTGGGCTATTTATTGAATAGAATTCTCGAAATACTCAAGTCGTGGAGGTGGGAGATGCATGCTTGAGGAGGGAGATTGAACCCAATACTTGTCTTTTGTGTGGTGAAGTGTTGTCTACTCTATCTCATGTTTTTATTTTATTTTATACTCAATCTTGTCAATTTGATTCAAATCTATGGTTAAATTTTTGATGTATAAGTGAGTTTTGATTAATTCTTCAAAAAGTACAGATAACCATAATATCAAAATACACATACCAATATGCACAACACACACGGGAATCCCCGATAAATAAGAAATATAATTCCCAATAACCAAGAGTAATTCTCATAACAAAGGGAGATTAAGAAACTAGAAACTTCAAAGGGATTAATTCGAGAAGCCCAACGGAAGTTTAAATAAAAGCTAAAAAATAGTAAAACCCATGGCATAGTGTATCCTCGAGAGGAGATGAGGTGAAATAGAGAATTGGACATTCTGAAAGATCCCTACCCCCTCCGTGCAACGAATTCGGGAGTGCTAGCAGCGGAAGTAGCACTTCTTGCGTAGGGCAGAGCCTCTCACTCGGGGCCTTGCCCACGGATATCCGGACAAGAGATTAATCCCTTGTTTTATTCCCAAACTGAACCCGAAAAAACGTCCCTCGCCCAGAAAGCATGGGTGATTCTTCCAAGATATTTTTTATTCTAATGTAGTCAAGAGCCTTAACTAACCAAACTGATCTGACCGAACCAGTAAGTCACATGGTGAGATCAAGGAAGAGACTTGCACTTGGATCATAGAGACCAACGCTTTTTTCCTCGTCAAAAGGCATAGCCATTGATTCTTTTCCATAGAACAAGGACTATCCGAGATTTAATTCACCCATCGTAACATAACAGAATTGAGTCTCATTTTAGGGATCCATCAGTCCAACCTAACCCCATCTAGTCCCATGGGTTAGCAACTACTGTGATAGAATCCATTTAGGAATTTGGTTATGTTTTGTCCTGGGTACCAGGGAAAAGAGTTCCCAGGCCCCCTAGCCAGCGGTTCAAGCAAACTTCAAGATAGTCACACCACATACACACACCCAATATGAAATTGCATGTTTCAAAGATTCAGGTGTTTTCAAAACAATCTTTTAATGAAACCATAGTATCATTGATCATAATCCTCCAAAATATCCAGGTTGAATTCTAATTTCCAATCATTCTTTCATCGGTGTACCTATGGCATCATTGGCAACTAGAACGCTCACCACGTGTTCACTCAGGGGCCTTTTCAATAGTTCCTAGCTCATAGTACCCGGAAATATATTCACTTATTAAAATCAAGATGGACTCTCCGTTGAAGATCAGCAAGATCAACCAACAGATCCATATAAAAGAGCCATGGACTCATCCGTTGATCAGCAAGATCAACCAACAGATCCATATAAAAGAGCCATGGACTCATCCGTTGATCTGTTGGTTGATCAGCAAGATCAACCAACAGATCCATATAAAAGAGCCATGGACTCATCCGTTGAGGACCAGCAAGGACAATCAACCAGATCCATGCCCAAGTTCAGAAAACAACTCTAACTCCTTGTTCCATTTTCTTCCTTGACGCACGTGTGGGTATCTTTGGCGACCTAGAGCTCGAGCACTGTATGGTCAGCACCCTCTAGGCTCCTTCACAAGTCACCTAGCGCTTCACTCATAGGCCACTTCCTTGGTCCCTTATCCACCGTACTGGAAGCTCACCATTTAAATCGAACCGAGGCTGGTCAAGACCTCGATCGACCTTGCTACGCGAGACGTCCTCTGTTGACTCTCCGTCAGCTGTTACAACTTTATCACTTAGGTCTCCATGACCTCATTCACAAGATGGTCAAAATGCTTCCCCAACATTCTTGACATAAAACAATCATTTAAAAACAAGTCATAAATACAGTTTCTAACGAACTCTCATCTTTCCACATTGTTTCACATCATTTCTCGTTATTCCACATTCTTCTACATCAATTCACATTGCTTAATCCACATCCAATATGTATTCCCATCGTCCTTCATCCATTCTCATCTAGTCACATCATATTACATCTCATCTAGTCACATCGTATTACATCTCATCACATCTATCCTCATCACATCTCATCTATTCACATCTACCCATATCCATATCACATCACATCACATCCATTCACATTACATCTCATCGATTCACATCTATCTCGATTCACATCACATCCATTTCACATCACATCTCATCCATTCACATCTATCTCGATTCACATCACATCACATTCATTCACATCTATCCCGATTCACATCATATCCATTTCACATCACATCACATCCATTCACATCACATCTCATCCATTCACATCTATCCATATCCATATCACATCACATCACATGCATTCACATTGCATCTCATCCATTCACATCTATCCCGATTCACATCACATCACATTACATCACATCCATTTCACATCACATCACATTTATTCACATCATATCACATCCATTTCACATCACATCACATCCATTCACATCACATCACATCCATTTCACATCACATCACATCCATTCACATCACATCTCATCCATTCACATCACATCACATTCACATCCATTCACATCTATTTACATCACATCACATGTCATCTATTCACATCTCATCGCATCCATTCACATCCATCTCATTCATTACATCCACATTACATCACGTCCACATCTCATTCTCATCTGTTTACATCACATCACTTCCTTTCACATATCATCACAGCTCAATCTCATCTCATCACATTCACATCCACATCCCATCCACATCTCTTCACATCCACATCCATTTACATCACATCACATCCCATCCACATCTCTTCACATCCACATCCATTTACATCACATCACATCCCATCCACATCTCTTCACATCCACATCCACATCCATTTACATCACATCACATCCCATCCCATCCACATCCATTTTACATCACATCACATCCCATCCACATGTCATCACATCCACATCCATTTACATCACATCACATCCCATCCACATCTCTTCACATTCACATCCATTTACATCACATTCACATCTTATCACATCCACTCACATCTTATCACATCCACTCACATTCTATCACATTGCATTCACATCTTATTCTCATCTTATTCACATCGTATTCACATCGTATTCACATCTATTCACATTTAGTAACATTTTCTACTTTTGATACCGATGGGACTTTTTCTAAATTTCTGCCCAATTGCTTAGCCTAGTTAAAGGTACTTTTTCTCGATGGATATTTTCATATTCTTTCTCAAATTTCTCAAGTGAAATATATTCAATATTCTTCTTTTGAGTAAAAGATTCATGGGATTTACAAAAATCAATTCTACCCATATTTTCCAATAATGCTCAAAATTTCACTTTTGATAAATACTAATAATTTGAATTATGTTAAAAATTCCTCTTTTCCCATTTAATTTCTTGGATCTCAAATATCATGGGAATTCCTCTTTTTGCATTTAAAGGATTGAATTCCAAATGTCATGGGAATTCCTCTTTTTGCATTTAAAGGATTGAATTCCAAATGTCATGGGAATTTCTCTTTTATCATAAAATAAATTTATCTAAAATTTCTCTTTTCTTTAATCAAAATATCCATTATTTCAAATATGCCAAATAATTCCACTTTTACCATTTAAATGATTGAATTCCAATTGTCATGGGAATTCCTCTTTTATCATTTAAATTTTCTCATGCATAAAATAAAATTATCTAAAATTTCTCTTTAAATTAAATATTTATTATTTTAATATACCAAAATTTCTCTTTTTTCATTTAATTACATGAATCTACATTATCATGGGAATTCCTCTTTTTGCATAAAAATAAAAATATCAAAAATTTCTCTTTTTTTAATTAATTATTTATGCATAAATACTAAAAATTAGTTTCCTATGAATTTGATGAAAATCATTCTTTTAGTATAGGATGTATAATCCTAGAATATGGTAGGAAGTCCTCTTTTCACATTATGTATAAAAATGAGTTATGTATTAATTTCTAAAAATTTTACCATAGCTTCACTGCTACTACTGATAATTTTCAATATTTCTAGAAAGAATAAGACTTTGCAATACAATTATGATAGAATACTATCTTTAGACTTAAATCCAATTTATGGAATTAAATCATAAGTTTACTATAATTTTATTAGCATAAAAGCATAAAAAAGCCACTTTCTTAACCTCTAGCTTAACAAGCTTAGATATTGATTTTGAATTAAGAATTTATCAATGAGAAGCATTCTTTTGCTAAAGATTTAGTCATAGGAATGACTATTCTTTTGGGGAGAGAGAGATATACATAAAAAGCATCCTAATTAAGCATAAAAATTAACTTTTTTATGATTAATCATTAGAATTCTTATAGAAAGCTTGATTTGCATTGAAAACAATTAATTTGAAACTTCTCAAGCTTGAGAGGGGTTGAGAAGTGAAATCTTTTGAGAACATTAATGAAAACCATGAAATTACTTCTTACCTCCTTGATTTGGCTTGCTTCTTTATCTTAGAAGGAAGCCCCCAACCAATCAATTGGTTTAGTATGTTGAGAAGAAAGCTCCAAGGATTGTTGAAGAGAGAGAGAAGCTCCAATCTCTCCAAAAGTAGAGGATTTTTAAGGGATAATAGAAAATATCATTATTTTAATGTAATATTGGCATGGTATAGTTCACAGATTTTTTTACAAAAGACTAAGGATCTATTTACAGGTGAGGGAGGCCACTAACCAAGTCCAACTGGGTTCTAGAATTTTCCAGGTTCAGTTTGACTCAATTTGGACAAGATTTGGACCAGTTTAGCTCCCTTTTTGATTTGGTTTGATCCAGGAGAGAGGAGAGATAAAAATATCACAATTTGTTTGAATTAAAAACTCATCCACATGTGTGAATTAGGCACCTATCTCAAGATTCTCCCCTTCCTTACCAAGGTGTCAAAAATTTATCATTTCTCCAAAATATCTCATTTTTTAGTAATATCTCTTAATTTTTAACTAATAAACCTTGTACTCAGTCAACTCTTCATCTTATGTGAGCATTTACTCATTTTTGGGTATTTTCTTTTATTCTTTGGATTTATCTCATCCCAACACTTGGATTAATCCTATTGGCCCATAGGAACCTTAATTGGACCATAATCCAAAAATTTCTAAAAATCTAGACCCTTAGGCTAAGGTCCCTTATATCATTTTTAATTGATTCCTAATGCACATTGGAAAGTTCATTTTGAACTTCTGTTTCAAGGGAAACTATTTTAGACACTAGGAGGATTTTTATATCCAAAGATATCTCAATTTTGGATTACCTCTCTTTAGACATTTTCTCTCTCTAGGCCAAAATAGGGTAAAACACGATCTTTCTTCTATTTCAGAGAGGGGAATAATTACAAGAACAGAAGGGGAGGTTCTTGCACCTTTACACCTCAAAAGTTGCAGGAAGGAATCTTACACATTCCAAAGGTAACTTGAGAATAAGATGAGAGCAAGAATGTCGCTCCACAGAAGGATCAGGAGATGATCTCGTGAATAGAATGTTTGAAAAAGATGAGGTGTGGCATAGTGTATCCTTGAGAGAAGATAAGGTGAAATAGAGAATTGGACATTCCAAAGCTAACTTGAGAATAAGATGAGGAGCAAGAATGTAGCTCCACAAAAGGATCATGAGATGATCTCATGAAATAGAATGTTTGTAGGGCTTAATTTGAGAAGCCCAAGGGAAGTCTGAATAAAATCTAAAAAATAGTAAAACCCATGGCATATTGTATCCTTGAGACGAGATAAGGTGAAATAGAGAATTGGAAATTCCAAAGCCAACTTGAGAATAAGATGAGGAGCAAGAATGTAGCTCCATAGAAGGATTAGGAGATGATCTCATGAATAGAATGTATCCTGATCAGAAGATAAGATTGAAGAACTAGTTAAAAAAAGTGAGATAGCATACGGACCATGGGATGTGGCTAGCTCGATGGCATTCTTGTCATCTCACCAACGGAGGTGAAAATGTCTATTGGACCCTTGCTTATAGCAATCCTACCCTAATCATACCTTGTGGAGGGACGTAAAAGAATAGGTTGAAGGAACTTTAGAACCACATGTTAAACCAGGACATGAGCAAGAGGTTGCAACCTTATAGCAAATAAGGATGAGAGGTTGCAACCTTATAGCAAATAAGGATGGAAGATTGTAATGATCCTAAATTCGTATACATCCCGCTCAATCAACCAGGAAATTACTACAACAATGAATACACGAATGATGTCATTCCTATCTATCATAACGGATATCATCAACTACACTCTTAGATGATGGAGTGGGGGGTGGGCATCATTACAACGAAACGGTGGAAAAAATGGGAAACACTGGGAAAATTTTGGACTAAAAAAGGGCTCTCTAAGAAGAGCCATTTGATCACTTTTCTTTAAAAAAAGGGGGGTCATGGGTGAACCTTATGTATCTTACATCAAAACCTCCACATGTGACATACCATTGGGAAAGCCCTTGAAAAGTAGATTGTAAATCTACCACCTCCCGAAGTTGATATGCTTAAGTTATGCCTTAGCTACTAAAAGTTAGGTTTCAATAATTATGACATCCACATAACATGGATGTCATATCGTCGGATATCCCTTGATACGTAGATTCTAAATCTACCACATCAGACAAATTTGGAGTCGATATGCTCAAGTTATGCCTTCCCCACTAAGAGATAGATTTTAAATCTACCACCTCCGGTAAATTTGGAGTCGATATACTCAAGTGTTATGCCTTCCCCACTAAAAGTCAGATGTGGTAGATTCTAATCTACAATCTCCGACAAATTTGGAGTCAATATGCTCAAGTTATGCCTTCCCCACAAAGGTAGATTCCAATGATTATAATATCCATATAACATTTACTACCTCTAACAAATTTAGTCTATATGCTCAAGTTATGCCTTCTCCATTAAAAGGTAGATTAGAACGATTATCACATCCATGTAGCATCTACCATCTCTCGATAAATTTGGAGTCGATATGCTCAAGTTATGCCTTCCTCACTAAAGGTTAGATTCCAATTATTGTGACATTTGTTACATAGATCTCACAAACTATATATTAGTGGGGAAGCCATAACTTGCCCATATCGACTCCAAATTTGTTGGAGGTGGTAGATTTAGAATTTGCTTTTAAGGGCTTTTCCAATGGTATGTCACATGTGGGGGGTTTTAACGTAAGATACATAAGATAGTTACATGGATGTCACAATCGTTAGAATCTAACTTTTAGTGGAAAAGGAATAACTTGAGCATATCAACTCCAAATTTGTCTCACATGTGGTAGATTTAGAATTTATTTTTCAAGAGCTTTCAACGGTATGTCACATGTGGGAGTTTTAACATAAGATCTCAAACGACCTCTTTGTTTTTAGAAAAGTGATGGCATAGCTCTTCTTAGAGTTCTTAAGTCCAAATTATTCTTAATGATCAGCTTTGGAACAAAAGGATCTTATTGTAAAAATGGTCGATGGAACATCTACAAGGTCCAAGGGAGTCTTGTGGTGGACTAAATTATTATTATTATTTGTTTCGGTATCATCACACATTTGTAGTGATGAGCTTCTTGTGCTAACCAGATTCATATGATGTCATACTTGGTAGACCTTTCATGAGAGTAAGTGTGCAAACCAATAATTCTTCCAAACAAGGGTGAGGAGGAGGACATGATGATGTATGCATCCCTCCCTTCTCTAGATTTTAGTGAAAACTTGATATATGTGTTATCCACGATCGATGTATTCCCTAGTTGAGGAACTAAGCGCATGGGTTTGGACTCAATGAAGCAAGGTCCTTCAACTTATGCCATGATGATGAGAGTTGGGATCTTTGTAAATGTGTCAAAAACAAAATTTTCAACAAGCTTGAATTGCGAATCATTGACCAAAAGAGAAGCACCTTAGAAAATGGTTAAGGTAAAATCGCTATTAGCCTAGATATAACAACATGTTATAATTCTAATTGATGGATGGCATAGTGGTAAAGACACACCAAAGCTACAAAGGTGCATGAGGAGTTTACTAAAAATTGGAGTGAAGAATCAGAAAAAAAACAATGTCCATGGTAAGACATAGGAAAGACCCCAATCTCTATAAAGTTGAGCCCCCGGCTTTCTAGATTCGAAACGTGCAAGAGAAATAAAGCCTTGGCAAAAGGGAAATAGGAAACCAAGAGGATATTGGCCCAGATGGAGGCAAAAGAAGATGATGTAATGGACTCAAGACCAGTCCTTGAGCATTATAAATCATATATAGTGGGTAAACAAATAGTTGTTCACCTTAGAGTCAATGCTCTAAGGAAGAGCAAGAATGAATTTCTTATGATGGGCCCCCTAAAGTCAAGGAGGTAGACCTAGCTAAACCTAGGGAGGATCCCCTCATCAAATGAGGACAAGAAATTGTAGACTTGGTGAGATAATTCAAGGATTACTTTGCCTGGAAGTACATGGATATGAAGGGAGTGTCGCCTGAGGTGTGTCGCCTGAGGTGGTACAAGACACAATCCCTATCTTAGAAGGATCAAGACCAACAATGCACTTATCAAATGAATCCTGAATATTTTGCCATTGTGCAAAAGAATAAATTGACAAGCTCATTGTTGTATGTGATTTCATTTATTATGAAATCGAGCACACAAATTGGGTATCACCCATTGTCATTGTGTCAAAGAAAAATGGAAAGTTGTGTGTGTCTGGACTTGAAAAAATTCAATGCAACCACACGAAAAGACCATTATCCATTGCCATATAGTGAACACATTTTGAAAAGAGTTATGGTAAAGAGGTCTACATCTTCTTGGATAGTTTCTTTGGCTATAATATTAAGTTTCCATGGCACCCATTGAGGATTAGCACAAGATTGTATCTTCAAAAAAATTAATTCATGCTCTTTGAAAATTATTCACAATTTCTTGAGCTTATATTTCAAGTAAATCCATGGAAAAACCAGGTGCCTGCAATTGAAGAAACATTTGAGATAATTTTGAAGGACACTAGATATTGTGAAGATGGCAATTATTGAGGCTTGCTTTTTCCCCCCCTTATCTTGTTGATTTCTAGTTTAAGTCTTAATTCAATCTTTAGATGTGCCTAAATTTTTATTTAGCATTAACACACTAACTAAATATTCAAAATGTTTCAAAATTTATTTATTCAAACAAGAAACAAAGAATGGTAATGCTACCATACTTTTGAAAAACAATGAATTTCTCAATAGGAAATAATGCATGACATGCTTAGATGTTTGAGCTATCCATGTACAAGGCTTTTAGAATTGTTATGAATAATTGAATTTGAAAGAGAAATATAAAAAAACAAAACAAAAGATCAATTGGCTCACCTTTGAAAATCATGTAATTGGTTTCTAATTAGAAGAGCTTCATGTCTGCAAAACTATTTGAAAGTAATTAGTGAGGAAACAAGATAAGAATTTTATTTTTCAAAAGGACAAAAGTGAATTTTCTTTTTCTTGAAATTTAAGTAATGAAAACATTTTATCATTAAGTAAAACTTGAAATGTAACAAAATGATTATCATTGCAAGTCTCTATTAGTAAAGGTTGTATAAGACAATAATCACATGAAGAATCAATGTTGTGTTACTAATGTCCAAATATAACAGATGCTTTTAAGCCCCACAACCATGTGCTCAATTGAAGGATGATTTGATGGATAATATGGAACTACTAAAGTAGATGATGTTTAATTTGATGGACAATATGGAACTACTAAAGGCGAGGATGTATTAGTATATGAAGCTAGTGTGTAAAAGACAATAAAAGTGAGAAATATTTTGTGGATAGGTTAGAACAAGACTCTCTAAATAGCCTCTATAAATCATGTTTAGTTTTGGGACTCCAAGTTTGTTGCACTACTAGGTGTTGACTTGTTTAATGTGACCTTTTTTTGAGAGTAATGGAAAACCTACTAGGGTGTAGCTTCCAAGCCCATTTAAATTACCATATTGCTCAAATGGGTCCCATAGCTCGAGGAGAGGTTATCCTATACTAAAGACCACTAATCACATGTATGGATCTATAAGGAGATATTGGTCTACACAAGTACATGGCCTATTCAACACTAAAATGATTATAAGACATTTTGTCGCCTAAGACAACATTCCCTACTAAGAATTTAAGTTGTTTAACCATGGCTTCTACACATATACAAACACATGCACATACACACATACACACAACCACACCATACTATAAAAGGAAACATATTATCATACTATAGCTTTAAGGATTATCAAAACAATCATGGTGTCTGTTTGTGCATGTTTAGGCTCCAAGGAAACGTTATCATGCAATTTATAGGAAACTTTGCCGAATTCTACTAAAAGAGAACTATAAACCATATAGCTTCCTAAACCATCATCCCATGCTAGTATCCTAATTGTTTAGTCTTGAGATTCCTTTGCGATTGTGTTGTAGGTTTCAATTAGGTTAATATGACCATCTAGTAATAATGAGTCACAAGATTGTGTGGAAGATTTCAATTAGGTTAATATAACCATTTGGTAATGAGTCATAAAATTGTGTGGTAGGTTTCAATTAGGTTAATATGAACATTTGGTAATAATGAGTCATAAAATTGTGTGGTAGGTTTCAATTAGGTTAATATCACCATCTAGTAATAAAGAGTCATAAGAAACATATTATTCTAATGTAGCTTCCAAGCCATCAAAACCATAATAGTTCCAATTTGGGCCCACAATTGAAGGAGATGTTAGTGCGAGTGAGCTGGAGCCTCACAAAAACCAATTTGAAAAAAGCAAAGAAGTAAGAGAGAGAGAGAGAGAGAGAGAGAGAGAGAGAGAGAGAGAGAGAGAGAGAGAGAGAGAGAGAGAGAGAGAGAGGATGATAAAATAAGTATACCAAAAAGTAGCTACCAAGACATAAAAAGAAGGAAGGGGCAAAGAAAAAGAAGAAGAAGAAGAGGAGGAGGAGAATTAGAAAGGCCAATAATGAGACACATAGAGTTAGGAAGGAGGTAGAGAGTTCAATACCGTTTTTAAAAACAATAATGAGACACATAGAGATAGGAAGGGAGGTAGAGTGTTCACTACCATTTTAAAAAACAATAATGAGACACGTAGAGATAGGAATGGAGGAATAGGTTTACCATTTTAAAAAACAAAGATGAATATGTGGTTAGAGAGAAAGGTGTTATTTACTAACGACTCACCAAAGGGTCTATGAGACCACAAAGACGTTACATAAACTTGGCAAAATTATGAATAAATTAGAAGAAGGAGAATAAGGGGAGAACGGAAAATTTAATACGTGTAAGCACAAGAGAGAGGAGGAGCAAAGCAAGAGGAGCAAGAGAGTATGCAAGAGTAGTAACAAAAGAAAAGGCAAAGACAGAGAGGAGGAGTAGGACAATGAATAATAGCTATAGTAGGAGGAGGATGAGTAGTAGTAGTAGCAATAGAGGAGGAGGAGGTGGAGCAATAGAGGAGGAGTAGTAGCAATAGAGGAGGAGGTGGAGAAGTAGGACAATGAACAACATCTATTGTAGGAGGAGAAGGAGAATTAGTAGGACAATGAACAATAGCTATAGTATGATAATAGAGAGGAGGAGGTGGAGTAGCAAGACAATGAACAACAGCAGCAGCAAGAGGAGAAGAAATAGTAGGACAATGAACAACAACTATAGTAGGAGGAGGAGGAGGAGAAATAGTGGGACAATGAACAACAACTATAGTAGGAGGAGGAGGAGCGGTAGTAGAAATAGAGGAGGAGGTGTAGTAGTATTTTGTGCATGATGGTATGCCCATGATTTAAATGATGTTATTGGTTCATCTATGAGGTGTATTCATGATGTGCAGTACCAACACAACATTGGTAGTAGACAAGGAGGATGAGGAGGAAAAAGATTATGACAATGTGTATGTTATGTCCATGATGTGTATGGCATGCTGTGATATGTATTGTATGTCCATACATGCCATACAACATCCGAATTTGGTCACTACGTCACCACATCAGCAAATCCTTTTTAGAACAAAAGCTTGCAAAACAAAAAGATTTCTCACCAAAAAAATAACCCAGACTTCAAACCGATGGCTTGCAATAAGATCAAAAGAAGAAGAATAAGGATGAACGTCTATTAAAGTTTGTGTGTCGAAGCTCCCCCAAACTTGGCCCTAAAAATCCAAGCCCCATGTTTACTTTCTCTCTTACTTGGTTATTTAAAGTCCCTTGGGATTAGTCTTGTGGAAGGCATGGAGCTCATATAAAAATCAGCAGGCTCTAGTTAACAAGCTCAAGTTGGTGAGGTTTAGATTGAGTAGTAGTGCCCTCAGCTAGGGGAAAAGGTCTTGGGTTCTAACCCTAACACTGCTATTGTGAGAGTGCATACTCAGAAGATTGTAAGATTGCATTAATTTTTGACCCTTATGAGCTAAAAATTATTGTGAGCACATTTAGAAACCTTTAGAAATTGCTAATGTGTCAAATTTTTATTGCATTTGTACCCCCCTCTCCCCCTCCTCTCTCTACCTTCCTTTCTCTCTCCCTTTTTTACAGCCTTGCTGACTTAGCTCTCCCAAAATCTATGGTTAGCCATGCACCCAAGAGAGAGAGGGGGGATGAAGCCTCGAGCTTGACCTCATATACCCTGCACTCCATGTAAGCTTCTAAACCTACAAAGCTTCTCTGTACCCAATGCCTTCGTGAAGATATCAACCACCTGATCCTCTATAACCTTCTCACTCACAAACTGATAATACACCTCAATATGTAATACCTTCATGGAGATGTCAAACCCCTCATCATCCTAGCAATATACACTGGGTTATTAGCCCGATTGTATGTTGCTCATATTGTCACAATAAATGCCCTATCCATGGTGCCATCTCCATGGGCTCACCCATATCTGTGGGTAGCTTTTTAACCCAACTACCTCACATGTCGCCATAGCAGCACCCTTGTACTCAGCCTTTATATTGGGAAAACTTCTTGCTGCTCTAGCTAACATCATCACTCCCAAAAGAGAACATAAAGCCACTAGTAAATCTCATGTTTGAGACACTACTAGCCCAATCTACATCTGTGTGCCCATGTACCTATATCCTAGCCTCATAGAGAAGTCCACAATGTATTGTGGACTTCAAATCCATAGAGAAGTCCCAGCTTCATCGAGAAGTCGATAATGCATTGTTACAGACTTCATGTACATGTACCGTTATCCTGACCTAATAGAGAAGTCCATAATGTATTGTGTAGCCGTGTACATGTACCTGTATCCTAACCTCATAGAGAAGTCTATAATGTATTGTGGACTTCATGTTTATCCTCCTAGCTGCATAAACTAACTCACCAATCCAACGGAATAGCTCAAGTTTGGCTTGGTGATAGTCATGTAAATCAAACTATCTACTATTCATATGTACATAGTAGGGTAAGAGATCACCTATATCAACACTGAGATTAGCTTACATCCTATCATCCCATACTTGGATATCATATCCAAAGCACACTACCTCTGCAAAAGCTGAATCCTATCACGTGATCTAATCACCTTATACCTAGGAAGTATAGTAAATCTTTCATTTCAAACTTCTTCTCAAGAAGCATCTTCAACTCATGAATGTCATATCACTATCACTTGTGTGACAATCAAGTCATCAACATAGATGACCACTAGCATAATCCCCCTATTAGTCTTTCTCACATAAAGTGAGAAATCAACATAGATGACCACTAGCATAATGGTTAACAACATAGATGACCATTATGTGATATTGGTCATCAACATAAATGTGAGCTGCATAATCCCCCTGTCAGTCTTTCTCACATAAAGTGAGAAATCACCATTGGATATATCCAAAATCCAATAGTGACAAGATTCTTCCCTATCTTGTCTGACCATGCTCTAGGTGCTTGCTTCAAGCCATATAAGGCTTTGCATAACCTACAAATAAAATTTGGGTGTGCATGATCATCATATCCTGGTGGTGGATACTTGGTGGGTGCATCATGTAAACTTCCTTTTCTAAGTTACCATTTAAAATGGTATTCTTTACATCCATTTGATGGAAAAAGACCACCCTTAGCTACGAGCAATAGCAATGACTACTCTTATAGAATCCTTCACCTGCATATACCATCTACTCATCTTATCAAACATAACATCCTTGCTCATGTGTAGTGGGTTATAGTTGTTAAAAGAAGATACATGGGAAGCTCAAAATTGTTGCTTGATTATTATGAGAGCCAATAGCTCTTTATATATAACTTATAAAAAGTAGAAACTCTAAAAACAACGAAAATAACTTTGCTAAAAACACCTAAGTGGGAAAAAACTTTGCACGCAAGCTGGACCGTTAGACTCGCCTTATCCTCGCCAACATCTTGAGCTTGTATTTTCTCAACAATCCTCCTCAAGCTCAAGTTCTTTAAAACAGATAGCCTGTACTACCACTCGTCTTGTCCTCGCCAACATCTTAAGCTTATCTTTCTCAACACTCCTCCTCAAGCTCAAGTTCTTCAAAATAGATAGCATGTGCTACCACTCGTCTTGTCCTCACCAACATCTTGAGCTTATATTTAACACTCCTCCTCAAGCTCAAGTTGTTAAAAATAGATAGCTTGTTCTACTACTCTTCAAGGTAGCTCCATCAATTATTCCCTTTAAGGCTTTCAAGTCTTCAATGTTGATGGCGAACTCCATTATTGACAATTCTATGTCATCAACCACCTTTGTGGTGTCGAAGATTGAGTCACTCTGACTCTTGGCCTTTCCATTGCTTTTATCTTTATCTTTTCTTGCTTTTACACTTGGTCTGTAAACTTTGACCATTCTTGAACTAAGTTCTTCTTCGAAACTTTGAGATCCATCATCGATGGATTGAGAAATATATCCAAATTTTCATTATTCTTGTGTGTAGTCGCCTCCTTTGGTGATCGATCCTCTCTTGGTGATCTTTGAACCCTTGTTTCATTCTTCGATGTGCTTGATGTAGACCAAACTCTAGGTTTTCCTTTCCAAGTCAATGTAGACTTTGAATTCCTTGAGTGTTTTTCATGTTCTCGAGATGTACCAATGTACCAGCTTTTTGATTCATCAAATGTCACTTCCCTTGTGATGTGTATTTCTTTTGTTAGTGGGTTCCAACATCTATATGCTTTTCTATTTGTTGCATATCCAAGAGATATACACCTCTCTGTCTTTGACCTTGTATCGTCGTTTGGTATACGAACATAGGTAATGGTTCCAAATACCTTCAAGTAAGATAGGTTAGGTCTATAATATGTGTACACTTCTTTTGGACTCTTGTATTGTCCATTTGCTATCCTATTGAGGAAATGTACTGCTATAAGTATAGCTTCACCCTAAAGATTATCTGGCATTGCTTTTATATTTAACTCTGCAACTCCATGTTAGGGTTAACTATATCTCCTTGTTGTTTTCGTATGCTATGCATCTTCAAAAATTTATCAAATTTCCATGTAGAGTCTTCTTGGCCATTATCAAACCTCAAGCATCTCACATATTTTTGAGTTTGTTTTTTTCACTAATGCTTTCTTTCCTTGGAATTTCTCCAAGGCTTCTTCCTTGTTTTTCAACAAGGAAATCCATGTCTTCTTGATGTAGTCATCAACAAGTGTCATAAAGTATATGTATCCACTCATAGTAGATGTCCTCTTTGGTCCATGTATATCCATGTGTACAAGATCAATCAATCCTTTGCTTTCTCGACCATTGCTTTCTAATGGTAGACTAGCTTTCTTTTTGAACTGGTAAGTTAAACATGTATGTGGTGTGACCCATCATTATTGAATTCAGGCAATCCTTTGACAATTCCCTTCCTCTGCATGTCTTTCAACTTGTGAATGTCTATATGGCAAATCCTTTTATGCCATAAATCAATGTTTGACACCTCTTTAAATCCTCTAGTTCCTTCCATATGTGTCATAAGAAAGGTATGTTGCTTCACAGCATCATCCTTGATGTCATTGCGATTTCTTTATTGGGAACCTTTCCTTTTAACATGTCTTTTATTTCTATAGCAATCTTTTGCTCAATGTCCTTGTTTTCCACAATTGTTGTATGTATTTCTATTATGCATATCATGTCTTTTTCCATGTCTACATTTTCCTCTAGTGAATACTCTTGTGCTCCCCTTGTGTCTATAGTCTTCTTGATATACAATCCCCCTTGTGGACTTTTCGAACATGCACAAAGTGTTACCCTTATCCATGTACTACTTTCTTTGCTTGCCTCTTGAGCTTATTATGCGAACCGTCGCTCTAAAACCATGAGAAGAATAAGGGGGAGAGTGTAAGCAGACACTCTTTGGAGGTGATCTAGACAAATGGAGAACAACCCATTTTCTTCTTTTTCCTTACTTCTTTACAACCATAACATAAAAATAAGAGTACATACTATATAGGAAAGTACTTTCCTACTAAAATATACAAGGTCCATAGTGTGAACTCGAATATAAGAAAGATGGAAGACAACCCATTTTCTTCTTTTTCCTTACTTCTTTACAACCATAACATAAAGATAGGACTATATACTATATGGGAGGACTATATACTATACTCGATTATAAGACAGATGGAGGGACTATATACTATACTCGATTATAAGACAGATGGAGGACAACCCATTTTCTTCTTTTGGACTATATACTATATGGGAAAGTACTTTACTACTAAAATATAGAAGGTATATAGTGTGAACTCGATTATATGAGAGCTGACGCTATAACTATGCCATAACTCTAGTAACCAAAGTGGCTACCATACAACTTGTAAACCATTGGTGGTACTTTACTACTAAAATATACAAGGTCTATAGTGTGAACTCGATTATATGAGAGCTGACGCTATAACTATGCCATAACTCTAGTAACCAAAGTGGCTATCATACAACTTGTAAACCATTGGCGTTTACTAATCATAATCTTAGCAACCATGCTAGTGGATAAGCGTGGAGGTGTCATCCATATCCGCACTAGTTGAGCGATATCTCAACCATGTTTGTGGCATAAGTGTAGAGGTGTCATCCATATCTGCACTAGTTGAGCGATATCTCAACAAGAGTGACACCATAGATGAGCAAGAATAAACAAACTCCATAGCTAGTTGCCATCTAAATAAGATAAATAGAGAGAGAGAAACTTATACCTTTTGGAGGGAGAGAAAGAGGAAGTTCCCCCCTTCCTTTTTTTGAGAAATATATATATATTTATATTAGTATGTTGTCCATCTACATGTACAATAGTCATCCTTTTACACATACCTAGGAACATCCTTTTTATACGTATCAAAGGAAGAGTTGAGTTCTGAACCAAAAAAAAGAGGAGAACCTAGCACACCACACGCCAATGAATTTTAATCCATATAAAATTTTCCGTGAGTGTGTGAGTGAGATACAGAGAGAGAGATGGCTACCGCAGTGACTGTCCCACGTTGGTTGGTAAGTCCTCGCCACAGCTGCTGCACTCAGGAAAGCAGAAGCACAACCAGCATTACCAACATCACCGTGAATAGAAAAAGAAGCAGCAGCTGCTGCTGCACCATCATAAGGTGCTCGCAGGAGGACTCCAGGCCTTCCATCAGTTTTGACTTCAGCAGCCTGCGGGATATTCCCACCGTCGACGTCAACAGCATCCGACGCGCCAACTACAACGCCCGCCGCAGGCTTATCCAGAATCGCGGCGTCGCCCCCATCTACCCTGAAGTCTACGGTAATCTCCCCCCCCCCCCCCCCCCCCTCCTCTCTTAATCACGGTGCTTATCACATATTATTTATTTTAATTACCTAATCCTACCTTCTCTCCAATATGCGTTGCAGGCCAAGCTACCAAAATTGAAAAGGTCTGGAAAGAGTGGAAGAAGGTTCTCAGAGAAAGCTACTCGCGTGGTCTCGAGTACCTCACCCCCGAGGTTAATAACTTTCTATTATTATTATTCTTATTTTTGGTCATGGTCTCTGGGTCGACCATGTTCTCGGCCTGCAATCTGCCGCACATTCCCTGTTGTGCTGATGTGCCGAACAGAATGGCCACCTTGAGAATGAGATATGTAGCGGTGCCCATGACATCAACAAATGGGCGCCTGTCCGCCCATTCCCACTGGCGTGCACGTTACTCATAGCCACCTCCAATGCAAGGCGATACATGGTGGCCTCCTACCATGGCATCAACAAATGGGACTGTCCGCCCATTCCCGCCTGCGTGCACGTTACTCATAGCCACCTCCAATGCAAGGCGATACATGGTGACCTCCAAGTGCCCATGATGTAAACATATGGGTGCCCTTGGCTTGCATGTACATTCGGAGTAATATGGCAGGCCTCCCAGTGTCCATGACAATATATGGGTGCCCTTTGGCTTGCATGTACATTCAGAGTAACGGGAAAGGTAGTGGCCCCCAATGGCTGTGCCGGTCTACCCATTCCTGCCGGCGGCCACGGTCAGCCGCACATGGAGGAATGGGCATCCCAGTGCCCATATCTTCCTCTTTAAACTAGTCAGAACAGTAGACTGTGCCTGTCAACATAAAAGGAAGGATCCCATGTATGGCCTGCATCAAGGTGCAAGTGACCCCTAGTCGGAGTAATACACTTAAAAGCCGCTGGTGTGCATGCTTCCAAGCAAATGGACAGTGAGAAATAGCACGGTTGGAGTAATAAAGTTGCATGCTGCTGGTGGTCATACTCCCGAGCAACTGGATGGCACGTTCATTGGCAGGCCAGGCAACTTCTGAGCGGATTAACCCTAGTGTCAAAGTCTATGACGTTCCAAGTGTAGAGAGAGAGAGAGAGAGAGAGAGAGTTACATGCGTGGAAGTGTTAGACATCATCTCCTTTTTGCTGGCTTCATGTTTGGTGTCCTATTTTACCCTCTAGGGCTGACCATGTTAGCTAGAGGGGCTGGTCACCCCTCACATATGTTTTCCCATATTATTCCCCATTTTATGGAGTCTTGGGTATTTTTCCCAGTCGTGGAGGATTTATTCCCTAGTCGGCTGCCTTCATATGGGCATATATATAGCTGGCTTGCCTCCCTCATTTCTCATTGCTTGCTTAGCATTGTTTGCTGCAGTCCCTCACATACGAGGTTTTCTCCACTCTTGCTCGGGACATGTATACCTTTGGATGATGATATTGAGAGCAGGTTCTCACCTGTGTTTCCTCTCCATCTCTCTCTCTCACTCTCTCTCTTGTGTTTCCACTTTCCCTTCTTCCGCTGCACATTCTATTAGGAAGCTCCGTGTCCCCTTTCAGCCCTAAACACTGATGCAAAACGCAAATAGATAGAGAGAGAGAGATGCTGTGTATTGAGTATATTCCATATGGTACAAAAAGGTGTTTGTATATAGTTCTCCAGAATAAGAAATAAAGCAAATACTCCTGCTTGCAGGAGGTCTTCAGTGGGTAATTTGGGATCCCATCTGGTGTCGTCTCTACTACATCTATATCAGATTTATGTATGTTGTTTTAAAGGATTGCTAAAGACTCACTAAACTCAGGTTTAAAGAAAGGCTTCGTTGTTTCACACGGTCCTAGCTCAGCGCATAGTACAAACTGGGAGTATTCTTGAAAGAACTCCTCGTCTAGCCAAACGGCTTCGTGGGTACTTCGATCTGGGAACTTCGTGTAGAATTGACGGAGTCTTCGACCGGAACCATGCGTCCAATGATGAAGAAGGATGTGCTCAGGCTCAATGATTTCTGCTTCGTCAACCACGTCTGGCTGCTGTTCATCTGAAACATCAAACACTTCTGGTCCAACGTATGGTTTTAGCCAAGAAACATGGAAAACATCATGCATTGTCCAACTGTTAGGCAGCTTCAACTTCATGGAGATATCATTTAACTTTTTATCTATAGGAAAAGGTTCAAAACTATGGAAAGAAAGCTTGGGACAACGTTTGCCCACTTGTTTCAATCTCTGTTTCGTGATATGGAAATAGATCCTATCCCCTTCCTTGAAGTGGACATCTCGTCTAGACTTATTTGCCTATTTGTGAATTGAATATTGGCCAGGCTCAGAATTAGAGCCAAACTGTATTGAGTACCAAACTTTGCGGAATCGACATATTGATCTTCTATGCTATCCAAGCCTTTTCCAGAGATTTTGAGAATGGTAGACTCTTGAATGGTTTGGATGCTGGTCTTTCTACTAAGAGCATCTGCCACTAGGTTATGCTGACCAAGGATGTACTTGATCATTCCTCCAAACTGGTGGAAGTGCTGACCGTGTCTGGGTGTGTCGATCACTCCACTGGGCACTTGGCATCGTCTGGAGCCTCTGAAGTGCTTGGTGGTTTGTTTTGATTGTGAAAACTCGTCCCTAAAGAACAGGCTTTCAATGTTGAGTGTTGTGATCATTGACTGCTTTTCTAGCTTGCCCTTGAAAGTCTTGGAAAGATGATAGGGAAACTTGCTAGGAGGTTCTATCCCAGGGACCAAATCGATATGATGATCCTCAGGACGAGAGGGTGGGAAACTGGGTGGGAGATCATCCTTAAGCAAAATGTTTGAATGAGAAAGGAGATCTGCGAAGTGAGGGACTGAAGAAGAAGATGAGACAGCTATTATCGATGAGATAAAAGCTATCTGAGCACGAACATAAACTAATGCTCCTTCCGTTCCCTTGCGATAGCTCGTCGGACCTAGAGAGGAGAAATCCTAGGAATGCTAAGAATGCTCCTATCCCCACGAATCATGACAGGCTCAGGAAAACCTTTAGAGATAATAAAAGTGTCTTGTACCCAATCTCGATGGGATGAGGCCTTTTTGAACTTGAAAAGGAAACTGCTGTGCCTTTTGAGAAATGTGGGTGTGGAGACCAGGTGTAAACCCGTCCACCTTCAAATGATAGGGGCACTAAGGTATAGCTCATGTTGGTAGCCAACTGGGGAGAGATGGCATCCTTAGAACTGCCCATGTCAAAAAGGACTATGAACTGACGGCCCTTGGTAGAGCCATAAGCTCGGATCAGGCTTTTCTGTGTGGTTGGAGCCTCACCCTCTTGCTTAGCATCAAGCACCATGGATGGCATGGGATGCATAGAAGGTAAGAGTTGAACCACATTGGTGGTAGTAGGCGGGTTTGGAGGAGCGGGAGATACTGTGGCAGAAGGCTCTTTGGAGGCTTGCTCCGCTTGCCATTTTTGACAATCCTTCTTACCATGCCCAATGGAATGATAGAAAAAACATCGGTTTTCGGATCGGTACTTTCTTTGCTTCTCTGGAGGAAGATATCCTCTAGTAATGCCTGCTTTAGCCTTTTCTTTCGGGGTTTTCTTCCTTACCATCTGAACTAGAGCTAGAACTGCTTTCAGTCTTAGTGTCTTTAGAAGATGAATTACCCTTCCCGGTTGGGGCTTCATACTAGACTGCGGTTGTTTTGGCTTGCCTCTGTTCGTTCTCGTTTCTTCATTTTGAGCGAGAGTCAAAGCCCGGTCATATGTGTTGGGTTCAAAGTTGCGAACTGTGAACCGGATGTCAGGATCTAATCCACGAATGAATTGATCCATCTCGGCCCTCTCAAATAACCCTAACTGTTGTGCTAAAGTGATAACCTTACCGGAAAATTGAAGGACGGGTGACCCGTTCTGTTTGAGTCCATAGAACTCATTTGCCAGGTTGGTCAAATACTAGGGAGGGAGAAATCTGGTCTTTAGGTTATGGACAAAGATATCCCAACGAAAAGTTGTGACACCTGTGATTTGGTCTGTATGTAAACTAGACCAATGCTGCCACCAAGTGACTGCCTCACCCGTGAGGTGGGGAGCCGCTGCGTGGACTTTGTCTTGAGGATCTGTTAGCTTTGCCAAAGGAAAATATGCATTAAACTGATGAAGCTTGGCTGAACCAAACCCTTCTCCAAAAGTTCATTAACCTGCTTCATGATTTCTTCGTATTGTGCGGCACTCACATGGTATGCGGGTTTGTTAGGTGGGGAACTACCTGGCACAAGATCTATGCGATGATCCTTGGGCCTCTCCGGAGGTAGCTCTCTTGGCAATGCATCGGCAAAACAATCTCTATATGCTTTAAGAAAATTCAACCTATCTTGAGTCAATACATCCACATTCACATTACGTTGTTCAATCTTATCACGAACAAAAACCAAGTACGCGGAAAGACTCTTTTTCATTGCCTTATTAATTTGGATGTGTGATACAAGTGGGATGGAATCCCCCTCTTTGCTAGCATCAATGGCATGCATGCGGCCTTTATGCATAAAAGTAATCCTGTTTGTTTTGTACTCTTTGCGGGGCTCAAGCCTATGAAGCCCTTAGCCAAGGCTTACCAAGCAATACATCACATCCATTCACAGACGAGCAATCAAGAAGTGCTCATGATCCAGATAACCTTGTATATGTATGCGCAACTTCCCAATAAGAGGAGTAACTTGCACCTCTTTGCCAACAAAAGCAGCCTTTGCCTCAATCTGGGGTCCCATGTCCCCAATTCTATGCCCAAGGCAGCTGCCATCATTGTAGAGATGAAATTATCCGTCGCACAATCATTAAACATAAACAAGGAAGGCTGATCCTTGATTTTCCCCCAAGCTTTGCGTACCACCCTCTCTTTGCCATCATGCTCGGTGCTACCTTGCACATCGAGAATGGCATGCACATTAACCTTAGGTTGTTTATCCTCTTGCTTTTGCTTGTGGGTTGGGCATTGCCTAAACATGTGCTCTTTACTACCACAAGAAAAACATTTCCTCTCTTTTGCATACTGCTCCCTTTGCTTGGTAGTCAAGCCAAACTTGTTCTTCTTTGGCCCATTGTCTTTAGTTGAGGTATTTTCTGCTTTACCTCCCTTTTGGGCTTCCCGAAAGTTCTTTTTAGGTGGCTGTCCACCTTTTTGCAGGTTTGGGGCAGCCCTTAAAACCCCCATTATCTTGCTTAATTTTAAGCACCAATTGCTCCGTAGCAAGAGCAGATGCTATGAGTTGTTGAAGGGTGTGTTTCGGGTGCAATTCGATGTCCGAAGGGTAGGCTGGTTGCAACCCGGAGCGAAGCTTCCTTTTCTTCTCATCTTCAGAGAGATGCATAAAGGGAGTAACCTCAAGTAAGACTTTCCAAAACTTGTTCACATATTGTTGCACACTCTCATTGTCTTTCTGCTCTAAGTCTATCCCACTTTTGTGTGAGAGTTTGCTCCGCATTTGGAGGCAAAAACTGGGCATAAAATCTGTCCTTAAGCTCTTTCCAAGTACAAATGGGATCTTTGGTGGTCTTTTCAGTGATCCACCAATGTGTGGCTGTCCCCTTCAAGAACATGCTTGCATGGCGGGCTTTAGACTTCTCAGTGAAGTCCTCATCACTAAAAGCAATGTCAAATTGTGCCACAAATGCTAGCATTTTAGATGCATCACATTCCCCATGAAAGGCATCAAACTTGACAGATTTATCACCTGCCTTAAACTCTTTGAGCTTTTTGGCATGTGACTCATGTTCTTCCCTCTTTCTCTTCTCCTTATCCAACGGGGTAGCCCTCTCTGCATGGGCTTCATGGGCAACCTATGGTGTTTCACGAGGCATCGTGGCATGTGCTCTATGAATCTGTGGCCCTGATGCATGTGACCTCCCTGAATGATGCAATGTCTCACCATGAGACAACTCAATGGGCAAAGTTTTTAGGCTTGCATGCCGGCCACTCTCACCATGATATACATGCTTTGAATCCACTGGGCCATCATGCCTGCCATTGGCTCCAACATGTACATACATGTTTCCTCTTGTTCCATGTGGAGTAGATGCATGGCGAGAAGTGACTGAGACCTCTTCCTTGTGCACAAAAGATCTCAACGGTTGAGATGCTGGGTCATCAGGCTTCAAACGAGGTGGATTCTTGAACATTAACTCCCCATCCTCTCCCTCTTTTAGATCACTCTTTCGGATGAGATAGGAGAGTGCCAACTTCCTTGGCTTCTTACCCACTTCACGAGCCATAGACTCAAAGGTCATATTCACCATAGCATCAGCTTTCTTTGCTTCTATGACACTTTGCACACGAGGATCGGTAAGCCCAACGGGGCGTGCAGTGATAGACTCAACCACGTGTCCAAGAGATCAAAATATAAAGAGAGGGGAGAGAAAAGGGAACAGGGATCTTACACAGTACACCACATTGAGCGGGGATCAGTCCTCGCCCCCTTTCAAGAATTTATTCAGGAATAATCCATGGGCACGCTGGCCAAGATCAATACAATCAATGAATACAAAACAAACAAATATGCCAATGTAGGATATCCAAATCGATGTCGATGTGCAAGATCTTTGATGTCGAGCACACCACGGGGATGACCCACAAGTATCTCTCACCGGGCTAGTATCAGATTCAATATCCAAATCCAATGGATCTCAAGTCCAATGAATCCAAATCCAAGTCCAAGTCTAAGTCCAAATCCCAGTCCAAAATCCAAGCTCCATGTCTAAGCTCTGTGTTCCATGTTCATGTCCAAGCTTCATGCCCAAGCTCTATGTCCAAGTTACATGTCCAAGCTCTATGCCCAAGTTACATGTTCCACGTCCAAGCTCTATGCCCAAGTTCTCCATGTCCAAGCTCTATGTCCCAAGTCCAAGAAACACTCGCTTATCCCATGAGTAATCTCCACAACTCCTATAGCCTTGTCCATGAAGAAAACCATGGAAAAGCTCTATCTCGCAAGAAAACTGATATAAAACAAGTTTGAATGGTTTTTGGGCGATAAAAACATCCAAAAAGCAGTTTTTAGGGTTTTTGAAAATTTTGTCCGTACAGCTCCGTACATGTGTCCGTATCGCCCATGCATATGTCCATACAAGTCTAGGGCTATTCGTACATCTGAAAAGCAAGTTGGAGAAGGTGTTGATGGCAAAGAAGAAGCTCTCCATGATCATAATGATTTCCACACATACACTCCACGATCTCCTTCATGATGCTACAAGAGAGGTTCAAGCCTTTTTATACTTGAAGAGGGCTCTGCTTTTTTGCCAAAGCTTAACCAAGCTTTTGCTTTTGTCTTTTTTCCTTTGCTTTCCACTTTATAATAAAATATTACTCACTTTTGTCAAAGTTCTTAAACTTTGCTTTTCTAACTTCAAGGCCTTGCTTTTTGGCCCTCGAGCTCCTTTTTGAGAAAGCGTCTTTTAGCTTTTTGGTCCGACTCAGTCTCCTCTTTCCAATGGTGCCCTTGGCTCGTGGTCAACCTTGTTTGACTTTTTGCTTTTTCTTGCTTTTTGACCAAGAATGGTGCTTTTTCTTAATCAATCCTTATTGCTTGGTTCAAGACTGCTCCAATGCAATCTCATCATGTTCAACCTCAAAAAAAGGTATAGAATATCCAACACTAGTCCTTTGCTAGCATAAAGTCTCAATGCTTCAAAAGGATTCCGTTTCAGCTTTGGTTCACAAAGATCCCATGGCTTTATTTGTCGAGACATGCAATGGGCTAAGCACCATTGCAAACCATTTGTAGAACTTCCTGACATGATGTCAATCTGATGATCTTCCGATCTCTCTAGCTTCTTTGCCTTCCTTTCCCTTACCTGTCCTAAAGAAACTGCACTGAAAGAGTAGACCTAGGAGTAGCTTCCTTGTCTCCTCCATGATAAATAGAGCGGGTAGCTCTAGATTCTTTTGCAATGGTGACTCGAAAATAGGCTTTAGCAGCTTCAACTCCTTCAACTCCTTCGGCTTCAGTGGCTCAATCCTTGATGAAATCTGCAAACATTTGAGCCCTTCTTTACTCCTGTTCTCTTTTGGTTCTCCAAGAATAAATTCGTAGTCTCTGAGAGGTCGTCTGAACTGTTGAAAGTCATGGTACTCTTTTGATGTCATGGCCGCAGTTCCCATCAAGAATTTCTGTAACAACCTCATGGTTGTTCCCTTCATGAGGCCCATGGTCTCCCTCTGCTTTCAGCTACACCATTTTGCTGCGGTGTATAAGGCACAGTACATTGGTGTTTGATGCCCTTTTGAAGCATATAATCTTTGAGTGCATTTGACATGTATTCTCCACCTCTATCTGAGCGGAGTGTTTGGACTTTACATCCACACATATTTTCAGCCATTGCTACAAAGTGTCGAAAGCATGTAAACACATCTGCTTTCACTTTCAAGGGGTAAGCCCAAGCAAACTTGGAGTAGTCATCAATGAATGTGACGAAGTAAAGATGCCCCCCTATGGATGATGTCCGCATTGGACCACATACATCACTATGTATGAGTTGTAATTTACTTTCAGCTCTAACAGCTCTATCTTTGGGGAATGGTTTTCGTTGCATCTTTCCCAAAATACACCCCTCACATACATGTCTTGTTGGAGACTCAAGAGGCGGCATATTATCAACCATATGATGCTTCTGCATAAGCATCAAACTCCGAAAATTTACATGCCCAAAACGAGCATGCTATAGCTCTGCATCATGCATAGCAGGAGTGTGGGCAGCCACTGTATTTGCATCATAAGTACGCTTGTCATAGCTGTCCAGCTTATACAAGCCTTTGTATCGTGTTCCAGAAGTGACTATTTCATAACCCTTTGATGGGTCTTTTACCAAACACTTCCCATCTTCAAATTCAACCTTTAAACCTTGGTCGTTTATGGCTGAGACGGAGAGCAGATTTTTCTTTATCCCTGGAACATACAATACATTTTTCATACAAATATTGGCCCCATTGGCTGCAATAAATATGACATTGCCAATTCCCTTTACTGGATATGTGGTATGATTTGCACATGATACAGTGCGGCCATTTGAAGTATAAACCAAGTGCTGAAATACATCTTTGCATGAAGTGATGTGGCTCGAAGCACCACTATCAAAATACCATGATGCATTCTGTCTGCTGTCAGATGCAATGCAAGACATATCATTGTCTGAAGCACTTGGTATGCCACTAGTGCGTGTGACCAAAAAGTGTACTCTTCCTGGATTACATTAGCTGATTGCTGTGCTTTGTCATCAGAAGAGTCTGCTACTGCATTGCCTGCTTCTTTCCTTTTCTCTTTTGCAATCCGCTTCCTACATTCACTGATGTAGTGTCTAGGCTTATGGCAGTAGTGATATTTGCCCTTCTTTTTGGGCTTGTTTGCATCCCCTTTGTCAGACTTTTCACCACCAGAAGAGGGCTGTCCATGACCAGCCTTGCTAGACTGTTGTCCCCCATGCTTAAAGCTCTTTGCTTTACCCTTATCCTTGGCTGTAAATGCCTTGTCTCCACCACGGTTGCTCGATAAGTTTGCTCTTGTTTGCTCTTCCTGCAAGAGTAAACCCACTAGCTCTTCAAAAGTGAGGGGATCACCACCTCCTCTCATTGAGAGGTTGTGAAAGCCCAAGTAGGAAGGTGGTAAAGAATGAAGAGTGTTGGTGACCATCTGTCTGTCTGGGATAACCTCATTAATGTTAAGCAATTGTTCTTGCAAATCTTTCACTTTGGTGAGATGATCTGCCATGGAGTCACCCTCATCCATAGAAAGAAGATCCAATTGCCTCTTCAAGTAGGCAATTCTTGCCTCGTTGCATACCTGATACATTGCTTCCAATGTGTCCCATGCAAGCTTCAATGTCTTGCAAGAACGAATGTGCGGAATAATAGTCCTTTTCACTGAAAGGGCTATCAATGACATGGCCTGTGCATCTCTAGAGTCCCATCTCTTCTGCTTTTGTGTGGGAGCATGTTCTACATCAGGAGCTCTTTGAGCACCTCCCACATGGGAAAAAGTGCCCTTGGTTAAGCCCTGTTCACACATAGCACTACCATAAGTGAGCATATGCCTACAGACGTGCTCTAGGCAAGTACACGAGGTATCAGACCCAATGGAACACCAATCCACCAAGCATTTCCGGGCATGTATACGGAGGCACAAGTCCCAACGGAAAGCCAAGTCCACAGTAAGACGAGTGGCATGAATCCCGGGCATATACAACTGCCATGGACACCAGTCCAATGTACATGCATGATAAGAAAGCACGGGTGGACCAATTGGGTGGCCAAATGGTGACGTCCCTTCCGGCTTCTAAATTGTTGTCCGCAATTGTAAAGCATCCAAATATGTCTGAAGCACATGCGGGCAATCTCTGAAGAACTCTTCATCTACCCATTTAGCATCATTGGGAAGATAGTTCTTAAACTTCACAAGGTAATGCCTCACAACTTTGCCAAAAGAAAGCTTGCGTTCCTTGTGATACACAATTTGCTCTGGCTGCAAGATCTCCTCAAGCTCATCCACTTTTGGTGGATCCTCAATGACCGTTTCATTGGGCTCCGGCCCTACATACTTGCGAAGGAGACTCACATGAAAAGCATTGTGTATGTGCCAATGACTAGGTAATGCCAATCTGAAAGCCACTTCATTGATCTTCTCGATCACTCAAAAAGGCCCATAGTACCTAGTTGCAAGCTTAGGATATGCACCCTCTTTGCCAGGCCTCTTTGCAAGTCTTGCTTTCTCAAATTTCAGCAATACCCAATTATTCTCTTTAACATCCAATTGCCTTCTATGCTTGTCGGCAGCCCTTTTATGCTTGTCTTATGACCTTGCAATGGCTGTCCGCACGTGGGCAAAAGCAATATCCAAGTCTCTTACATACTCATCAGCTGCAAATATCTCATCCTTTGTGCGAAGGATGGGTGGTAAAACCACCTTACCATAAACAATCTCAAACAGGGCCTTTCCCGTAGATGCATGCACCGTGTTGTTATATGCAAATTCCACAAGCGGTAAGTACTTCTCCCAAGAAGACTTCTGATCCGCCACATAACATTTCAAGAGATCCATCACGGCTGAATTTGCAGCCTCACTTTGCCCATCTGTTTGAGGGTGATAAGCTGATGAGAAGTCCAATTTGGTGCCCATATTATCAAATAAGGTCCGCCAAAAGAGACTTGTAGTCCTGGGATCTCTATCTCTCACAATGGACTTCGGCATTCCATGATGTTTGAACACTTGTGCAAGATATATTTTAACCATATGCTCAGCTTTGATGGTCTTTTTGATCGGCAAGAAATGAGCTTGCTTGCTTAACCTGTCCACAATTGTCCAAATTGCATCATTACCCTGTTGGGTCCGTGGCAAGTCCATAATGAAATCCATTGTAATACTTTCCCATGGCTGCGTGGGAATAGGCAATGGCTGAAGCAAACCTGGTGCCTTTTGCCTATCAAATTTCGCCTTTTGCCTATCAAATTTCACCTTTTGACAGGTGATACATGCACGTACATGTGCCTCTATGTCCTTCCGCATACCTGGCAAAAAGAAATATCGCTCAATCATGTGCGTAGTGTGTGGGAGAATTAGGGTTAGGTCATGTGGGAGACATACACAGAGAAGAACAAGGGAGAGAGAGAGAGAGAGAGAGTTGTGGGGATAAGTCAACTCATGAGGCATGAGTGTGTGACTCCCCTATCACACATGTATATTGCACTAGTACACATAGTGCACTTAGTACATTAAAAGTACTAAGTGTACTATGTACTATAACTTATGGGCTTGTACACACTATAAGGGTGGGCATTATGCCTTTACCCCAACAACCTCCCACTTAAAGGCAAAGTGCCCTTAAGTAAAGGAAAAGAAAAATCAGCATGTACATGATAATATACAAGGCCATATCAAGGCTGAAACTGGCCTCATCCAATGCCCATCAAGTGTCTGCAATGAGCAAACCGCTCCGGAGGCAAACTCTTCGTCAACAGATCAGCCGGGTTGTCATCCGTATGAATCTTAACAAGCTGAATTTGCTTGTTCTCTATCACCTCTCTGATGAAGTGATACTTCACATCCACATGCTTCGTCTTTGCATGAAAGACAGGGTTCTTTGCCAACTGGATGGCACTCTGACTGTCACAATGCAACAATGGAATATCCCCTGTATAACCCAAATCAACCACTAACCGAGATAGCCATAATGCCTCCTTGCAAGCCTCTGTGGCTGCAATATACTCGGCCTCTGTAGTAGATAAGGCTGTGCACTTCTACATCCTGGATATCCATGACACAGCACCTCCTGTGAATGTAAACACATAACCGGTAGTAGACTTCCGGTTATCTGGATGACCGGCATAATCCGAATCCGTGTAACCATGCACTAATGCATCCTGTTTGCCAAAGCAAATGCACAAATCCTGTGTGCCCTTCAGGTATCTCATGACACCTTTCACTGCTTCCCAATGCTTCTTGCCAGGGTTGGCCATGTATCTAGAAACCACTCCCACTGCAAATGCAATGTCCGGCCTAGTAGCAACCATGGCATACATGAGACTGCCACAAGCTGAAGCATACGGAATCTTGGCCATATCAGCCCTGTCTCTATCTGACTGTGGGCTGTCCATAGCACTGAGTTTCACATATGGAGGCAAAGGAGTACTAGTCTTCTTCCCCCCATCCATATTGAACCTCTGCAAGACTTTGCCAATGTATTCCTTCTGAGACAAATACAACACATGCTGATTTCTGTCCCGAAGTATCCGCATACCCAAAATGTGATTTGCATCACCCAAATCCTTCATATCAAAGGTTTGATGCAGCCTCTGCTTCAAGGCATCCATCTCTTTACGAGATTTCCCGGCAATCAACATATCATCAACATACAAAATGAGAATCAATAGACTGCCATCCAAAGCTTTCTTGGTGTACAAGCAGTGATCTATGTCACTTCTCCTGAATTTCTGGGATTTCATAAATGTATCAAATTTATGATACCATTCCCTTGGTGCCTGTTTGAGCCCATAAAGACTCTTTTTCAGCTTGCATACAAGCTTCTCCTTTCCACTTACTGCATAACCCTCTGGCTGCTGCATATATATCTCCTCATGGAGATCACCGTGAAGAAAAGCAGTCTTCACATCCATCTGAATCAAGTCCAGATCATCATGTGCAACCAAAGCTAACACAGCTCTAAGTGTGGTCATTTTGACCACTGGAGAGAAGATCTCATCAAAGTCCACACCATATTCCTGCTTGAAGCCCTTAGCCACTAACCTGGCTTTGTATCTTGGCTTTGCATCAGGTGCAACTTTGAGCCTATAAACCCACTTGCATGGCAAAACCTTCTTGCCTGCAGGCAAATGCACCAACTTCCAAGTTCCATTTTTATGCAGAGAATCCATCTCTGACTTCATGGCACGCTCCCATAGAGCTTTGTCTGCCCTCTGTAAAGCCTCCTTATAACATGAGGGCTCCCCACAGTCAGTGAGCATCAAGTAGTCAACCCCTGGAACAAACCTGTCAGGGGCTCTGGAGGGTCTTGTGGACCTCCGTACCCAATGACCATCATTTGCAGGTTGCTGTCCAGCCTGCATATCACCCATTGGTGGCTCCTGTTCCATGCCATAAGGCTGAAAAATCATGCCCGGTATTTCTTCTAACTGTGGTATATCCATAGGGATATCTTCTGCCATCTCTGGCTGTCCATTTGGACCATTTTCAGCACCATTTAAGGGCTGGTTTTCCTGCTGTAATGGCTGATTTACAGCCCTTTGTTGTTGTCCATGATGTCCATCATCATCAAAGATGACTCTGCCAGGCTCCTGTTGCCTTGCAGGCTCCTTATACATGCATGTTTCATCGAAAATGACATCATTGCTGCGTATAATCTTTCTATTCACGGGATCCCAAAGTCTATACCCCATTTCACCTCTGTCACCATATCCTAGGAATATGCATTTGTGAGACTTAGGATCAAGTTTGGTGCGCATTTCCCTGCGTATGTGCACGTACGCAACGCAACCAAACACTCTCAGGTGCTTGTATGACGGAGGCTTCCCTGTCCATACTTCTTCTGGCACTTTCCCACCACGCCTCGTGTTAGGTGACCTGTTTATAAGGTGAACGGCTGTCATAACAGCTTCAGCCCAAAAACCATGAGGTAACGCAGCATGTGACAACATAGAACGGACGTCGGACCTTCTCCTGAATGGTCCTGTTCATCCTCTCTGCTGTCCCGTTTTGTGGAGGATCATAAGGAGTAGAGAGCTCCTTCTTGATGCCTTTAGCATCACAAAAGTCCTGAAACTGTTTGGACATATACTCTCCACCATTGTCGGAACGCAAAGCCTTCAGTGTTTTGCCAGTTTGATTCTCAACATGAGCAACAAACTTCTGAAACACTGAGAATGTATCACTCTTCAAACGAAGAGGATAGACCCACACCTTGCGTGTGGCATCATCAATAAAAGACACAAAATATTTTGCCCCTCCCAAAGAAAGCTGAGGCATCTCACATACATCTGTATGCACAAGCTCTAACTGAGCATCTTTCTGTCCAAGAGCTTTCTTGTGGGGGCATTGTAGTTGCCTACCATATATACAATGCTCACAAAACTGAAAACTTGAAAACTTTAGAGAAGGCAAGTAACCCAAACGAGACAATTGCTCCATTCCCTTGACACTCATGTGTCCCAACCGGCTATGCCACATAGAAATTTCCGGCAGCTCGGTTGCATTTACATTAGCATGGTGACAAACACCTGCATGCATAAAATAAAGAGTGTCCACCTTAGAGCCTCTGGCAACAACCAGTGAGCCCTTACTAATTTTCCACTTTCCACTACCAAATGTGGTAACATAATCAGCATCATCAAGCTGTCCAGTAGAAAGCAGGTTCTTCTTGATCTCAGGCACATGCCTGACATCATGGAGCATAAGCTGTGAGCCATCTGAAAACACAAGCCTCACATCACCTCTGCCAAGAATCTTGCATGCATGGTTATCACCCAAATAAACCACTCCTTCATTGCCAGCAGTATACCTGACAAACAAGTCTCTGCAACCTGTGACATGAAAGGAGGCACCTGAATCAATGATCCATGAGTGCATACCATGACCACCTGTAAGAAGTGAATGGGCATCAAGTGAAGAAGTAAATAGGACCTCATCCTCACTGCCACCTGCATGTGACACATTGATTTCTTCAATCTTGACTCCACTTTTGCCCTTTGGCTTTACATCTTTGGCTTCATCCTTCTCTTTGTCTTTGCCTTTTCCCTTTTCTTTTTGATCATTTTTCCATTTGTAGCATTGCTTTTTAATGTGTCCCTTCTTGCCACAATAATGGCATTCCAAATCCTTTTTGGAGCGAGACTTGCTCCTTCCCCTTTCTTGGCTTTTCCCCCTTTGCTGGGATCTCCCACGTGCATTCATTGCATTGGACTTTCCAACAGAGTTGTTTTTCCTGTTCATCTCTTCTTGAAGAAGAGCACCCTCAACATCTGCATATGACAGTATAGCATTCGAATTGCTAGTGGCTGTCCTGAATGTGTCCCAACTCTCTGGCAAAGTGCATAACAAAAAAGTGGCTTTGAACTCATCGTCCATTGCCAACTTTTGATTGATGACCTGGCTGACAATACCATTAAACTCATTTAGATGGGCTGTCATAGAAGCCCCTTCCTTCATCTGAAGGCCTATGAGTTTCTTCAACCAATACACTTTGCTTGAGGCACTTTGTTGGGCATACAAGTCCTGCAATCTCTGCCACATTCCCCAAGCTGTCTTCTCTTCACGAATGCTGAAAAGTAATGAGTCTGACATAGACAACATGATAGTAGATCTTGCCAGCTCATCCATATCTTCCCACTCTTCAGCAGTAAGAGAAGCGGGCATCACACCCCTTTCTTTGATAGGCTTGTGCTGCTTTTTCTGGAGCAACACATTGTAGCACTGGGTTTGCCAAATATCATAATTATGCGAGCCTTCAAGCTTCTTGATGTGAAGCAATGAAGAGCTCTCACCTGTGGTTGCCATAGCAAAATGCAACCTGTCAATGCCTGACTCCCTGCAAAAATGTGCAAACACTGCACCAAAAGCACACAAAGTGCTCACAGTTATTCTCCCAAGCTTTATCTCCCACTGCGGAAGCACAAATGCAACTTTTCTCCCACTTTATGTGATGAAATCACCAAAATCTGGTTGCTGCAGATTTTGGACAGCACCTTAAATGTGCTCTTTTGCCCTTCCAAAGTACTGTACAGCAGTACCAAGTGCTCACCTGTGATGTACCAAACTTGTACCGGCAAGTACAGCAGCTGAAATTGAACCTTTTCCTCACTCAAATCAGTGTACAGCCATGCCAAAACATGCACAAAGCTGTGCCAAATCTGTACCAGCAGGTACAATAGCAATAAATGCTCTCCTGGCTGTCCAAATGAGTGAAAATCAGACTTTTACAGTCCCGAACACTGCATACAACAGTCCCGAACAGAAATTGGGCAAAAGCCCCTTGACTGCAAGCTGATTTTTTGAGGATTCAAGGCATAAATGTCTTGCCTGCTGCTTTGCCAAGCTCAACAAGCATACAAACTTGAAAAGCCCCTTGATTTAAGATCAATTTCTGATCATACATGGTACATTGACGCACATGAAGGCATCCAGAGTGTTCACGATGCTTCCCCCTGGCCACATATACATCAAATACATGAAACCCCCTTGATTTACAGGCACATTGAGTGCTTGTAAGGCATCAACACATTATCCACAGCATCAAATGCGATTGCCTGCGTGCAAATCAACCAAATCGGCACAAAAGCCCCTTGATTTGCACTGCAATTTGCTGCAATTTTGCCCAAATGTGCGATTTTTCACATCATACAGCATGTATGAGTGCTTAATTGCACAATTACATCAAAAGCCCCAAATTTCGACATTCAATTTCCTGCAAATTGATCCTGATTGTGACCAATTTCCTGCAAATTGATCCTGATTGTGACCAATGTCACCCAATTTTGCCAATTTTGCTCAAAATTGAGCAATTCGACACCTGTATCTGCTCAATTGTTGATTGTACTTGCTCAATTGCAAATCCCAAAAAAAAATTGAGGAAAATACCTTGTAATTTCTGATTTTTTGTTGCAGGAAAGGGGGGTGGTGATGCTACTGCAGAAAATTTGATGCTGTTGCAGAAAAGGGAGGGAGGCTTCTTGCTGATGTTGCTACGGGTAGCTCCAGGAGTGACTTGCTCCTAGGTCTACAGAGACACTTTCTGATTGTGGTTGTCGTTGAGGGGCACTGTAACCACTCCTGTAAGCCTGGTGGCAAATTTCGCATATCGTGTCACCTTTCTCATTGCACCAGTGCTGAATACATTTGCGGTGGGCAAACTTAGCCGTATTTAAGGAGCGGGGAAAGGAAGGGCGATATATGAACGTTGAAGCGTGCCTTGGCGGGTGGGCGAAAACGAGAGAGGCGGACCGTGACGTGTTTGACGGGGCCGCCAAGATCACCAGTTGAGACCTTCTGCGAGTCTCGGATACCGCAACAGGTGTTCTCGGCCAGACTTACAAGCGCCTGCTGTTGACGGGCAATGGTGTGTCGCCTGTGTTTCGCCTAGCGCCAGCCGACGCCCAGCGCTAGGCCTTCGCTCACCTGCCTCACCACGTTTGTTGACGCAGTTGCTCTTCCTCCCGAGTATGGACGCCTGCTTACGTGTCCGCTTGGGTATGGACACTCGCCTGACTACCTGCGACGACTGGTTCAACGAGACACATAGTCAACCAGCAACCAGCTGTGCACACAGGCGACCAGTTGTGCACTCGCTTTATACAGCACTCGATTTTCCTCTCTGCAAGCTTCACAGCTCTGCCGGCTGTACATAGCACTCCTCCAGGCTCTGATACCAGTTGATGGGAGAAAGAAAATTAGGGTTAGGTCATGTGAGAGACATACACAGAGAGAACAAGGGAGAGAGAGAGAGAGAGAGTTGTGGGGATAAGTCAACTCATGAGGCATGAGTGTGTGACTCCCCTTTCACACATGTATATTGCACTAGTACACATAGTGCACTTAGTACATTAAAAGTACTAAGTGTACTATGTACTATAACTTATGGGCTTGTACACACTATAAGGGTGGGCATTATGCCTTTACCCCAACACGTAGTAGGCATTATGCCTCTATGACTAGCATATGGAGGAGCATGGCACTCATCCAAAACCTTTTGCCTCATGTCAGACACCACACATAGGCAATTATCTTTCATGAGATAACCCTCTTTGATCACATATGAGGCATGTGCATGACCAGCCATCAAATCAGCCCAAATAGTGGCAAAATCAGCATCCGTATGATACAAATCACGCATGGTAGACAAGTTCCCATGAGAGGCAACCGAGATAGCTGCTACATACGGCTTTCGTGACAATGCATCGGCCACTACATTCTTCTTTCCTGGGGTGTGCAAGATCTGAAAATGAAACATAGAGAGGAAATTGGCCATCCTCATATGCTTCTCTGACAACTTAGTTTGGGTAAGAAAATACCTCAAACTTTGGTGATCTATCTTCACAGTGAAATTAGCCCCAAGGAGGTAATATTTCCATATAGTAAGTGCATGAATTATAGCCAAGAGCTCTTTCTTATAAATGCCAAGAGATAGCTTTGCATCATGCAATCTACGGCTCTCATAAGCCACGGCATGTCCCTCTTGATTAAGGACAGCTCCTATGCAATTTCCAGATGCATCTCATTCCACACAAAAAGGCTTTTGCAAATCCGGAATGATCAACACTGGACCATGAGTAGTTGCATCTTTCAATTTGAGGAATGCATCTCTCTCTACATTAGTCCATTTGAACACGGCCTTCTTCTTTGTCAAATCATGCAAAGGAGAAGCAATCCATGCAAAGTGCCGAATGAACCTACGGTAGTAAGAGTATAATCCAAGAAAACTACGGATCTCCCGAACTCAATTCGGGGCAATTCCGAATTGCATCAATCTTTGCAAGATCCATCCGCACTCCATCTTTGGACACAATATGCCCAAGATAATGTATCTCTGACAAGAAGAACTCACTCTTCTTTGCATTTATGAAGAGTTTATGCTTACGGAGTTCTTTAAAAACAATGGCCAAATGAGCTCTATGCTCTTCTTCGGTCTTCGAGAAGACTAGGATGTTATCAAAGAAGACACCTGTAAATTTCTTGTACCCACGGAATATGCGATCCATCATTCTATTGAATGTAGCCGGGGCATTTGCAAGACCAAAAGGCATAACAAGATACTCATAAAGCCCAAATGTTGTCTTGAAAGCAGTTTTGTGTACATCCTCAGGTACTACGCACACTTGATGATACCCACTCTTGAGATCAATTCGGCTAAAGCATGCCGATCCATCCAACTTGTCAAGGATGTCGTCTATGCGTGGAATCGGAAACCGATTCTTGATGGGAAGCTTATTCAAAGCTCTATAATCCACACACATACGAAAGGATCCATCCTTCTTTTGAACCAAGAGGACGGGTGAACAATACGGGGAAGAGCTTGGCTGAAACAAACCCTTCTCAAGAAGCTCATTCACTTGCTTCATGATCTCCTCTTTTTGGGATGCAGTTACACGATAGGCTGGCCTATTAGGCGGTGAGCTACCCGGCACAAGATTAATGCGATGATCTTCCGGTCGTACGGGTGGGAACTCATTTGGTAACTCATCAGCAAAACAATCATTGTGTTCTTGCAAAAATTTCAGCCTATCATTACTAAGAGTGTTTACATGTACATTATTTTCCTCAACATGATCTCGTACAAAAATCAAGTACGCAAAAACACTCTTTTTCATTACTTTCTTAATTTGTACATGAGATACAAGGGGAATGGTATCACCCTCTTCACCAGCATCAATTACATGTTCTCGGCCTTTATGCATGAAGGTGATCTTGTTTGTCTTGTAAGCCTTGCATGGATCAATACGTGTATGCCAAGGCTTTCCAAGCAATACATTACAGCCATTCAAAGGCGCCACAAGAAAATCCTCATGATCCACATAGCCTTGAATGTGTATGCGCAACTTGCCAAAAATAGGCATGACCTGCACTTCTCTACCAACAAAGGCAGCCCCTGCTTCAATTTGAGGACCCATGTCCTCCACTTCAGAGCTTGTTTGCAGTTGGAGTGGCATGTGTGGGTTGAATATAGGTGAGGTTAAAGGGGATGATATGGATGGTCATGTGGCTGAACAAGATTGTGTGCAAGATATAGAGCCCAATGTAACAAAAGCTGAATTGATGAAGACGCTTGCCAATACCCAAAGCAACTGCCATCTGTGTGGATATGAAATTTTCAGATGCACAATCATCAAACATGAACAAAGCGGGCTGATCCTTGAGCTGTCCCCAAGCTTTACATACAACCTTGTCTTTGCTATCATGTGAAGTGTTGCCCTGCACATCCGGAACCATATGCACATTAGGCTTTGATGCATTTGCATTATCACGTTTCTTCTTGTTTGGGCATGCCTTTGCAATATGCTCGGTGCTACCACAAGTAAAGCATTTCCCCTCACTCATATATTGCTTTTTCTGCTCCGGAGTGAGACCATAGTCTCACAGTTTGAAGGGATGCTTCTTGGTAGTGTTATTTTCAGCCTTAAGACCATGTTTATCTTGGTTTTGGTCCTTTTTAGGTGGCTGTCCATCATTTTGCAGGTTTTGGACAGCCCTCTCTTTGCCTTGAAATGAGGGTTTAGTCTTATTGGATCGACTCAATTTGAGTTCCAATTGCTCGGTGGCGATGGCGGCTGCGATTAGTTGGTGTAAGGTATGACCAGGATACATTTGTAGTCCCGCTTTGTACACGGGTTGCAATCCCGATTGAAATCTTCTCTTCCTTTCCGCCTCGGTGACATGCATAAATGGAGACACCTCCAAAAGCACTTTCCAAAACTTTTGTACATATACATATACCGATTCGCCCTCATTTTGCTTCACCCAATCCCACTTCATTGTTATCTCATTCAATGCATTGGGAGGCAAGAATTGAGCATAGAACCTCTCCTTGAACTCTTTCCATGATCTAACAGGATTCGGTGAGAGCTTCTCTGTGAGCCACCAATGGACAACAATGCCTTTCATAAACATGCTTACATGCCGGATCATGGATTTCTGAGTGAAATCCTCATCACTGAAAGCAATATCAAATTGGGTAATAAAAGCAAGTGTCTTTGATGCATCATATTCCCCATGATATGTGTTAAACTTCACAGATTTGTCTTCGGCTTTGAAGTCACGAGACTTTGATGCACGTGCGTGCATCTCAACATGTTTTTCCCCATGTTTGTCCATTGGGACAGCCCCTATGATTGGCATCATTTTAGGACCAAAAGGTGATGCATAAGGCATAGATACATGTGTCTTGTAAGCATGAGGCATGGCTGGCCCCTCAACATGCATTGATACATTTTCAGCCATAGCTTCTCCCTCATGAGCACACTCGAAGGCATGAGTGGCATGAGAGATACGCGGAATACTTGCACCAACAGAAAATTGCAGGCCATGTTGCATGTGTTGTGCATGCACATTTTCAGCCGGCAATGGCATTTGACATACATTTTGACCACTACCATAAACATTGTATTCTTCACGGGCTACATAAGGTATTGCTGCATGGCGTGAAGTCACTGATTGTTCCTCTCCCATAGCATGGAGATTCATCCTCTTAGACATAAGTTCTTGTTCGAGCACCTGTGGGGATTCCAAGACATGTGGGATGGTTACCTTTTCTGCATAGGCATCCTCAGTACGAGCCAAGTATGCACGTGTTGCATCCCTCGGTTGCATGTGCAACTCTTGAGCAATCATTGCCTTTGCATGATCCATATAAGATTTAGCTTTCTTGGCCTTCAAACGGTCATGTACCAATGAATCCTCGCGGCGGTAGAGATTCAATTCTTCTTGTTGTGCATAGAGAAGATCCTGTATACGAGTAAGTTCATCCCTCAAGACTATGGACTCTTCTTCCTGCATCTTCTCTTTGCCACGGGACGACTGTCCCACATATTCATGTTCCCTATTGTGCACCATATGAGTTTGCTCATCCTGTAAAGCATTGGAAGCATGCATTTCATTGTCCCTGCCTCTTGTGTTAGCATCTCCAACATTCATTGTATGGCTGTCCATAATGTTCTAAGTGTAGAGATAGCTAGTGTTCACGGTGATCGTCTTTCACGATAGAAGTGAAAGAGAACTGTATGCTGAAACCGGCCTCTGGTAGAAACCAAAGTGGGGTAGACTAACAGTCACCCTTCCAATTGTAGTCCAAATAAATAACAGGAGCTAGAATGCCCCAGAACTGAAAGGAAAACGACACCTGTTGGCCCCAAAGCTTGGCGCCCCTTTCAGTATTTCTTTATTCAAATTCAATGAAATGTATAACTGAGTACAACAAAGCCAGTCCAGGAGAGTAAACCTGCATGTCTAATCTGGCAGCCCTCAAGACCTCTTAGCACAGAGGATTCACACACAGATCTGTGTCCCACAAAAGCAACACACTGTGCTTCCCTCTAATCAACCAAGACAATTCAACAGGGCAGCCTTGAGCACACATCTGGCTGTTCCATGAACATGGTTTCAAACTCAGCTCAAATACACATCCACTATCCAATCTTTGTTTCCACCCTTCAAACTGCCATATCCCTCCTCTCACAAGGGGCTAGATGATACAACTCTGCAGCAGACATAAGCCAGTGGAAAGAAAGAAAGATTGATATGTTCAGAGCTTACCAATTTTAATGCGTGGTTCTGCACCAGAGGGACTGACCGACCAGTCTGAACTGTTGGACTGTACCGGACTGTATCCGCTTGTACATGTCCGTACAGGGCTGTACCTGCATGCGTTAGTGAACCTGCAGCCGCCTGCATTAGAAGATCTGCAGCAGCCGTACCAGCCTGCGTCAGATGACCTGAAGCGATTGTACTGATCTGTCCGTACAGTACCCGCTTGTAGCCCCTGTACCGTACAGGTCTGCACCTGCACAGCAGTCGACTGAACCTGCAGCCGCCTGTGTCAGCTGTCGTACAACAACAGCCGCCTGTACCAACTGTACGGAATTGTACCTGTTGTCCGTACCCTAGTCGCCAGCGCCGCCTGAACCAGCCGCAAATAAACCTGCAGTCGCCTGCTCTGTACGGCCTGCTACCACCTGGTCTGTACGGCCTGCAACCACCTGGTCTATACGGCCAATGTACTGTATGGCCTGTGTTCTGTACGGCCTGCTCTTCACGCAGCAAATCCAGCAGCCACACTCTATGCAGCCAGTCCACTCTTTTTCTCTTCTCCTCCACGCAGGTAGCTTGCACGACTCCTCCAAAAGCAAGAGAGAGAGAGAAGAGAGAGGCATGTATCTCCAAAAGTAGAGTTGCCCCTTTCCCCAAAAATATCCTAGTGGCCCCTTTCTAAAGTTTATCAAACTTCCTAAGGGTCACCTATGCCTAGGGGCCACCCAAGGTTAAAACATTAAAAATATTAATGTCCTTGGTCCCCCTTCACACTTGAGGATGTCCACACATAATACCATTTGTTCGGGCACCCAAATATGAATCATTAAATATTTATCTTGCTCACCAACCACCATGCCCACACTTGTGCTGTTCCACTTTCACAGGGTCATGACATACCCCCCTCTTGAAAAATGGCAAGCGTCCTCGATTGCAATCTGGTGATATAGCAAAATAACCAAAGTGAAATGTACAATATGGCAAGATCAGCGTCCCAATCTCTCTAAGCCATGCATATGTAACAACATTCACTGCAAACCAATGGTGTAGTAGTAGTCCAAGTTGTATACCACTGTGAACCATACACAACCACAACATCCAATGTGACTAGTACACATATATCATAGAAGTCCCATAAACAGATGTACTGTCAGCCATCAGAACCTTCGGGTGAGACAAAAGCTGCACCAAGCGACCTGTAGATGTCATCTGAGCCTGTCTATATCAAGGGAGAGGAGGTGCTACCCCCCTCTTGACCATCAGGCAATGCTCCAGACCTATGCTCTGCTGAACCTGAATGAGCCGTAACAAGAGTCGGCTCCAACTCAAAGGCATCGAGATAAAGCTACAAAACCTGAGGTGAATTTGTTAAGTCACCTTCCTCCATCCACTTCGCATCCATCGGTGAATAGTTCTTGAACTTCACAAGATAGCGACGGGAAACTTTACCTCATACCTTTCTTTCCTTATGTGCCAGTATGTGCTCTGGAATAAGAACATCATCAAGTTCCTCAACTTCCGGCTGAGCCTCATCTGATACATCCTCAGGCACATCCCCACGGAAAGCTCTAAGTAGACTCACATGAAATGCATTGTGAATCCTCCAGTGATCTGGTAGCTTCAAGCGATAGGCTACCTCACCAATCTTTTCCAATACCTGAAAAGGTCCATAATAGTGCATGCTCAACTTAGGGAATAAGCGCTCTTTACCCTTCATCTTCTTGAGCCTAGCTTTTTCAAATCGCAAAAGAACCCAATCACCCAATGCAAACTCTAATGCACGTCTGAGACGATCTGTTGCTTTCTTTTGCTTTTGCTGAGTTTTCTGGAGTGCCAACTTAACTCTCCGATAAGCTTCATCCATATTCTCCACATACTGATCAGCCTCAAAGATCTTATCCTTTGTGTGTAAAATGGGTGGTACCTTCTTCCCTCCTTCCACAATCTCAAAAGGTGCCTTGCCCGTCGAGGTATGGACAGTGTTATAAGCAAACTCCACCAAAGGAAGATACTTTTCCCATTGTTGCTTGTGCTCTGACACATAACACTTAAGAAGATCTAACACTGTAGAATTAGCCTCTTCCGATTGACCATCTGTTTGTGGATGAAATGAAGATGAAAACTTGAGAGTTGTACCCATGTTGTCAAACAACCCTCTCCAGAATAAACTCGTCATCCGTGGATCACGGTCACTAATGATAGACGAAGGCAAGCCATGATACTTGAAGATGTTCGCCATGAACAACTTCACCATATGATCAACTTTGATCGTCTTACGCACGGGAATGAAATGAGCCTGCTTACTGAACTTGCATATGATAGTCCAAATGCCATCATTCCCCGTTTGTGTACGTGGAAGATCAAATATAAAATCCATGGCAATGCTCTCCCATGGTCTATCTGGAATAGGTGAAGGCTGAAGTAACCCTGGTGTCTTTTGACGGTCAAACTTCACCTTCTAACATACGATGCGTTGCCTAACAAAAGCATCAACATCTCTTCTCAAGGTTGGCCAATAAAAGAAAGTCTCAACTGCTTTTACCGTGGCGTCAATACCTCTATGACCTGCATATGGTGGAGCATGACTTTCAATCATAACCTTGAGTCGTAATCGCCTCGTAACACACAATCTACCATGCATCAACAAAAACCCATCTCTGAGAGTATAATGATCATGCCGTTGACCCTCAGACATCTGATCATAGAGCCTTCCAAAATCCTCATCATGGGCATACTGCTCTTTCATCTCATCAAGCTCATGATGATAAGCAAGTGAAACTGCTGAGACCTGTGGCTTGCGTGACAAAGCATCTGCCACAACATTCTTTTTGCCTTCCACATGCACAATCTGGAAGTGGAACATAGACAAAAAGTTGGCCCATCGCATATGCTTCTTTGAAAGTTTAGTTTGCGTGAGGAAATAACGCAAGGTCTGATGATCTATCTGCACAGTGAAATCAGCCCCAAGCAAATAGTGTTTCCATGTAGAAAGAGCATGAATTACAGCCAACATCTCTTTCTCATAAACCTGTAAATGCTTCTCGGCATTCTGCAATATTCAACTCTCATAGGCTATCACATGTCCTTCCTGCATGAGAACTGCCCCAATGTTTTTTTTTTTCCGAGAAAAGATCCTTTCATTAGTTATATAAAAAACGCGCGTAGGGCTACAAAAGACCCTCTCCTGTTCATAAGAGAATAGAGCAGAGATCCAAGCAAGGCAGCTAGGGAGACTCTCCCTAGGTGCAGAAAAGTACAAATATCAGTACAAAGAACTGAGGGGCTATATCATACAATAGGAGGGGGGGAAAAGCCAAACAGGTGGCCTGTAGTGCCAGCGGGGGGAACCCGCGTGTAGGGTATAGAAGGGGCCGCTGCGCCAAGTGGTGTGAAAGGCCTGGCGCCGCAAGATCACCTCATCCGAGTCGCCCCGGATGCGGTCATACTGTCCTCGCAGGGTGTGGATCAACTCCTGCAAAATCCCCCGGACAGTCTCTGCTGGTGGCTCCAGTCTCCCCTCAAAGGCCCTAAAACACCGGGCTCTCCAGGTGAACCAGATGGTGAGGCTGCTGAGGAGCTCCCATCGTAGATCCCTCTCCTGTGTCCAGCTGGCGGACGAGAAATCCGGTGAAGGAACAAGGCGAGGCTGGCCCCTAATGAATCTGATGGCCTGGCTGTCCTGCTCCGTCTCATAGCCCATAGCAGGCCTTGACGAAGTCGACCAAGCAGCGGCACTCCACGTATACATGTCCTCTGGAGAGAGGGGGGCCAGAATGCGCAGCATCCGCAGCCAAATCTGCTGCGCTTGAGGACAGTCCCATAGGCAATGTCTCTGTGTCTCCAAAGGGTGGCCGCATCGGACGCAGGCCGCCGGAAGACCACTGTAGACAAGCCAGGTGCCAACTGCAGAGCCCCTGTGGGCGACCAACCACTGGAAAGTCGAGATCCTGCATGCCTGTCGACTAGCCTAGAGCCTGGTCCAAAAATCCTCCAGGAACTCCTGTGAGAGTCCCTGTAGCCGCCAATGCTTCGATGCAGCTGGAGAGACCATCCTCCGCGCCGTCAAAATATCTCCCCAACCAGACAGTGTACTGGAAAAAGGTGATCTCTGTGGCCTCGGGGGATGCATAAGGATCATGCCACTCGTACTCGCCAGGGTCCCACTGGAGCCGGGCCAAGGGGCGCGCTGCATATGCCCATATGTGCCAATCAGAGTCCACATCTGCAGGGTCTGGATCAATATGCCACTTCCGAGAAGCGGCGGCCACTACCCGTATCCTGTGAAAGATGCACTCTGCAACCAAAGGCGACTCCGCCTCCACTCTCTGAAGTCTGCCCTCATCCTGGATCTCATAGTAGAGGCATCTACCATCCTCAGTGCAAGCTCTGACAGCAATCAGGATCTCCAACTGTGTAAAGGCTCCCATCCACCGTGGGGCCACTGGCTCGAGAGGCGTGAACCACTCCTCTGTGAGTGCCTCCTGAATGTCATCCCTCATAATCAGCCCCCCTCTGAAGTGACTCAGCCTCTCCACCTGGATCTCCTCTGGGAGATTGCAGAAGGCCTGCCAGTCTCCAAAACTACGTGCTGGGCGTGCCGCCAATGGTCCCCAGGCTAGACGAGGCCGAGAACCCGACCCTGCTCTGTGCGTACCGCTGGGCTCCAGATGAGCGGTTGTCTGGCCCGCTCCTCATCACAAGAAGGAGGTCTCTGAGAGAGTCCCGGTCTCAGCAACTCCCAAGCTTGCAGGATGCTCAAGGTGAATTTGTCCTCCCATCCTCTACTGAGGCCTGTCCTCCTCATCTCTATGAAGATCCATCGTATCTCTGGTGCCCAAGTGCCCCCTGCTGGGGGAGCCCTAGCCTGCAGCCGCTGAAAAAGAAGCTCTTTCCAAGGCTCAGCGCCTGGAAGCAGCCCCCGAACAATAAGCTTCCCCAATAAGGCTCTACTCTGATCAACTGGATCTATAATGCCCAAGCCCCCCCTGGGCCAGCGGAAGTGTAATAACTGCCCAAGCAACCTTAGCCTGGGTTGGCTGACCATCCCGCCTAGACCAAAGAAAGTTCCTGATTAGCCTCTGTACCTGGCTGATGCAAGAGCTCGAGAAGATCCAGCAAGACGTGATGTACCACATGGTCGCTAAAAGCACCTGATTTGCCACCACCACCCTCCCAGCCAAGGATAGCCGAGCTGTACTCCAATACAAAAGCTTCTTTCGAATGCTCAGAAGAAGCGGGGCAATCTGTTGCTCAGGTGACAAATCTAGTCCAATCTGGCATCCCAAATACCGCACTGCTGTGCCAGGAGGAATCCATCTAAAACCGGGGTTTGGGCTCCATGCTGGAGTGGGAGCGCTACTGATCCAAAAGGCCACTGTCTTGCGCCAATTGATCAATGCTCCCGAAGCTGCACTAAAAACCTGAAGCGACTGCTCTGCCCGCCGAAGATTGGCCTCCTGGCCATGCAAAAATAAACCCGTGTCATCAGCAAACTCAGCATCGAGCAGGTCCTCCCCCCGGACTGGGAGCTGGAGTCCTCTCAAACCAACCTCCTCTGCCGTTAGATACATGCTCATAGCCTCAGCAAAGAAGAGAAAAAGAAAAGGGGCGAGAGGACACCCCTGACGGACTGATCTGGTCAACTCAAAACTCGGCCCCCGTCCTCCTTCCATCAGCACCTAGCTACGAGCTGTGGAATATAGAGCCGCCACTCCTCGAATCCAAACTGGCTCAAAGCCCAGGTGAAGCATAGTGCCCTCTAAGAAACCCCAATCGACCCTATCGTATGCCTTCTCAAAATCGAGAAGCATCACGACCAGGTTCTCACCGAGAAATCTAGCTCGGGCCGTCGCCTCCCAGAAGGTGAAAATGTTGTCAAGGTTACTGCGCTCCTTGACGAATCCTGTCTGGGTAGCATGAATCAACTCCCCCAGGAAGGGCTGGATCCTCAAACTCAAGGCCTTTGCTAAGACCTTGTAGACAGTATTGAGGATCGTAATAGGTCTCCAATGCCGAATATCATCTGATACTCCCTCCCCCTTGGGGATAAGAAAGATCAAGCCCTCTGAAAAGCTCTGTGGCATCACCCCAGTGTCCAAAACATACTGAAAGCCCCTGCGGAGGCCTGGCCCCAAAAGGTCCCAATAGCGCATAAAAAAGGCAGGCGTCAATCCGTCCTCCCCAGGGCAACTATGGTGCGGAAGGACCCTCAAGGCCTCAGCAAGCTCAACCTCTGAAAGAGGCTCACCCAGAACTGTGCGCATACGATCTGTGACCCTCCTCTGCACATGGGCCCACATAGTCTGTTGGCAAGCATCCCGAGCCTCAGTGGCTGGCTCCGCTGAAAGCAGGTCTCTATAGAACTCAGTGGCAATGGCTCTGATCTCCCCGGGCTTAGTGGCTACCGATCCGTCCTGCCTCCTGAGCTGGCGGACTCCTGCTCGAGCATGGCGAGGTCCAGTAATCTCAAAAAACTCCCCAGTCACTCTATCACCAAGCTGCGTCCACTGAGAGGCCTGGCGACAATAGTAGAACTCATGTCTTTGCTCCTCTGCCTCTCTAACCTTCTGGGGTGCCTGGCTCAGTTGGGACGCCATCCACTCACATGTAGGCTGCTGCTCCTGAAGGCGTTGAAGCGAAGCAAGGCTACGTCTCAACCGACGCTCCCGCTCACGAGTCTCTCCCAGCCGTGTCAAGACTGCAGTGTGCAAAAAAGAGCTGAGCTCGATGAGTCCCTGGGCACACTGGCCTGCTGCATCCTGGTCAAAGCTCTGGCTATCATGCCATATCCTCTCAATGTCCTCAGTGAGACTAGGATCTGTAAGTACCCTCTCTGGGATCCTCAACTGCAAGCTGGTCTCCCGTGTCCTCTCCTCAAGTGTCAAAATAACTGGCGCATGGTCTGAAAAAGAGGTGCCAGCGAGAATGCCAACGGAGCCCCCATGCTCCCCTAACCTGTCGCCCACATAGAAGCGATCAATCCGTGATAGATTAGTCCCTCCCTGCCGGCGATCCCCGACCGAGAGAAACTAAGACTGTCCTGAGAGCGGGAGAAAGCCTCATGCTGCCATGCATCAGTGATCCTCAGTGTCATGCAAAATCGCTCCCAAGCTGCAAGCTCCGTGCCGTGCACTGTAACATGGCTGCCTCCCACCCTATCGGCCGGGTCCTCAAGCATGTTGAAGTCTCCCCCGACACACCAATGTGCGGCCTCTGGCAATGCATCCGTAACCTGGGTCCAGAACTCTGCTCTGGCACTAGCATGGTTGGGCGCATAGACATTGAGCACGCCAAAGAGCTCATCATGCATCCTCAGAATGACATACTGTGCTCTACTAGGCACAATGATCCCGCGATCCACAATGGCCTGCCGCCATACATGCCGCCATACATCCGCAATGACCATACATACTCCTCCCTGCCCACCCAAGGGGCCAAACCTTGCAGACCAAAATGTGTCCCATCTACTAGGAATTACCGAACCGTATCTCTGGATCTTGCTCTCACCCAAATGGTGCTCCTGCATCATCAGAATATCAATACTGCCCCCAACCAGGCATCTTTGAAGCTCCTGCCTCAAGCAACCACGATAACGTATATAGTGTGCACGCCAAGGCCCTGTACATTCCATGAGATGATCCTCATGGATGACCTGCTGAGGTGGAGGCTGTCTCAGCCGTACGGCGGGCCTTCGCAAGCGGCTTGGATGGAGAATAGTCCCCATCCGAGCGGCTACGAATCTGCCCACCCGGTGTGCTGCAAGAATCTCGGATCAGGCGCCAGTGGCTGTCCCATGGCGACTGCCTCCCACTTAGACAGAGCAACCTCGTGTATGCATACATATCCAGGGTTGCGTGCTAAGTCTGCCACTATGCGAACCACCAAATGTCGAATCCCGGAGGCATCCACACTCCCGATATCAAAGAAAAAATGAGCCAACTCCCATAGTCGGCCTATCACGTCTGTCACCTCCAGATCGCTCACACGGTGAGAAAACTCAACTACCTGAGTCTTCAAAATGCTAAGAGCGAGATCCAGAGTCCACTCCCGGTCGCTAGGGCCACAGAGAGGGAATGAGAAGGCCACCGCTGAATCAAGTGCCTCCTCCCCTCGGGCCGGAGGTATCACTACATGAACTCTGATGGGCGCTGGCTCTCATGGGGGCCCTCCGCTCCAAAAAGCCGTGTGAAGGAGTAATCAAAAGCCTCCGAGCGCTGTGTAGTGTCGAGACGACTTAGCCGACTGCGGATAGAGGATATCCGTGAAGCCCGAATCGGCACGGTAAGTCTCCTCTGTGGTGCTCGAGCAAGGTCGGTGCTCAGTGTCCGCCGGACTGCAGGTGACCGCCAGGGCCTCCCGGGGAGCTGAGGCGAGCGGGGGGGGGGGGGGGGGGGGGGGGGGAAGAGGGGGGTGGAGAAGGAGCCGCTGCCAAAACCGGAGCGGGAACGGGAGGAGGCGAAGGTGGAACCGAGGCGGGAGGGGGGGACGGGAGAGGGGGGGGTGGGGGCGAAGGAGGGGGTGCTGGCATCTCCTGGTCCTCAGTCGGCGCTGGGGTCTCCTCCTGGAGGGGAGCAAAGCTGTTCCTCACGGGAACCCAGTGATGCTGAGACTGTGGTTGCTGCTGCATCGGTCTCTGGGCGTGCTGCTGTGGCTGTCTCCCTCGACGGCGCCCCTGTCCAGGCTGCCACTCCGAGGTCTCTGTGGGCTGAGCAGGTGTCCCGGAGGCTGCCTGCCGAGCCGCATCTGTGGGCGGGCCATCGGGGGCCTGCTGCTGCGGTGAAGGTCGGGGTCTCCTGCGAGGGCAGGCCTTGGCCGTGTGGCCGACCTGCCTGCAGATAAAACACTGGTTTGGGAGCCCCGAAAACTCCACTCTCTGATCAATCCATCCCCCCCCCTATCCTAGGTAGCTGAATGACCTTCGGAAGGGAGGAGATGTCAGGAACCAAAACTTTGACCGAAGGTAGCCCAGCTGCTCTAGCCACCACTGAAGCTGCTGTGGGGCCAGTCTCAAGCACCGAGCCCACCAATGCTCCTAGCCTAGAAAGGAGCGGAAGGTACTCACGGCGGAGTCCAGGGAAGCAAACTGTAACATGAAATAGGCGCTCTCCCTGCTCGGCCGCTGCTGGGCCAAAGCCATGCTGCCAAGGTCTGAAGAATGTCCGAGCGCCCCTGATGTCAAGGGGACTCATGGCTAGGACGTGGGCCACGCTCTGGGCTGTCTCGAACTCAATCTGGTAGTGTCCACGGCCCAGTAACTGAACGTCCAGGATCTTGCCCACATCTGCAAGAAGGCGGGCCTGGAGAAGATCCCGGATCACCCTCTGCTGGGGCAAGTGCCGACCATACGGCAGATGGTGGAATGTGCCTGGAGGCGTTCCACCTCTGCGGTGAGGCTCGCTTCCTCTTCTGGTGAAAGAGAAAGCCTGATGGGGGTATCCTCAGGGGCGGGCCAGGGGGCTGCGAAAGAGTCCCTCTGAGGTGGGGCGGGAGGAGCCTCCATCAGAGTCTGAAGCTATGTCGAAGGCGGAGCGAATGCGGAGAGTCCTGCAAGAACCGAGCTGCACACAAAGGGCGGAGGGGGAAGGCGGAAGGCAAAAAAACCCCAGGGGATGGAAAAAAAAAGCAGAAAGAAGGGGAGGGGGGGGGGGTAAGGCGGCGGCGAAGAAAAAACCAGGGGGGGGGGCGGAAGCAACGCGAAAGGGGGGTGGGGGGGAAGAGAGGGCGGAGGCTGGCGGAGGGGGGCGGGGTGTTGAAGAAGGGAGGGGGGCGCGAAGGAGAGGATCAGGGGGCGGCGGGCGCAAGAAAACCGGGGGGGGGGGGGGGTGCCGGGGGGGGGGGGGGGGGGGGGGGGCGGGGGGGGAGCATATGCGAGGCGGCAGAAACACAGGGCAGGCGGCCGGGGGGGGGGGGGGAGGGACAGACGTGAGGGCGGGAAGGGGGGAGGGCGTGCAGGCAGCATCGCGAGCAGGGGGGGGAGGGGAAGCTTCAACGAGCTAACAAGGTGACAAACGAACTGCCCCAATGTTGTTTCCACATGCATCACATTGGACAATAAAGGCCTTTCGGAGATTCGGTATCGGAGATTCGATAATACTGGATCCGAAGTAAGCTTTTCTTTAAGCTTTTTAAAGGCTGTAATTTCCTGATCAGCCCATCTAAACGGAGTTGCCTTCTTTGTTAAGGCATGAAGGGGCAAAGCAATCTTAGCAAAATACCGTATGTACCGCCTGTAATAGGAACACAATCCCAAAAAGCTGCGTACATCATGCACGGTCCTCAAATCTGGCCAATTAAGAATTGCTTCCACCTTCGAAGGATCCATACGGACTCCATGCTTAGACACAATATGCCCCAAGAAGTGTATCTCTTCCAAGAAGAACTCACGCTTCTTGCCATTAATGACCAGCCTATGCTTCCAGAGTTCTTCAAATGCAATGGCCAAATGCTTCCTATGCTCCTCCTCAGTATGTGAATGCACAATCATATCATCAAAGAATGTGCCCACAAACGCTCTATGAGGTCGGAAAATCCTGTCCATCATTCTGTTAAATGTAGCAAGTGCATTTATCAAACCAAAGGGCATAACCAAGAACTCATATAACCCAAAAGTGGTTCGAAATGCTGTCTTATGCACATCCTCGGGTCTAATACGTATCTGATGATACCCGCTTTTCAAGTCTATCCGACTAAAGACTGTGGAGCCCTGTAAGCGGTCCAAAATGTCATCGATCCTCGGAATGGGGAATCGATTCTTGATGGTATTCTTGTTCAGCGCACTGTAATCAATACACATGCGCCAAGAACCATCTTTCTTTTGCACTAAGAGCACAGGTGAGCAAAAGGGTGATGAGCTAGGCTGAATCAACCCTTTATTCAACAACTCTTGTACTTGACTCATAATTTCTTCTTGTTGAGCTGCACTAACACGGTACGGCGGTCTATTTGGTGGAGTACTCCCCGAGATTAGATCAATAGCATGATCTTCTGGCCTTTCCGGAGGAAGTTCCCCTGGCAATGACTCGGAAAAACAATCTTGGAACTTACATAAGAAATCAGTCCTGTCCTTATCTAACGTAGACAAATTAGATATAGACTCATCATCTTTTGCATCCTTTACAAAAATCAAGTACGCGGAAAGATGTTTTTTCATTACTGATGAAATTGCTGAAGCTGATACAATAGGAATAGATTCCCCTTTTAGCTTTACATCCAAAATATGTTCTTTCCCTCTATGAGTCAAAGTAATCTTCCTATTGTATGTATCCACCACCGCATGTACTCTATGGCACCATGGCATACCCAACAAAACATCACATCCATCAAGTGGCATGATGAAAAACTCCTCGCTGTCCACATAACCCTGCACATGAAGCCTGAGCTTCCCAATAATAGGAGTGACGGGTTCTGCATACCCAGGACAAGCCATATTAGCCTCACACAAAGGCCCCATCTCCTCTGCATGAATCCCCAATCGGCCAGCCAAATCTGGTGAAATAAAGTTGGCTCTAGCACCTGTGTCAAAGAAAATCAAGGCATTTTGATCTCTCACTTTGCCCCATGCCCTGCACAACTCAGTCTCTTCACCACCTGGCTGTTCCCCAACAAGATCAGGAACTAATCCTGCAGAAGGTTTTGGTTTCTTAGACTTGGGCTCCCCTTTAGTGTCAGAGTCCTTTTGGGACTTTCGCTTGTGACAATTAGAAGACATATGTCCCTCCTCTGTACAGTAAAAACATTTCCGAGCATCCATCAAAGCCTGTCTCTCCTCAGGAGTTCTCTTGGGCATTGATAACTTCTTATACCGCTTCTCTGTAGACCCTTTTGCATCACGCGAAGCATGCCCTGACTTTTCAGATTTCTTGCTTGAGCTTTTACTTCCTTTAAATCCAGATGAGATTCCAGTGAGTAGCGCATTTGCTGTCATAGCATTCTCTATCATCTGTGACATATTTGTTACTCGAGTCTTCATGCAATAGTCACGCACTTCCTTGGGCAGCCCACAACAATACTTCTCCACATGCTCAGACAAAGGCACTGCACGATAAGAAGTAACTGGGAGTAAAGCTTCCCAAAACTTCTTATTATAATCCTCAAGATTTTCACACTTTGTTGCATCCAACTTGTGCCATGCTGTCATTACATCCACCTCAAAAGTAGATGTGAGCCATACGGAAGAGAACACCTGCTTAAATTGTACCCAAGTAGATGGTGCTATGCCCTGTAAAAGAAGAGTGGACCACCACTGCAATGCATTACCCTTGAGAAAAGTCGCAGCTTTTCTCACTTTAGAGGACTCCGTGTAATTACCACAAGAAAAAGCAGCATCAAACTGCTGTAAAAAGGTGAGTGCCTTTAGCTTATCTTTGGCCCCAGTGAATGTGTCAAATTTCACAGCAGCTCCCCCTTCCTTATAATCCTTCGCCTTACCCATAGGCGTTAGATTATCGCATAGTCACAAGGAACGGGGGACGGTAACGGGGGACGGGGACGGGGACGGGACGGGGGACGGCCATAAGTAGGGAACGGGGACGGGGGAGGGAACGGCACTCAAAAAGTACTTTTTTTTTTAAAGTTTTTCCACCCTCAGGTAACTACGCAGGCACCGGCTAACTCAACTTTGTGAGTCCCCCGTATATGAGGAGAAGGCATTTATGAGTAGCACGGGTCACCTGATAGGTCCCGGTTTAAACACCGGATAGTGGTCGATTGTGGCCAGATAGCATGAGACGATTCTGGAGAAGGTTGGCACACTGCCAAACCAGGCTACATGCATATGCGGTGAGTTATTATACACCTACTGCATATGGGCTGTAAATTTTGGGTCCGTTGCGGCGCGCAGTTTCACACCAACCTACTTGGGGGAAGGTGCGGAGGGGGGCGTGAGCCCCTCTCTGCAGGGGGTCCGAAGGGCCGTTTACGCTAAACTCCATGTTTGTAGCCTTGCAGCCTTATTCTTATATAGATATTAGATAGGCAAGAGAGAGGCAAGGGCAAGTGAGAGAGAGAGAGGCAAGGGCCAAGCCTCAAGGGCCAAGGCCCAAGGCCCCAAAGCTCAAGCCTAAATGCCAAACCTCAAGGCAAGAGAGAGGCAAGGGCCAAGGCAAAAAACGGCAGGCGCAACGACAAAAAAAGGCGAGCAACAGCTCTCTGCCGTCCCCTCACAGTGCCGTCCCCGACCGACGTCCCCGTCCCTGCGCCGCCGTCCCCGTCGCCGTCCCCTGTGAGAAACGTGCTGTGGGGGACGTCCGTCCGTCCCCGTCCGTCCCCGTTGCTGGTCCGTCCCGAAACGCCGTCCCCGCGTTCCAAGCTGCCGTCCCCTCCGTCCCCTGTGACTATGGATTATCGTAAGGAAGTGGCTTCATAAGATTGCTACCCCCAGCATTCATGCCCATCATAGGGTCAACATTACCAATTCCCACACCTGGCATTCCATACATTCCAGCCATGTTTCCAAACATACCATTATGCATACCGGGCTGCATGCCCCCCTACATGTTGCCTTGCATTCCGGGCTGCATGCCTCCAAACATGTTTCCTTGCACTCCGGACTGCATACCACCATACATATTCCCTTGCATACCAGGCTGAAAACTAGCTCCAAAATTCCCTGGAATACCCATGCCTCCCTGAGGATAACCCCCAGTCATGGATTGGAACACAGAGCCACCACCAAAATAACCTGGATGCATAGACTGCTGTGGAATAGATGGCTGTCCGAAAAAGGAACTCTATGAGTTGGCACCAAAAGTATGTTGCATGTTTGGAAACTGTCCAAAAGATGGATCCTGTGGGAAGGCACCACTGTTGCCCTGAGGTGGGTTCTTAGAACGCACTTTCTTCTTCTTCTTTTTAGGCTCAGAACGGGATCTCATAAATTCAGCAAACTTCTCACTTTGAGTGAGCTGCATAAACACATCCATTACACTTGCCAAACGATTTTTAAACTGAGCATCATCTTCCTCTTTACTAGGCATATCTTCTGGCTGTGTTACATCCTCATATTGTGCATCATCTGCAGCCTGTTCTCCTGCAAGAATATCCTCAGATTCATTTCTTTCAAGAGAGGTCTCTTGCTCTTCCTCTTCATCATAAAAATATTCATCTTCTGTGTTTGACATGTTGCTGAATTTTTCAGCAATGACTTGCCTCGAGTCAACCACGAGCTCACCCCCTTAAGAAAGTTGATGATGGTCCCGGCAACGGAACCTTGAAACCGGCCTCTGGTAGAAACCAAAGTGCGGTAGACTAGCAGTCACCCTTCCAATTGTAGTCCAAATAAATAACAGGAGCTAGAATGCCCCAGAACTGAAAGGAAAACGACACCTGTTGGCCCCAAAGCTTGGCGCCCCTTTCGGTATTTCTTTATTCAAATTCAATGAAATGTATAACTGAGTACAACAAAGCCAGTCCAGGAGAGTAAACCTGCATGTCCAATCTGGCAGCCCTCAAGACCTCTTAGCACAGAGGATTCACACACAGATCTGTGTCCCACAAAAGCAACACACTGTGCTTCCCTCTAATCAACCAAGACAATTCAACAGGGCAGCCTTGAGCACACATCTGGCTGTTCCATGAACATGGTTTCAAACTCAGCTCAAATACACATCCACTGTCCAATCTCTGTTTCCACCCTTCAAACTGCCATACCCCTCCTCTCACAAGGGGCCAGATGATACAACTCTGCAGCAGACATAAGCCAGTGGAAAGAAAGAAAGATTGATATGTTCAGAGCTTACCAATTTTAATGCGTGGTTCTGTACCAATTGTAATGCGTGGTTCTGCACCAGAGGGACTGACCGTACCAGTCTGAACTGTTGGATTGTATCCGCTTGTACCTGTCCATACAGGGCTGTACTTGCATGCGTCAGTGAACCTACAGCCGCCTGCGTCAGAAGATCTGCAGAGCAGCCGTACCAGCCTGCGTCAGATGACCTGAAGCGATTGTACTGATCTGTCCGTACAGTACCCGCTTGCAGCCCCTGTACCGTACAGGTCTGCACCTGCACAGCAGTCGACTGAACCTGCAGCAGCCGCCTGTACCAACTGTACGGAATTGTACCTGCTGTCCGTACCCTAGTTGCCAGCGCTGCCTAAACCAGCCGCAAATAAACCTGCAACCGCCTGCTCTGTACGGCCTGCTACCACCTGGTCTGTACGGCCTGCAACCACCTGGTCTGTACGGCCAGTGTACTGTATGGCCTGTGTTCTGTACGGCCTGCTCTTCACGCAGCAAATGCAGCAGCCACACTCTATGCAGCCAGTCCACTCTTTTTCTCTTCTCCTCGGACCTCCACGCAGGTAGCTTGCACGACTCCTCCAAAGGCAAGAGAGAGAGAGAAGAGAGAGGCGTGTATCTCCAAAAGTAGAGTTGCCCCTTTCCCCAAAAATATCCTAGTGGCCCCTTTCTAAAGTTTATCAAACTTCCTAAGGGTCACCTATGCCTAGGGGCCACCCAAGGTTAAAACATTAAAAATATTAATGTCCTTGGTCCCTCTTCACACTTGAGGATGTCCACACATAATACCATTTGTCCGGGCACCCAAATATGAATCATTAAATATTTATCTTGCTCACCAACCACCATGCCCACACTTGTGCTGTTCCACTTTCACAGGGTCATGACATATGCTCTGATACCAATGTAACTTGGTTGAACACAATGCTAATCAATACACTTAAATACACTAAGATTTGGTGGACACTTGCTCAAATACAAGAAGTAAATTGCTGAATTGACAAGAGACACACAATGAGTCCGAACGGCCGATCCCTCCCTCAAATAAAGTATATTGATCTTGGGAGAATCAAGTACATAGTGTCATGGGCATTTCTGACCAGATTTCCATACCAATGCATATGAATACAGTATTGCAAACAAGTGGTTGTCGTTGTAGACTTGCAATCCACACTACCCTCTCAAGTGTCCATGTTTCCTACCATCTACTCTCTATTGTTCCACCAACACATGGTAGCAACAATCTGCAAGAGAGCACATAGGACAAGAGAACACTACACAGGGTATGTGATCTTAAGCTTACTAATTGCAAGTAGAGTCGATGACAGCGAAAGTCTTCGCGATGGAAGTCCTTGGAGTGAAGAGATGTTCGATTTGTCGCAATTCTTCGCGACAAAAGTCTTCAAGAGGATGAAGGGCACCTTGGGAAAGCTTCCCCTATGGTTCAACTTGAGAAAGGAGGGTTGAAATTAGGGTTTTCAGTAAAAAGATCAGAAATTACAGCTATAAAGAGAGCTGTAAAGAGAGACCAGAAATTACAGCTATAAAGAGAGCTGTTTTGCTGAATTTCAGTCATTGGGAGTGTGTAAGAGAGTGATTAGCATCCGGAATCACTCTTGGAAGCTTGAAAATCACCTTAGCAAGCTTGGAAAAGGAGTTGGGAAGGAGAATGTGCAGAAAATGCAGCCCAACAGCCCTTATGAAGGAGGCACCAATCTCTAGAGAGAGGAGAGAGGTGGTGAGTTGTCTAGTGTAGGTGGCAAGCAGGTGCTTTGTGGAGCAAGCTAGAGTGGACACATGGTTGGTTACTCCCTTTGTACAAAGGGAATAAGGTCTGGGCGGTGGACATTGGGTTATGTCCACCTCGGGACATCAATGTGTGTGAACACCGAGCTGGTCATAATTTATAAGTGAGTTTTGGCTGCCCAAAACTTAATGAAGTGTGTATAAATTAGTGCTAACTCCTAAGGCCAAGTTTATGACCAATACTTACTACCTGTCACATACCACATAACCATGTCAGGAGACAGTTTCACACGCATGGTTCCCGGGAGGGCGTCTCCTTACCCAGAACTACACATTGTCAAGTAAGCATGAAAATAGCATGCAATTTCAATTGCAAGCAAGCATATAAAGATGCTATGCAATGCAGCATTGGTATGGACAATCCCCGTTCATGAGACTATACCAAAATAGACGTGCTCTAGGCAAGTACACGAGGTACCAATCCACCAAGCATTTCCGGGCATGTACACGGAGGTACAAGTCCCAACGGAAAGCCAAGTCCATAGTAACACATGAGTGGCATGAATCCCCGGCATATACAACTGCCATGGACACCAGTCCAATGTACATACATGATAAGAAAGCACGGGTGGACCAATTGGGTGGCCAAATGGTGACAGTTGGTACCACTCTTGAGGCCATTGAGACCTAAGAGGGTGGAGTACTGATACAATGCATGAGCATCATTTTAGGGACAGGATGATTGGAGATTTCTTCTCTTTGGGGACAGGATGATCGGATATTTCTTCACTTTGACGGGCCAGCATTGCTATAGAGATGGCGCTCACCGCCTCTGCGGCCGGGATGTGATGGTGGCATTGGCCGCCCCCCCACCCCCCCGCGGCTCCCCACTTCTGTGGTTTGCCCCATTGCTACTAACTTTTACTGCCAGCTTATCTTGGCTGACCCACCCTCATCATTGACTAGGCTCACCGGAGGGTTTGGCAGCACACGAGGGCTGTTGTGTCGCATGGCTTGCAAAGATTTTTGGACTCAGATGAGATTAAGAGGGCTTTTTTGGCTTTCCTTTGTTGGAAGTGCTTAGGCAAGGACGGGCTTGCAAAGATTTTTTCGACTCGCCTTTCCCCCTGGCCGAGATTAAGAGGGCTTTCCTTTGCTGGAAGTGCTTAGGCAAGGACGGGCTTCTGGTTTCCCTCTTCCAGTGGCTTAGTATCTTATGAAGGTTCAATGTGGTCATGTGGACAAGTGTGCTTCTTGATAGGCTTGTTGTGAGCGCCTCATCCATTTGATACCTAGAGAGCACGTGATTGGCTTGAGGTGTGACAGTAGTGCCCATCACGCTTCCTGATACTGATACTGCTTATCGAATTCTCGCCAATGACTTTTGTGGCACCCTCCAAGAGTTGGAACAGCACTGCCTTCGGGATCGCCCAAAGGTGCAACAGGCTTGGTAGAGGATTCTCTGTTTGTTCACTTCTGAACCCAACACACTCCACTTTGTCACGTGGGGAGCGATTGCTTGCGCCATAGAGGTGGGAGCTGCTCTAATTCATGGGGAGGATGGCAGAGGTCTTGCCCTCCAGCTCACACACTTTTGGATTTTGGCCATCCTTGCCTCCTCGGTTACGGTGCCCTAGTGAACCTCAAAGTGCAGAGCGAGCTATAGGCACAGCTACTATGAAAAAGGTCCAAGGGCCATACATGAAAGGGAGATAGCCTAGGTTTGTTTTGTTGTCCCAAGTTGATGTCCTCCAAACCTACATCCTGCATTTTCAAAGGTAATAAGGGTCTATCAATAGGGGAACACCTGAGTCATACCCAAACCTCAAACAAGAGTTAAACATGGACAATCCATACCTGCCATCATCATTTCACAAGACGGCGAACAAAAGGTGGAAGTGCACGAAGTAAAAAGCTATGCAATGTGCATATTTCTTTTGAAGCCTTTGTACAAGCTGCAGCCAGCTATGCTAATTTCTAAAATTCAAAGTGGTACATTTGCCGCCCGCTTTTTTGTGTGTCCGTGCACGTGTGTGTGTTTTAGGTTAAGGTTAAGTCTGCCCCTCACCTTTGGAGAGGTAATAGGGACTCTGTATGGTGGTTTATCCAGGAAGATTCATCCACTAAAGTGGACTTATCTCTATCCTTGAAAATGCCCCCACTCTTCAGCACGGATGATGTGAGTGGGATGTCATAGCCTGTACTCTATGCTATGCATGATGGAGTGGGATAACTTGAAGCCTTGAGAGTAGATTCTCAGACATTAAGGTTGCACCTTGGTGTTTGTGAAGTTTGGGAAATAACCTGAACTCTCCATTGTTGCTGGCCCTTCAAGTGCCTCTCAAACCTCAAGGAGTGTGCAAAAAACTTAAAAAATAAAAAATGTGGTATTTATTAGAGTTGAAGCAATTTGTTGCTTTGTTTTTGTTTGTTTTTTTGGGTATTTTGTTTTTTATTTTATTTAACTTTTTTTGGAATCCTGTTTTTGTGAGGGTTTATTTTTTGATTGGCTTGTATAGCTATAGGGCCAGGAAAATGTACTAAGTAAAGTCATTTCTTTGCACAGGTAATTGACCCCGAAGATGAGCTTATAATTGCCAATGATGGCTTGTGGATTGAAAAGAAGTATCCTGACATTAAAACAAAGTCTACAATTATCACCAAAGAGGGTGAAGTGTTGCATTGAGCTTCTGAGATTTTCTATCAGATATGGAACTTTTGTATGTGACTTAAAAAGTTTTCTTTTTAGTTTTTTCTGTTAAATTTTAATATCAATCTCATCCTCAGCTCCTTTGTATGTGAAAGCGTTTTGTTGCAACCGGTTAGGTGTTAAAGAGCATAATCATGGTCTTTCCAAGATTCACCATGAGGTCCTTGTTATCACAAAAGGCCTGCAATGCATCCAAGTGTGGCCGAGTTCGAGATGAGGACTATGTCATGTGCATATAGTAGGATGGGTATTATTGTATGTGCTAGCTACGAGCCCATGCCACTGTCACCAACCTGGACATTTCCCAATATGAAAGGGGTCTTGTGGACTCCAGGATATCTAAATATTTGGAAAGTACAAGCTTTGGGAATGGGGGATTATCCTAGAATACAAAGGACCACACTCCTAAAATTTAGGAGAGTTGCTATTTTTGGTCCGACTTCGATGGAAATTTTGTTTGCGTCATTACATCTGGAATTGAGCAGATACCAAGAGTTGGCAAAGTGTCTATGACAGAATGTCTACTAGTTGGGATATTTTTAGAGGTAAAGATTATGGAAGGACCCATCTTTTAGATTGGGACATGTGGCAAGAAAGTGGACCAAAGTGAGACAAGTGGTCTGACACTTGTTAGAAAATGGATCAAAGTGAGACAAGTGGCCTCACACTTGTCACTTCAGCTATTGTGTGGCTCTCCACTTGTCATTGTAGCCTTCTCTTGTCATTTTAGCTCATGGGAGACCCAAATCTATAAATTGGAGCCCTCTCTCTTCATTAATGGAGGCTCTCTTGCTACACACTAGCCTCTACCACCGTTACAGGTTGCCCTAATGATGGTTACTCTCTTTCTCTCTCACTTGAAGGCTGCCCATGAAGAATACCGGCTGTTGGGGACTGTTTTGGAGGCTTCCATCGCGAAGAAATACTGAAGGCAAGGGTATTTAATCATTTATTATGATTTCTAGCCATTGTACATGATATTATTCTCCTTGGGTAATAAAATACTCCAAGGGGGGGGGGGGGGGTGGGGGGGCGGCCCATTCCGGCCTCTATGCGGTGTCACACGTGCAATCTCCATTTTCAGCATTTGTGGATGTTTTGTCCATCTTTTATGTTTTATGCAAAGTGATGATAGATATGTGTTAAGGATGTGGCCATGTTTAAATGTTTTAATATGCATTGATGGTATCAACAAGTGTGTCAAAGGCCCTAGTCTCCCGACGAGCGGCGCCGCGAGTTACATTGGTATCAGAGCATAGGCTTTCTTGGAAGCAGAGGCTTCCTTCTATCAATAAGGAAGAGAAAAGATCTCAAGTGGGACCACACTTACCATCATTGCTGTTAAGCATGGCCAGCCGCTTCATAGCTTATGAAGCAAGAGCATGAGTAGTAGACAGCTTGTTGATCTAAGAATTTATGAATTCACAAAATTTTATCTTGGAAGTGTGGAGTTGGCTTTATGTGCACATGTTTAGCACTCTTTCCATATGGATATTGTGGATTATATTATCAAGCTTACAGGCAAGCTATATGGAGATATATCTCGGGATATCTTAAGGATATGGTGAGGAGATATTTCTTTTGGCTTCATGACCAACTTGGCAAAGAAAAGCTAAGTATACTTTGAGTTTGCAAAGTTGGTGCTTTTGCTATTTACTATGAAGTGTTTTTGATGTTCACTAACCCTTGTATAGCCATGCAAGAAGAAAGGTGGTGTTGTTTGCCTTGAGATGGTTTCAGGGAAACATTGTTTATGGCTTCCTTTATTGGGATGGATTATATCTATGGAGAATTCTTTTTTGGACGAGATTTATATAGATATTGGGCTTTACAAGCAATTTCTATGGAGGAATTTGTCCCAGTTTATAAAGAAGAAATATTTGGATATCTCATGGATATGATGCTTTTATGGATAAAAGTCCACCTTTACTCCAAGGTGTGTGGTTAGCACGGAGTATGTGGTAAGAGTTATGGTATAAAGGTCTATGGATTCCTCGACTTCTTTTCTAGGGATTTGGATCTATCCTCAAGTTTATGGATTATTCTTTTTGGCTCTCTTTATTTGGGATGCATTGGACTTATGAAACTCATGGTTCACATAGGTAAGTGGAAAATATTGAAGAAAAGTGTCAATTAAAAATACTAAGACTTTATTGTTGGAAAAACATTTACTCAATGCTTTACCCTCAGCATAAACAACATTGCTTTTAGTGCTACTAGCAATGATGAAAGTGCTAAGTTGCACTAATACCAATACTTTTGGTGCTTAGTAGCACAAACAACATTGCTTTTAGTGCTACTAGCACTGGTAGGTTTTTTGTAAGTGTGGTAAATATACTATACTATTGTTAATTGTAGTGGTTAATTGGCTTTTCTATTGATTCTTTTGATGCGAACTAGCAGTACTTGAAAAGAGAATAGAAGAGACCATAGGAGACACACACAAACCCTAATTGCTCTCATTAAACCATCTCACATAATGTAGAGAAGCTCCATAACTAGCTTCATTCTCCTTCACTAAGATCAACACATTCTACAAGTGATAAGGTTACACATAACATGACCTAGTACTAAAGTCCATACACACTTGGCAAGTTCGGCATGTGGCCATTATTGTCCACACATCACTAGACTACTGTCGACACGTCTATTCTTAACACTCTCCCTCAAGCTCACCATGTCCATCTCATGCACGCTAAGTCTATCTCTGAAGTACTCATATTTCTCTTTACCAAGTGATTTGGTAAAGATATTTGCCGCATGATAAATTGGATCATTAGCCAACTGAGTACTACTCATGTTGTCACAATGTATGACAACTTCTCCATCATGATGTTGTCCCGAATAACCAAGTAACTTTTTCAGCCATACCACTTCACATGCAGTCATAATTGCTTCTCTATACTTTACCCGTGTGCTAGATAAAGAAATTGTGGGTTACTTCTTGTTGCTCCCACTCATTGTAGCACTTCTCATGCTAAATTCATATCCACTAGTAGATCTCTTGTCATAAGCATCTGTATAACCATACACTATTACAATGATGTCTTCACATTACCTATATTTTTTCCATAATTACCTGTGACTCAAGTCATCCACATAAATAACAATTACCACCAAACCATTCTGTGGCTTATTCACACATAGTGAAGACTCTGAATTTTCCACATGAAATCTAATGCTAATGAGATACGTGCTAATCATGTCACTCCATGCACGTGGTGCTTGGTTGCCTCAGTCCATATAATGCTTTCTTTAATCTACATACACGTGGAAAAATCTAGGTGTACATAACCTTGTGGCTGTTTCATAAACACCTCTTCTTGCAACTCTCCATTCAAGAAAGCATTCTTGACATCTATTTGATGCAATTCCCAACCTTTAGATGCAGCCAATGAAATCACAGATCTTACGGTAGCCATCTTGGTCACTGGGCTAAATGTCTCCTAAGAATTAAGTCCATGAGTTTGTGCATAACCCTTGGCGACCTGCCTTGTCTTTTATCTTTCCACGGATCTAACTTACATTTGACCTTATAAACCCATTTACAATCAATCTTGGTAACTCAATGAAATCCATGTGTCATTATGTACCAATGAAGCTTTGGTCCAAGCTTCTTTAAAGGCCAATAGTCTCATTAAAACATGTAGGCTCCACAGACTTCACCATAGATATCATATATGCATAATACATAGCATATCGTCTATATGTCAACCTTTGCACTAGATATCTCACTCTTTGTGACCTCCTCAATGGTTGTGGGTCATTACGAGCTTCATGAACTCTAGCATGTCATAACTGTCATGCTTTACGTCTGGAGTTCTAATCAGTGGAATTTTCAACTCATCATCAAGACTCTTTGAACTAGATGATTTTGTATGTCCAATGTCAATGTCTTTAACCTTCGTCTTGCCTTTGTCCAATGCACTTCTCAGTCTCACATAATGTCTCAATCTCCCTGACCATGGACTCACATTATCACTACTAGATGTCTCATATGGTTCAAGCATACTAATAGACTCCTCCAATGGTAGGTGTACATCTATATTGGTATCTATGTCATCAACCATGACATTCTCTTTTTTCTTACACTAACCAGCCATCTCATCAAATATCACATCACGACTAATGAGGACCTGTTTTGTCACTGGATTGTAACACTTGTTGAACTCTCTGAACTTCCCAAATGTTACAAAAGAAGTAGATCCATGTCATTCTACTATAGCCATCAACGAAGGTGACATAATGCTTGTAACCATTTATGGATGGGGTTTGTGTTGGACCCAAAATATCACTATGAATGATTTCCAAACGTCTCCTGCTCATTTGACCATCCTTTGGAAATGAAAGTCTTGCATGCTTTTCAAATTGACATGCATCACATACATGGTTGCTTCCATCATACTTGAATCTTGGCACAAACCACCAATAATTTCTTTGGTTTGCATAGACTTCAGCTTTTGGATATTCACATGTTTAATTCTCTTATCCCATAGATCAATGTCTTGCACAATACCATGGCTATGTGAAAACATGGTTGATTTCAACTCCGGAATACTTGCATCCAAAGTGAATAGTCTTCCTTTCTTACATCCATTCTTAAAGTCCTCAACAAAACAACCATACTCATTGCACTTTACTTGCAATCCCTACTTGACGATTTGACGGATGTAAGATTCTTTGTATTAATGGCACATACAATACATCCGACATTATCTTCACTTTCCCGTCATGGAATGGCACACTACCAACATGAGTAATGAGATGCTACGTACGTATCATCTCCAGTACAACTTCCTATCAAACCATTCACCATGACATATCATATGGTTTGATGCATCAAAATCCATGTAATCTCCTTCACTATGTTGTGAAGTTATAGTGCCCCGTCACATGCTTCATTGTAAACAAATGATCTTCATTTTCATGACCTGCATTGCCAGATGATGCCTAGTTACCATGCTGAATTTTGCCACCTTGCAAATCAATTTTCTTCTTGTGACATTCCCTGGCCATATGTCCAATCTTACCATAATAGTGAAACTCTCAATGCCACTTCTATATTATTGTTGAGGTTGCCATCTACCTCTTCCTCTAGAATTCAATCTCCCCTTGCCTTTGGAGTATGACTCTTTACCTCCTTGTACACCATACGAGGGCTGAGAATTCTGTTATTGTTATGGTGGTCTATCCTGCCAACCACGTCTCCACCTGTACGTCCTTCAGATGAGGATCTCCCTCTACTTCTTGCACCTCTTTTTGTGTAAAATGTATGGTTCCCCTTGCATGCCCACTGCTACTCGATGATGTACCTATTCCAAGCTTCAACTCTTCCACAATAAGAGTGAAATCAACTCTTCAAAATCTAGGGGATCACCACTTCTAACAGTGATAGAAGTGTCAGATGATTTATACTTCTTGCCCAAACCTTTCAATATAATAGCAACCAAATCATCATCATCCATTGGTACATTGATAGATGCCAACACATCTACACATGCTTTGATCTCCTGCATATAATCATGTATACTCCTATTTTTCCGTGCTATGCTATGCATCTTTTGTTTCAACTAGATCTTCCTTGCCTTTGTGTTCGTGTCATACATCTTCATGAATGTATCCCATGCATCTTTGGGATTGTCTGCATCCTGGATATGACATAACATCCCATCTACCACACAAAACAATAAGTAATGTAACACCTTAAATGCTCTTTTTGACCAATTCCTATGTGCTATAAGTTGTGCCGGAGTTACATTAATTGTGGGAACCCTAAGCTTTATCTTTTTACATGTCACACCAAATTTCAAAGCCCTTTGCCTTTTAAGAAGTTTGTCATGTGCTTCTTCCAATTTTGGAAGTTGGTCTTGTCAATCTTTTCACCAACAATTTTATCTGAACCATCACTCATCTTGGCCAAACACAATACTTTAGTAGCCACACCAACAAACCAAATCAATGTGATGCAGTACATATGTAACTCTTGCGCCCAATGTCAATGCCAAGTACATTCACTGGCTTAAGTTCATAACCATTCTGGAATTCATCTTCACATCAAATACATGCCCATTTTCAACATACATGAGCTCATTGTCTTCACCACATACACGTGCAAGTAACCAAGCTCACATACAAGTCACATACACCGCTTGTGGTAGTCGAAAACCATAACTAGGCTTGCATTCTTCCAAGTCCAACTTACTATTTTGTACATGCTTCATAATAGTCCTTCCTTAATGCTTTAAGTCCATCAATGACAATGTGTACATCATCCGCACATATCCCCATAAATGCTATATTACTCTCCCATAGCAATGGTGTTCATATATAAGCTTATTCATGGATGCCATAACTCAAACAAGCTCAAGGTCTATTCTCTGTTTCTTTGGTGACATTTCTGCAAGAACCTTAAAATTGTTCAATGATGTCCAATGTATGCTCTCCACCATACATATAATACCTCACCTAAGTGAGTTAGCTCACTTGAACTTGAGTCAACTCCATACTCACCTCACTATCAGTGTTCCGGTTGCTTTGTGATGCTCTGTTTTTTGTACAATCTGCTATAGTCAAGCTGCACCCCTGAATCCAACTCTATTTAGCTCGTCTACAGCTATTGTGAGTTCATGGAGGAGCTCACTACCACTTATCCAAGGTGTTGACCACTCAAAACAAAGTCTGTGGTCACTATTTTACTTCACACTCAAGCTCTAGTTAGCTTGACTTCAGCACAGTAGGTTCCAAGCTATATTGCTCTGATTTCTGCAGTTATCACTAGCTGCTCCTAGGTCATCAAAGCTGCTGTACAATGTTCCAGCCCTCCACCACTCACTACAATGCTTAGTAAGATTGTTTAGCATATAATCAAGGTGTTTAGGTGATATAATATGCTATGTTCTGATCAGCTACTGCAAACTCTCACTAACAGAAGCTTGCAGTGTTAAAATTTAGACTCACATTTTTTGCACCAGTAGTTGTATGCACTTCTTAAGCATAGGACATTTAAGAGCTAATTAACCTCTATAATCAGTTACCTATCAGCTATGGTGCATACACAGTTGACTGTAGTACTCCACGCTTCTGTTATGGCTATCCGATGGTTGTAAGATCCAATTCCATGCTCCAAACAATCTATTTAATGCTTCATGCACACATTTGCTCACATACATCAAATTGCATACTTTGCCTCTTCAATGGAACCTACAAATGCTGATTTTTGGTTCCCACAAGTGTTGTTTACATGCCACAACTCCTGTTTGATTTGCCAAACTCAATCTCACTGAGTATACATTAAATACGTAAGCTTTACACTGCCACACACATACATCTGCTCTCTTGCAGCTTTGATGGAAAGCTTCAAAAATCTGATTTTTGCTTTGCTTTGGGCAGCCAACACTTTGCTCAAATCTCTTTTAATCACTTGCAACCCACTACATTAGGGTTGGATAAACTCATCATCTGGCCTTAGCTTTTAGATCTGTAATATATGTGTGCTCCATAGTCTCCAGCAGGGGCTTCACAACTTCTTTCTTGCTCCAAACAACTTCTTCACCACTCTTTTTCACACTCACAAAACCCTAGAATGAGAGAACCAAGCTCTGGTACCATGAAAAGAGAATAGAAGAGACCAGAGGAGACACACATAAACCTTGATTACTCTCATTAATCCATCTCTCACATAATATAGAGAAGCTCCATAACTAGCTTCATTCTCCTTCACCAAAATCAGCACATTCTACAAGTGATAAGTTCACACATAACATATCCTAGTAGTAATAATATCCACACACCCTTGACATGTGTGTTGTGGGCATTGTTATGTGCACATTATATGTGCATATAATAGGAGGCTAACCCACCCTAGGCATGGGAGCATGGGAGCATGGGAACATGCTCTAATGGGGCAAGGGTTAGGTCTAACCTTGGGTTGAGGTTAGGGTCAAGCAACCAAGGGTCACACATGGAAATAGAGAGTCAAGAGTCACTTGAGGGCCCTCCTATATAATAGGGGCATAGGGCACTCTTAAGGGATATTCTCTTGTGTAGAGCATTGTATCTACTCTCTTGTCATTTCATGCTAGAGCTATGTTCTGCTGGAGTGAAGTCATATCTCTTAGTGGTATGGGACACCAAGGTAAGGTATGTGGTACTTCATTGTATTTATGTGTGCACCCTTGGGCTCGGGGGTGGTCACGTGGATGAGTATATGCTTGGTTTATGCATGTTTATGCATAGTGATTAGCTAGAGAGATCTTTATGGTTTTAACAGTGGTATCATAGTGGTCTCTAGTTAATTTTTGATGTTTTTTTATCCTATTAATTTTCTTTCATTGTTCTAAAATTTTAAAGTAAATTATAACATTTACTAAGCAAAAATTGTTATTTTTTGGTTTGTTTGGTGGCCTATATGTTGGGAACGTCAATATGGCAGTTGGAATGCGGTGCTTCTTGACTTGGATGGACGTATCAACATTGCGGGGAAATTCCGTGATTGGAAATGCTATTTTTCTTTATTTTTATGATTAAAATAAGTATTTTACAAGATTTTTTTTATGAAAATATCGCACATGCTATTGTGGGTATTTTTTGGTAGAAAGGATTTCCTAAATTTCTACAATTTCAAGGAATTTTTAAGAGTAATTTTATGGTAAAAAGGCATTTTAAATGCATTTTTGCGGATTTTTCGCGGGTATGCTATTAAATTTCTATTGATTTTCTGCTGAATTTCAGAAGGGGGTAGCATGTTGATGCATCAGGTTCTCTCCCGTATGCGTGTGTTTCCATCTCTCAAATATGAATTTTTCTTCATTTTCTCTCCCGCGTGTGAACTCCCCTTATATGAGTAGATTTGATTAGTTAAAATTCATGATTAGTGAACTAATCATGATGTATAATTAAATTTAAGCCATAATCTCTATGTTACACAGAGAAGAGATGAGAAGAGAAGATGGAGAAGAGAGAATTGTTGGAAGATGGAGAAAGAGGAGGAGGAGAAGAGGGTAGAAGAAGCTTTCCTCCCTCTCTCTCACAATTGGTGCAAGAGTTGTATGCGATCGTTTATGCTTTAAAGGCATGGAGATAAAAAAGTAGAGTGCCTTTAATCTGCTAGGTTATTACATCCTTTGGATATTTCGATTTGAAAGTGGAAAAGTATTTCCATGGATTTCATTACGGGAGTTTCACGTACCCCAGCAGGGGTCACGATGCCGTTTGGGTAGTCGTGGTGGATAGATTAACAAAGATGGCTAGTCTTTTACCCACAAAGACAACATTTAAAGCGTCGAAATTGGCTTGCCAATTTGTTGAGCAATTGTTTAGACTATATGGTCTACCTTCTAATATTGTGAGCGATCAAGACTCTAAGTTCACAGCTCATTTTTGGTAGGAAGTTTTCAAGAAATTGGAAACTACTTTGAGTATGAGTTCCTCTGATCACCCCCAGTCTGATGGGCAAACAGAGCGTGTGAATCAGATTATAGAGGATATGCTTCGTGCATATGTCTCTGGAAAACCATTGAGTTGGGAAAAATATCTTCCAATGATGGAATTTGCCTATAACAATTCTAAGCATGCGGCTACTAGCTATAGTCCGTTCATGCTTATGTATAGGTATCAACCCAAGGAACCTATTGATGTCAGTCTAAGGACATTGAGCTTGATGCATCGAGGGATTTCTTGCGTGATATGCAGGAAATGCTAACCCAAGCTCAGGATTCCACTAGGAGTGCTCAAGATAGAGCATGGCTCTATACTGATAGGGGACACTCACCTCGGTCTTTTGAGCCAGGAGCGTTGGTTTATTTGAAAGTTCTTGAAGATTCTCAGACTTTGTCAACATGAAAATGCTCAAAATTATCTCCTAGATATTGTGGTCCATTCTGAGTTATACGTCGGATTGGCATGGTTGCGTATGAGCTAAAAACTACCTCCACATGTCAGAGTTTATCTAGTCTTTCATGTCAGTAGACTGAAAGAGAAGATAGGAGGTGAGGATAACACAATTACTCCTCAAGAACTCGTTGGAGTAAAAGATTTGTCTTATGTTCCACATGAACCTGAAAAGGTACTTGAATTCAGGGAAAGGAAACTTCGTAGTTGCTTAATCCTTGAGGTTAAAACATGGATTAAGTGGGAAGACAAGGAAATTGAGGATTCGACTTGGGAGTGAGTTGAGAATGTTTAGCACAGTTTTCCTTCTTTTCATTGCAAGAGTGCAATGTTTTGAGAGAGGGGAAGTATGTTATGTGCACATTATATGTGTGTATACTAGGAGGCTAACCCACCCTAGGCATGTGAACATTGGAGCATGGGAACATGCTCTAGTGGAGCAAGGGTTAGGTCTAACCTTGGATTGAGGTTAGGGTCAGGCAACCAAGGGTCACACATGGAAATGGAGAGTCAAGAGTCACTTGAGGGCCCTCCTATATAGGGATGTTATCTTATGTAGAGCATTGTATCTACTCTCTTGTCATTTCATGATAGAGCTATGTGCTGTTGGAGTGAAGTCATATCTCTTGGTGGTATGAGACACCAAGGTAAGGTATATGGTACTTCAGTGTATTTATGTGCGTACCCTTGGACTCGGGGGGTGGTCAGGTGGATGAGTATATGCTTGGTTTATGCATGCTTATGCATAGTGTTTAGCAAGAGAAATCTTTAGGGTTTTAACAGGCACGGCCATTGTTGTCCACAGACTGCTAGACTAATGTCCACACATCTAATATTATCAACGCCACCAACTGTCAATGAGCTTGCATTCTCAATAGTACTACCACTAGCACTACTATAAATTTCAACTAGCAAAACCATTATTGCTTTTAGTGCTAGCTAGATTTACCATTTCTACTTTTGATGCTAACTAGCACTATAAGTATTACCTTAACTGCTGCTAACTAGTAGTACTATTAGCACTTTTAGTGGTTACTATCAGTCCTAGAACTTCTAGTACTGCGTTCAGTGCTAGCTAGTAGTACCATTGTTTCTTTTAGTGTGGTAACTAGCTTTATTATTGCTATTTTGATGCTAACTCACACTGCCTTAACCATTAACTAGCACTACTAGGAGCATTGTTACTACTTTTGATGCTAACTAATAGTAGTATATCAACATTACTGGCACCACTTACTCTTCTATTAATTAGCATTAATAGTACTAATACCACTTACTCTTCTGTTAATTAGCGCTAATAGTACTTCTTATTAGCACTACTAGCATTGCTCACTAGAACTTCTTAATATCACTACTAGACCTTCTTAATATCATTGCTAGACCTACACTAAGTCAATCATACAACATTTTTTATGATTCATACCATTGTAGACTGAACTCTTCAAAATGGTTCAAGTCTTGTTATTTAGACTTTAAAATGTAGCTCCAAGCATTTGAGTCTATGAAGCCCTATTTTGTCTAAAAACTAAAGGAAAGGTACACGTGTTGTTGTATTGCACACGTGCAGATGTCCTTTCTTAAGGTTTTGTTTAATTAAATGTGCCTTCATAGCTTTGGCTTCCTTGGAGCATTGTGCAAAAGTAGCTCAGATATGTATAGGCACAGATGCAACATGTAGGCGCACATCTTTACAGTATATACATACACAAGAGTGTTACTCTCCTTCTTGGGAATCACCTCTATGCCCAAAAAATATTAGAGCTACCTACCACAATTTGAAATGTTAATGTAATTTGGGAATCAATCGTATGCCTGAAGACTATTAGAGATACCTACCACAATTTGAAATGTAATATGGGTACTTGTGATTATTATGGTTCAAAGGGCCTGGAGCATGTCCACGCAAGCTCAGTGACAACACAAAAAGGATTTCTGTGAAACTATTTGAAGATGTGGAGACAGATGGCAAGAAGACAAAAAGAAAGGACCTAACATTCAAGGAGATGCAAAGTAATGAGCTATTTCAGTGTTGAAGTATCTTACCTTTAAAAATTCATTATGCAAAGTAGTGAGCTAACATTCAAGGAGATGCAAACCAGTGAGCTACTTCAATTGTTGAAGACTCGCCTTCAAAAATTCATTGTGCACAACTTTGTTTGTAGATGGCAGGAGGTTGAACAATTCAAAGAGTGCATTCTGATGTTCGCTCAAGATGTGGTTGTGTCAATGGTGGTTTAAGGAGAATAATGAGATTCAATCCATCACCTGTTTTGGGTGAGAGGAAAATGTTTATGATTTCATCCAAAGTCTGTAAGGCTATCTACAATTGTATGGCATGGGATTTGTCATATGTATGGTTATTGGATTTCATTTTCTTTAATATCTTTATGCATTGTCAAATGTGAAATTTTACATGATGTGTAGACCAAATACAATGCTAGCACTTATTAACTAAAAAAATACTAAGACTGAATATCATGTAGATGTAAATCACATTGTTGACATACATTCATAGTAAATAAAATGTGTACAAAGATGCCTAGTTACATAATCTGCTTACAAAATGAACAAGTCAAATTCTTTTAAGATAATGCTCCTATTTAGTCTATTAAGCTTGATGAGCATCTTATTTAGCTTGGCTAGCCTCTTATTTAGCCTTCTTAGTGGCTTCTTCAGCCCTCTCAATGTCTTCTTTTACAGCTCTCTTACCTTTGTCTTCTGTTTGTCCTCTTAGCCACAATCTCCATAATCCAGCATTTCATTATCTTTATGAATTCATTATCCCTGCAAGTCTCAAACTGATAAAGACTCGTATACTGTAGCAATCGATCTAGACATTGAAGCCAAAGACATAATGAGGGCATTGAATTGTTAAGGTAGAATGACTCTAATTTTGTATATGTTTGATCATCGAAACTTGTGGAGGATTCAGCCACACCTTATACAATGAGTCATCCAATATCAAATAGTTGGTATCTTTCATCCACTTGTACCATTGCCAAATATTGGGGAGGTTTTTGAAAAAAATAGGTTTTCCACTATGGACAAAATAGGGCACCTTTGTGCATGACTCTTGGCTAGAGACACCTAAAAGCCTATCATATTGATTAGGAAAACAACACTGCAATATTCTATGTATCTTTCTCAATTGAGAAGTGCTCCATATAAATACATCAAACCATTCCAAGAAAAAATCAAGAAAATGGTGTGCATCCCTTTGCAAATAAGAACACTACACCCTTTGGGCCCTCTTCATTTGATTTTCCTATGGAGGCATACATTGATTACGGACGAATTCAACAATCTAAATAAGTACAGCATATAGATCCATGAAAATTGCTCTTTTTTACTCATGTTGCAGTGCGGCGGTATATGTCTTGGTAGGGGGGAGATAACATTAGCAATTTGCCAAGATAATGGCTAAGAGGAATTGCAATGTTGGGAAGGAAGGATCTACTATTCATAGCCTTAACTCCACATCAATTCTCTTCAACTTGAGGAGGTACTTATCAAACCTCCTCATTCTTCTTCTCTAAAAAATGGGGCTAGAGATCTGACATCCGCTGCTTTGATCTACTTCTTGGTGGGATCCTCCATCCGACATAAGATGAGAGAACCTTGTAATCATCCATATAATAGTAATCACACCCAAGGATTTAGGGTGTAGGGGAAGTGGATGGAAAAAATTAATAAACACATATGGCACAACATACGATACAAACAACAATTACTCATTCTTGTGAAAACAAAAAGCCATTTTTCATTACGTTCTCAACAGTGTGACCCCTTCTTCGGCATTACAATGGATAGTCTCACAAGATTATCAAAATTATTTCACATTCTATCATTACTTCAGTTAAAGCTTTTTCACTGCTTGTGGCTTGTACTCATGCTTAGATGGTGACATACTTTACATAACTAGGTTAGTTATAGGTTCAACTTCCTTTCCAAGCTTGGTAGCTTTAGAGGCTTTGTCTATTGCATGTGAGCCTCTGCCCCTTTGGATCTCTTTGTTTGTCCTTTTTTCATAATCTTCATTATGTTCTCATGCAATGTAGGCTCTGGGCTATTTTCTTCAATTGTGCTAGCACTTGCCCCATGTTGAGATATCGAGCTCAACTAGTGCTACGGCGGACATTGATGACCTGCTTGGGTGATAGCTTTTGCATCTACACCACTGGCATGGTTGGTGAGATCATGGGTGATATTTGGCCAGTGGGATGACAGGCTGTGTGTGATAGCCATTTTGGATTACTAGAGCCTGGCATAGTTATAACGCTAACTCATTTAGTTGGGTTCACATTATGGACCGCCGACCCTTGTATGTTGTAGTAGTTGAGTACTAACCCATATGTGTGTACTCTTATCTTTATGTTATGTTGGTTGAGTAGAGAAGAAGAAGAAGATAGAAGAAGATTCAGCTATCCATCTCTCTCTTGTGTCTTGGTTTCTCTTGTGTGTGTGTGTTTGCTTGCTAGGGTTTGAAGCTCTCCCTCTCCCCCACATTCTCTTTACACCAACCACATCATCATGTTGCACCATAAGGAGAGATAAGGAGGCAAGCAAAGAGGCAGGAACAAGCAATGAAGGAAGCGGTACTACATGGGTAAGAGCACCATCATCTCTTTCCCCTTCTTGGTTTAGGTGTACAACACCCCCTCCCAGTAGCTCTGGGAGCTACACGTCTCTGATTGAGGAGCTATCTTCGCGGGAGCAGAGCTAAAGGAGGGTAGGTATACTATCCTATTGGATATAATTTTTAAGCCATGATCACATTTCAGGTTTGAGCGCACGTGATTACTGTGGCTGTCTCTACAAGGGAGGCAGCTTTGGAGCTCTCATCCAAACCATTTTTTTATGGTCATGATTGCATTTTCCTCACACAACTAATCATGCATTGTATTTACATGTGCTCTTTGAGGTCTTCTTCTTCTAAACCTTTCGTTCTAGTTTATTGGCCTTTTTAGGAACTACTATACCTTTTGGGCTTGCACCTCTAGCTCTTGGGTGCTGCTGCTGACTTTCAAGGTTAAAGTTTAGCTTTCTTCTTCTTTGTTTCCTTGGATATCTCCTTGGTAGTTACCCTTAAATTGGTATGGAGCCTTGTGATATCATGAAGGGAGACTGTATGAATAAGTCCTCCTTGTACACTTAATAAGGCTCATCAAAGTGGCTGATGCTCCTGCCACTAGGGTGATTGTCACTTTATTGGGATAATACTTCAAAGAATTTTTAAATCCAAACTTGTAACATGTGCATCCATATGGAATGACATTAGGGTTTGGCACCAGATTTAGGGATGGAGTTGGGACATTAGGTATGATGGTTCTATGAGGGCAACATGATGTGGACCCTTGTAATGGAAACACTGAACTTAGTGGCCTATGTGCTATATTGTTGAGGTCCCTCATTATTTTTTACACCATAGCTTTGGACAAAAAGGTATAGTCAATGGCTAGGGGTTACCCTGGATATCAATATTGCTCATATGACATAAATCTCTTGTTTTGGACTCTTGGAGTCCACTGGAAATGTCATTGAATGTTGTTGTACTAGTGGTTTTAGGAGGAACCACTTAGGGTGGTAGTACCAAAGGTGGGTATGACATTGGTGGTGGTCTATACATACCTCTTGTTCTGATGAATGGTGGGTGCTACACAGGTTGAGAAGCATTTAGTATGGGTAATAGGGCTACTGGTTCTTTGGCATTGCAAGCATAGATTGTGGTGTCGAGTTTCCCTGGTGCCAAAATGAGTTGTGTCATAGTTCCTATGGCATTGGCATAAGCACAATATTGTTGTTGTCTAGGCCTTAGCATTGGACACTCTATACTTGTATGATTTCGATGGTAAATTGTGCACCAAACCATATCTCTTTGTGGAAATAGATGTGGGTGTCCTGCTTGAGGTGATAGCTAGGATTGGCTTTGAGGTTACCCTTAGGAGGGTTGTCCTTGCCGTGCTAGCCTAAATGATTGAGAAGATTCTCTGCCAAAGTGTCCGTACTCATTTCCTTGACTAGGAATCTAGCTGGTGTTGGCTGGACACTCTTGGCTGATGATGAGGCTTTGGATAATGCATCCTTTATCTCTTAGTTTGGGTGGATAGCTTCTGCATCCTTTATCTCTTAGTTTGGGTGGATAACTTCTGCATCCTTATCTTGTAAGTTATCGATTAGGTATATTGCCTCACAATGGTAATAGCACTCATCAAAGATGGAGTGCCTAACCTGTAGAGATGGTCATGATGCCTTTTGATCTTAAGACTTATCATAAATTGATCAATGTAACAAGCCATCCAAGTGTTTCTATATCTCATGTAGAGAAACTTGGTTCTAGTAATATAATCCTGCATCGTTTCTCCCTCCTCCTCCTTGAGGTTATATATCTATGCAATAGAGCTCCATTTGGTTCCACTAGGCAAGAATACCACTATGAAAATGTCTCTCAAGAGTGGGTTTAATGACCTAAAACATTGACCTATATTTATACTTTGCCTTCAAAGAAAAGTATAAATGAGTAGTCTTGGTGGGATCATCAATCCATCCCATGGCCTCATAAATTTGATCAAAATTCTCTAGGTACTAAATGGTCATCATCCTTGAGATGTGGATTGGCTTGGTTTTGCCCGACTCTAAGACTCTAGGTGCTATGTTGGTCGTAACTCCCCTTCCCATTTCAAACGTTATCCTAAGCATGTATTATGCAATATTCACATGACAATGGAACATAAGGGAGTGGTTGGATGAAACCTTTTGTCTCTAGGTTTGGGATTTCTTTCCCTATGAGGTTGGGGTACACGGATTCCAAAGGCACTTTTATCTTCCGTCAACCTGCCTTTAAGGTTGCTAGCTTGTTGCTGGCTAAGGATGTTAAAAGATTAAAATTTAAACCATCTCTAAGGAATGAAAAGCCTTTGGAAAATGCCATAAAGAGAATGCGGAGAGGGAGAGCTTGAGTTCCTTGTAAGCAAACACACACACAAGAGAGAGTGCAAGACACAATAGAGATGGTTGGCAGAATTTTCTTCTATCTTATCTCCTCTACAACCATATAACTAAAAGATAAGAGTACATACATAAAGGGAATGTACTCTCCTATAGCAACATCATACAATGGTCTGTCTATAGTGTGAACTTGACTATATAAGTTGGTGCTATAACTATGCCATAACTCTAGTACTCCAAAGTGGCTATCATAAAGCCTGTCATCATCCACTGGCATCTTATTGACCATAATCTCACAAACCATGCCAGTGGAATAAGGGCGGAAGCTATCACCCACGTGGGTAATCAATGTTCGCCCGTAGCACTAGTTGAGCTTGATATCTCAACACTCTCCCTCGATCTCAACTCCCCACATTGCACCCAAGTAAGCTCCTAAACCTGTGGAGATTCTCTATGCCCAATGTATTTGTGAAGACGTCAGCCACCTGATCCTCTGTGCTGACAAATACCAGATCTACATCACCTGCTAGAACCTTCTCCCTCACAAAGTGATAGTGCACCTCAATGTGCTTTGTTCTAGCATGGTAGACTGAGTTACTGGCCAACTTTATACTACTCATGTCTACTCGACAAGGCAACTGTTAGCTGCTTCTTACTACTCCAACTCATAGGAGCACTCCACCATCTGATCTTAGGCATTTTATTTGCAACCTTTTTACTTCTTGACCAAGGCTTTAAATCTTTGAAAGTGAGCAAACACCTCACTTTTCTACTTCATGAAGTAAACCCACACTTTCCTAGTATGGTCATTAATTAATGTAACATAATACCTCCAACCTGCAATTGTCCCAGTCTTGGTTGTCCCCATACATTTGAATGTATAACATCTAATGGCCTTGCACTGACCTTATTTTCATGTGGGAAAGCATGTTTGGCCTGCTTATACTAAGCTGGTATGCTTCACATACTTTATGCATACCATCAACCTTAAACTTTGGCAAACTTGCAAAAATATTTTGGGCTTGCATTAACTTTAGCTGTTATATATTTACATAACATGCGCTTGTGTCATATATCAATATCTACAATGACACCTATTCCATGCACAAATATGGTTATCTTTACGTGCGTCAGGCATTACATCCAAAGTAAACATGACTAATGCGCTTGTGTCATATATCAATATCTACAATGACACCTATTCCATGCACAAATATGGTTGCCTTTACCTCAGGCATTAGTCATATTTATATATTTACATGACTAATGCCTTTACCTCAGGCATTAGTCATATTTATATATTTACATGACTAATGCGCTTGTGTCATATATATCAATATCTACAATGACACCTATTCCATGCACAAATATGGTTACCTTTACCTCAGGCATGTTTACATCCAAAGTAAACAACCTACCATTTCTGTTACCTTTTGCAACCAAGCGATAGTGATTTTTGAAGTCTTCCACAAAACATACTTGAGGATTAAACCTCACTTGCAGACCTTGCTCAACCATCTATCCAACATAAACTAGGTTCTTTGTAATATTTGAAACATGAAGGACATCTACCAAGTACTTCATTTTGCCATTCTACATAGACAATGACACTTTACCAACATGCACAATGGGATGTGCAGTATCATCACTTGTTTCTATAGAACTTGGTTTTTCCATTTTCTACATGTCTCTAAACCACTCACCAACTGAGCATGTGTTGCATCATAAAAAGTTGCTCGCTTCTATCATCACCACCCTATTTAGATGATGCATAGTTGCCTTACTACTACAACTTTTCACTTTTAATGTCATTCTATTTTTTATAGCAGTCCTTTGCCATGTGCCCTGGTTTGTTACAATAATAGCACTCTATGCTATTTGCACTCTGATTTATTTGCCAACCACCTCTGTCTCTTTAGCTCCCCCTTCCTCTAGACTAGCCTCTTCCACCTATGTATCATTGCTGTTGTGTTGCAAATCATTGGACTGTTGTTGTCTAGAATTCTGGTTTCCTTGTCGGCCATGACCTCTATCTCTGCCTATATCTGAATTAGAGTAGAAGCCATGTTCTGATGCCTTCTTTCTTTGTGAAGAAGAGTCCTCACCTAGAGACTTTTCTCCTATGAGATCAGCATAGACACCAAGTACCGAAAGTTGAAAATATTCTCTCTGACTGCAATGGAGGTCTTGAATGGCTTGTACTCTTTACCAAGCCTTTTTAAACAGACACTCGCCAAATCATCATCTTCCACCGATACATTGATAGACCCAAGGGATTCAACAATACCCTTGATGTTTAAAGCATACTCATTGATTAGACATGATTTTCTTTTCCACAGTATGCACCTCTTGTTTTACCTACAATTTCCTTGCCTTTGTATTGGTTTGGAACATCTGCACCAGGTTCTTCCATGTAACTACTGGAGTGTTGGCATCTTGTATGTGTCCTTTTTTTTTTCCGAGAAAAGATCCTTTCATTAGTTATAAAAAAGCCCATTGGGCTACAAAACCCCTTTTTTGATCATAAGAAGGCAGAGCAGAGATCCAATCAAGGCAGCTAGGGAGACTCTCCCTAGGTGCAGAAAAGTAACTTATAAATAAAAGTACAAATAGCTGAGAGGCTATATCATACAATAGGAGGGGGAAATTCCAAACAGGTGGCCTGTAGTGCCAGCGGGGGGTACCCGCATGTAGAGTATAGAAAGGGCTGCTGCGCCAAGTGGTGTGGAAGGCTCGGCGCCATAAGATCGCTCGATCTGGCTCGGATGCGGTCATACTATCCTCGCAGGGTGTGAATCAACTCTTGCCAGATAGCTCGATCAGTCTCTGCTGGTGGCTCTAATCTTCCCTCAAAGGCCCTGAAACAACGGGCTCTCCAGGTGAACCATATGGTGAGGCTGCTGAGGAGCTCCCATCATATATCCCTCTCCTGTGTCCAGCCGGCTGTCGAGAAATCCGGTGAAGGAAAAAGGCAAGGCTGGCCCCCAATGAATCTGATGGCCTGGTTGTCCTGCTCCATCTCTCGTATCCTCCCAGAGCTGGCCTGACGAAGTCGACCAAGCAGTGGCTCCCCACGTATACATGCCCTCTGGAGAGAGGGGGCCAAAATGCACAGCATCCTTAGCCAAATCTGCTGCGCCTGTGGACAGTCCCATAGGCAATGTCTCTGTGTCTCCAATGGGTGGCCGCATCGGACGCAGGCCGGCGGAAGACCACTGTAGACAAGCCAGGTGCTACAGAGCCCCTGTGGGCAACCAGCCACCACTGGGTGGAAAGCCAAGATCCTGCGTGCTTGTCTGCTAGCCCAGAGCCTGGTCGTCCACCAAAAATCCTCCAGGAACTCCTATGAGAGTCCTTGAAGCTGCCAGTGCTCCGATGCAATTGGAAAGACCGCCCTCCTCGCAGTCAAAATATGCCTCCCCAAACGAACAGTGTACTAGAAAAAGGTGATCTCTATGGCCTTGGGGGCGCATAAGGATCATGCCACTTGTACTCGCAAGGGTCCCACTGGAGCCGGGGTCCCACTCGAACCGGGGCCAAGGAGGGGCGCACAACATATGCCCGTATGCGCCAATCAGAGTCCACATCTGCAGGGTCTGGATCAATATGCCACTTCCGAGAAGCGGCGGCCCACTACCCGTATCCTCTAAAAGATGCACTCTACAACCAAAGGCGACTCTGCCTCCACTCTCTAAAGTCTGCCCTCATCCTGTATCTGATAGTAGAGGCATCTACCATCCTCAGTGCAAGCTCTGACAGCAATCAGGATCTCCAATTGTGTAAAGGCTCCCATCCACCGTGGGGCCGCTGGCTCGAAAGGCGTGAACCACTCCCAGTGAGTGCCTCCTGAATGTCATCCCTCATAATCATCCCCCCTCTGAAGTGACTCAGTCTCTCCGCTTGGATCTCCTCCGGGGGGGAGACTGCAAAAGGCCTGCCAATCTTCAAAACTGCACGCTGGGCCTCCCGCCAATGGTCCCCAGGCTAGACGAGGCCGAGAACCCAGCATATGACCCTGCTTTGTGCATACCGCGGGGCTCCGGATGAGCACCTATCTGGTCCGCTCCTCATCACAAGTGGGAGGTCTCTGAGAAAGCCCCGATCTCAGCAACTCCCAAGCTCGCAGGAGGTGGCCAAATGAGCACGCTAGTGTGTGTGAAAAAGAAAAATTATAATCTTTGTAAAAATGCCGCAACCACATGAGTCTGCATGTGTGAAAACCATAAATGGGAAATTGCATCTAGTCCACATCAAAGAAACTACCCACCTCACTACCAAAAAAAGTGTAAATCCTACTTCCTACAAAAAGTGCTTGTAACTAGCCTCTGGGACCAATGATGTACCCAAGCTAGAAATTCATCCCTCACCTAAGAGCCAAAGTAGCATTAAGGGGGGGAAGTGCCAAAGTAGCACATGGTCCAAAGAGTTGCTCATAGCACATAGGGGAATGTAGAAAGGAAAAATTCAAACAACATTATGTAACCAACATCCAACCACCTTGAGTAGCCCAAAGATTTGGCACCAAAGGGGGGGTGTTGAGGAATGTGGTACCAAAGAGCACATGAAAATATGGAGTGAGTGTGAGAAGCCACATCAGCAAGTGAGAATTATCCCACATGCGCAAGAGAAAGGCCAAGTTGTACTCTCCTCATATGAAAGGAGGACATTTCAAGCATTGGAATATAAGCACAATATGTCAAGTCTTTTTATGAGTACATGTTTCCATCATGTAACCTAACCGAGCTTGAGTCTAAACTTAATTAGCACACACTCATCACTCAATGAGTCTTGTTCATTTTTATCCACCTTAGATTAGTGTTGTGATTAGTGTAGGATTAGTTTATGATTAGGTATATGTCTTGTTATTAGGAAGTTATTTAGGATTAGTTTATGATTAGGTAAATGTCTTGTTATTAGGAGAGCTCGATCCATAGTTTTAACAATGATATACTAGGTTACTCGCCAACTGTATGCTGCTCATGTTGTCGCAATATATGACAACTGCTCTATCCACGGGCTCTCCCATGTCACCAAGTAGCTTCTAAAACCAAGCTACCTCATAGGCTGCCATAGCAGCACCCCTGTACTCTACCTCTGTACTCGACAAGGCAACTGTTGGTTGCTTCTTACTGCTCCAACTCACAGCAGCACTCCCAAATGAGAACATAAAACCACTGGTAGATCTCTTGTTTGCAATACTACCAGCCCAATCAGCATCTGTGTACCCATGCAACTGTATCTCTGTACCAGTCTCATAGAAAAGTCCATAATCAACTGTGGACTTTATGTACCTGAGGATCCGTCTAGTCGCATCCAAGTGTGGCTTCCTAGGGTCCTGCATAAAGTGACTCACAAGTCCAACATCATAGCTCAAGTCTAGCCTTGTAATGGTCATGTAGATCAAAGTACCCACTATGCGCCTGTATGTAGTGGGGTCCTCTCACCTGTATCCACGAAAAGCTTTGTGTTCGGCTACAATGGCACTGAAAAAGGCTTACAGCCTGTCATACCATACTTGGACAACATGTCCAAGCCATACTGCCTCTATAATAGCAAAATGCCATGAGGTGATCTCACCACCTCTATGCCCAGGAAATACCGCAGCTCACCCAAATCCTTCATCTCTAACTTCTGCTTCAAAAGTATCTTGACATCATGTATGTCTGCATCACTATCACCAGTGATAATTAAGTCATCCACATAGATGACTAATAGCATGATCCCTCTATTTGTCTTTTTCACATATAGTGAAAAATCTACATTGGATATCTGAAATCCAATGGTAACAAGATACTCCCCGATCTTGTTTGACCATGCTCTGGGTGCCTGCTTCAAGCCATACAAGGCTTTGCCTAACCTGCTCACAAAATCTGGATGTGCATCACTCTCATAACCTGGTGTCTACATCATGTACACGTCTTCTTGTAAATCACTATGCAAGAAACCATTCTTTATATCCATTTGATTTAAAGACCAACCCTTTGCTGCAGTTATACCAATGATAGCTCTCACGGTTGTAATTCTTGCAACCGGGCTGAATGTCTCCTCATAGTCTATGCCATAAGTCTGTGCATAGCCCTTGGCAACCAATGAGAGAGAGAGAGAGAGAGAGAGAGAGAGAGAGAGAGAGAGAGAGAGAGAGCCTACCTAGCATAAGGGATTCTTGGTTGGGCCAGATTCAACTAGAGAGCTCTTTGTAGAGCTTGATGATGTTGCCCTTGCTCCGACAGAAAATTTAGAATCTCTCCACATCTCCATAACTCATGGGATTTAACATTTCACTCATCTACTAGTGCATTTACATGGATAAAACAATTTGAATCTTAGCTCCTTGTTCCCTAATGTCACATACGATATTTTGATGTATTTAATCCAAAACCCCCCCTCAACAAAATATTCATGACTAAAGTTAATGGTAATGCTAGTTCTAGTTACTGTTTACAATGATGGGTATGATTACCATGCTGGTGTCCATAGGTCTTACTCTAGTTAGGTTTACAATGCCATTTATGTTGAGAAATGTGGTGCCAAAGAGCACAAGGAAAAGGTAGGAGGTGATTTGAGAGTGAGTTGAGTAGGCCGAGAAAGTGCAAAGCATAGCATGTAGCCACATGAGCAAAGGGATTTATGCCACATTAATGTACAAGCCCAAGGGTATACCTCCTCATATAAAAGGGGGCCATTTCAAGTAATGAATCATATCACTTACACTTATCTCAAGTCTCTTTATGTATCTAAGCTAATTCATCTTGGTATCTAATTGTACTTGAGTGCATCTTAATTAGCACACTCTCATTATGAGTTTTTTTCATTTCTATCTACCTTATTTTAGCATTGTGATTAGTTTAGGATTAGTTTATCTTTAGGTAGATGTATTGTCATTAGGAGAGCTTGATCCATGATTCTGAACATGGTATCAGAGCTTAGGTGTTGCTCTCTTAGCTTAGTATTTTTTTCCTCACTTCATTAGGGTTTAGAACCCAAATGAAGTGAGGAAATTTTAAATTTCAATTTCTAATTCCCAAAGTGTCTCCATTCGCCCAATTTATCTAATACGACCTTTGGCCCAATTGCAAAGTGGTCAATTGAAATTGATTTAACCACTTATTTGGAGAGCCGTATAGAGTGGATAGAAAGAGTACAAAGAAGCCATCCTCCCTCTCAAGCCCTCAGCTCTTATATAGAAATGAACTGTCAAATTTGGTCATCCACATCTTCAGTGGAAGATCCTTTGAAGGTTGGAAGCTTGACATTGACTCGGCCTGGCACCATGGAAAGGGGTTTCGCGCACTAGGAGGATTGGGTAGACCAAGAGGGTTGGCTTGGTCTCTAGCATTGTTACTATCTAAGAGTGGGATTACCAAGGTTAGCTGCCATAGGGAAAGGTGGAAGAGGATCCCTAGGTGGTACATAATTGAACCTCTTCTGACTATGGCAATGTACTGAGAGAGGACTATTGGATGGACATAATGGACTACCACGGGAGCATGTGTTGGAAGATAGCCAATGTATATCATTATTCATGATAACACATTACAGACAAAGAACATAAATGAATAATAGCACAAACAAAAGTATTCAAAAGACAAGTAGTCGGCAAACCATCTGTATCTGTATATATTGATGTTTCTCTCTCTTCTGTGTACATATGCTTCAAAGTGATTGCACTTTGCACCATAAGGTGTTTCCAGTTAAGATAGAAATACTTTCAGTATGCCAATTGAATAATGAATAAGGATAAAGTATAACTATATGGCGGATACTAACTAAGGGTTAATACCTGGAAAAATCACTCACTATAGAAATTACTCACCTAAAAAACGTATTCTCAAACTTTTAGTTAAGGTCAATAATTGGCACTAATGTCAATATGAAAGAACTAAATGATATTGGAGTCACAGTCTAGTCATAGCAATCTGACCATAGTAAGGCCAACGTTTAAGCTTTTGATCAATCTTGAAACCTAGGTTTTCTCTAATCTTATAGTAAACATGTATCACATATATCATGCCAAGTTAGGGTTTAGTGGTCATTTTGAGCCTTGTCATTGAAAAAAAGCCATTGCCAGATAGTCAATTTTTGCACCCTTTCAGGCCCAAAAAAAAATTGGTCATTACAAAAAATTCTCGTGTGATGATTGATTCAAGTCCAGTGTGATCAAAGGGTCTACGTTTGGAATCAATGACATGCTTTGTATTCCTCATGTTCATGTGTTTTGATGCTTTGTGATAAGTGTCCAGAATACACTATGCGGGGTGGCCGGATAGGCTATTTTCACTCCCTTCTGGACCAATAAAAAATTTGGTCAATTTTTTCAATATTGGCTTGAGGGAATGCTTTTTCAAATGATGCCCCATGCAGCTCGACATGCATTTAGCATGTGTACGATTTGTTGGCACGTATGAGTTGTTGAGATGTCAAGCTCAACATGAGCTAACACTCACGAGGTGCCTGCATGATCGTTTGACATTTATATCACTGACGGGTTTAGTAGCTGGCACCGACATATCTTTGCCAAAAATTCTACAACTGGACTACACTTACTAGTTCACATCTACCCACTCCTCTTAGCGTGTTTGAAAGATCCCTGCCCCCTCCGCGCAACAAATTCGGGGGTGCTAGCAGTGAAAGTAGCACTTCTTGCGCAGGGCAAAGCCTCTCACTAAGGACCTTGCCCCCACGGATATCCAGACAAGAGACTAATCCCTCAGTTCTTCCAAAACTGAACCTGAAAAAACTTCCCCTGTCCAGAAAGCACGGGCGATTCCTCCAGGATATTTTTATTCTAACGTAGTCAAGAGCTAGAGACCAACGCTTTTTTCCTCATCGAGAGGCACAGCCATTGATTCTTTTCCATAGAACAAAGACTATCCGGGATTTACTTCATTTATCGTGACACAACAAAATTTAGTCTGATTTTAGAGATCCATTAGTCCAACCTAACCCCATCCAGTCCCATGGGTTAGCTCAACCACTATAGTGATAGGATCCATTTAGGAATTTGGTTATAGTTTGCCCCAGGTACCAGGGAAAAAGAGTTCCCAAGCCCCCTAGCCACGCTTCAAGCAAACTTCAAGATAGTCACACCACTTACACACCCAATATGAAATTGCTTGTTTCACAGATTCAGCTATCTTTAAAACAATCTTTTAATGAAACCATAGTATCACTGATCATAATCCTCCAAAATATCCAGGTTGAATTCTAATTTCCAATCATTCCTTCATCGGTGTACCTATGGCATTATTGGCAACCAGAACACTCACCACCTATCCACTCAAGGGCCTTTTCAATAGTTCCTAGCTCATAGTACCCGAAAATATATTTACTTATGAAAATCCAGATGGACTCTCCGTGAAGATCAGCAAGATCAACCAACAAATCCATATAAAACTTGGCCTTAGATAGCCCCCTCGAAAATGGTCCCATGGCCTGCACATTTCAATGGATGTGGGCCAGTATGATGGATCCCATTTTCTTCCTCGACGCACGCGTGGGTATCTTCCAACCCAAAGCCCAAGCACCGTATGGTCAGCACCCTCTAGGCTCCTTCGCAGGTCACCTAGCGCTTCACTCATAGGCCGCTTCCTTGGTCCCTCATCCACCGTACCGGAAGCTCACCATTTAAATCAAACAAAGGCTGGTCAAGACCTCGGTCGACCTTGCTACGCCAGACGTCCTCCATTGACTCTCGTCAGCTGTTGCAACTTTATCAATTAGGTCTCCACGACCTCATTCATCAAGATGGTCAAAAAAATTTAGTTTCTTGTTAAGACCATATAGGAACTAGTCTGAAAGAATTGCCTTTGATGGTCTATCTCCACATTGTTCCACATCATTTCTCATTATTCCACATTCTTCTACATCAATTCACATTGTTTATTCCACATCCAATCATATGTATTCCCATCATCCTTCATCCATTCTCATCCAATCACATCTCATCACATCTCATCCATTCACATCTACCCATATCCATATCACATTCATCCACATCACATCTCATCCATTCACGTCTCATCACATCATACTCACATCCATTTACATCTCATCATATCATATTCACATCGCATCACATCCATTTAGATATCATCACATCACATCTCATCCATTCACATCCATCACACCCATTCACATTCATCACATCTCATCCATTCACATCCATCACACCCATTCACATTCATCACACCCATCCATCACATTCATTGTATCCATATCACATCACATACATTCCATCCACATTACATCACATCCACATCTCATTCTCATCCATTCACATCACATCACATCCTTTCACATATCATCACATCTCAATCTCATCTCATCACATTCACATCTACATCCATTTATATCACATCACATCCTATCCACATCTCATCACATCCACATCCATTCACATCACATCACATTCCATCCACATCTCTTCACATCCACATCCACATCCATTTACATCACGTCACATCCCATCCACATCCATATCCATTTACATCATATTACATCCTATCACATCACATTCACATCTTATCACATCCACTCACATCGCATTCACATCTTATCACATCGTATTCACATCTATTTACATTTAGTAATATTTTTTCTTTCAATACACCGAAGGGATTTTTCTAAATTTTTGCAATTGCTTGGCCTAGTTAAAGGTACTTTTTCTCAATGGATATTTTCATATTTTTTCTCAAATTTCTCAAGTGAAATATATTCAATATTCTTATTTTGAGTAAAAGATTCATGGGATTTACAAAAATCAATTCTACTCATATTTTCCAATAAAATTAATAATGTTCAAAATTTCACTTTTGATAAATACTCATAATTTGAATTATACTAAAAATTTATCTTTTATCATTTAATTTCTTAGATCATGGGAATTCCTCTTTTTGCATAATTTACCAAAAATTTCTCTTTTTGTATAAAAATAAATTTACCAAAATTTATTCTTTTCTCATAATCAATTAATTATGCATAATTACAAAATTATTTCTTATGAATATGATAAAAATCATTCTTTTTGCATAGGATGTCCAATCCTAGAATATGGTAGGAAGTCCTCTTTTAGCATTATGCAGCATAAAAATAAGATATGTATTATTTTTTAAAAATTTTACCATAGCTTCGCTGCTATTACAATGTCTTTTTTTTTTAGTAATAGCAGCGAATTAACCATAGGATTGATTATTGTTTTGGGGGGGAGAGAGAGAGAGAGAGAGAGAGAGAGAGAGAGAGAGAGAGAGAGAGAGAGAGAGAGAGAAACATAAGAAACATTTTAAATAAGCATTCTAAACATTTGCTTTCCCTGAGAAGGGTTGAGAAATGAAATCATTTGAGAATATTAACAAAAACCATAAAATTTCTTCTTACCTCAAGGTTTGGCTTGCTTCTTTTTCTAGAAGTGAAGCCCCCAACCAATCAATTGGTTTAGTAAGTTGAGAAGAAAGCTCCAAGAACTGTTAGAGAGAAGCTTTCTTCTCAACTTACTAAACCAATCAATTGGTTTAGTAAGTTGAGAAGAAAGCTCCAAGAATTGTTAGAGAGAAGCTCCAAGTTCTCCAAAAGTAGAGGATTTTTAAGGGATAATAGAAAATATGATTATTTTAATGTAATACTAGCATGGTATAGCTCACATATTTTTTTTCAAAAGACTAAGGATCTATTTATAGGTAAGGGAGGCCACTAACCAAGTCCAACTGGGTTCTAGAATTTTCTAGGTTCAGTTTGATTCAATTTGGACAAGATTTGGACCAATTTGACTCCCTTTTTTATTTGGTTTGATCCAAGAGAGAGGAGAGATAAAAATATCATAATTTTTTTGAATTAAAAATCCTTCCACGTGTGTGAAATAGGTGCCTACCTCAAGAGTCCCCTCTCCTTATATTACCAAGGTGTTAAAAATGCATCATTATTTCAAAATATCTTTTTAGTAATATCTCATAGTTTTTAATTAATAAACCTTGTACTCAGTCAACTCTTCATCTTATGTGAGCATTTACTCATTTTTGGGTATTTTCTTTTATTCTTTTGAATTTATCTCATCCCCATACTTGGATTAATCCAATTGGCCCATTGGAATCTTAATTGGACCATAATCTAAATTTTTTTGAAAATGTAGACCCTTAGAATAAGGTCCCTTATACACATTTTCAATTAATTCCAAATGCACATTGAAAAGTTCATTTTGAATTTTTGTTTCAAGGGAATCCATTTTAGACACTAGAAGGATTTTTATATCCAAAGATATCTCAATTTTGGATTATCTCTCTCTAGATATTTTCTCTCTCTAGGCCAAAACAAGGTAAAACAATATCTTTCTTCTATTTCAGAGGGGAATAATTACAAGAACATAAGGGGAGGTTCTTACACCTTTACACCTCAAACGCTAGAGGGAGGAATCTTATATCCTACCCCACTTAAAAAATGCAAGATGTCCTCATCTCGCAGGTGGAGTATAATCTCTTTAATCTTCTTCTTCTTCAATCGCTTCCAGCATTACTACCTTGGAAGTGGACGGTCGATTTGGGAACATCTCTCTTTGACTTTCCCTATTCTGGGAGGCGGAGGTCTTGCATTACTTTGGATTGAAACTGAGGGTTGGTTAGAGGGTCTACCTCTAGGATTTCCTTGATTTTGACGAAAAGAAACCTGATTACTTGGAAGGAAGGAGCTGGAGTCTGGAATCTTGTTCCCTGACTTCCCTGTCCCAAAAACCTTGATCCAAAAGGAGTTGGGCAATCCATACTGCGATGTCCAAATCCTTGACAGTTATAGCATTTCACTTCTTTGTTCAAGGGTGGAACTTCTGAAGTTGAATTCCAGGGGATTGAGTTTCGGGAAAAGGACCTTTCTTCCATTCTGGAACTTCCCATATCCTGAGTTTGACCTTGTTGTCTTTTAGACGGTGGAAAGTTGGAATCACCTTCCGGAGCTAGAAATCTTTTGAAAGATGATGGTGCTGGCTTCCGCGGAACCTTGACATCGAAGGCCTTTGCGAAATCCTTTGCCATCCGCACTGCTTCGGCCATGGAAACTGGCTTGGCATTCTTCACTAGGATATTCAAAGGTTCGTTCAGTCCCCGAACGAACCTGGCCATCAGCTGTTCTTCATCTAGCGGTGGGCGAGTACTTGAGGAGGAGGAGAGCAAACCCTTGGTGATACACTTCAATAGTTCTGCTCCCCTGGGTTAACCCTTAGAATTCGTTCATCTTGGTTTCCAAAAAGCCGAGAGGACAGAATCTCTTCCTTAGGTAAATCTTGAGATCATTCCATGTCTGGGTGTTCCGATCCAGACGGTTTGTCTCACAGTGGTTTCTCCATGCCTCACATCGAAGTATTCTTCCATTGCTTCGATCCACTTCTCCACAGCCTCGCCCAAGTTTTTCCCTTCACCCTTCTTGAAAGGTCCAGGCTGCGATCTATGAAGAGTTTTACAAACATCCGAGTCGAGCTCTTTCTCATCGAGTTGGGGGTTAACATTCCTACCATGACGACCTCGATCCATGATCCTATCAATATGAAAATTCTTGTTAAGTCCCTTTATTTATAATTCAAATCCGACTTTAGATCCAACTGATTATGGGGTTCTTTAGATTGGTCATCCCCCCTTAGAATCCTAGGATAAAGATCCCTTCTACAAGAAGAACATACAGAATTCATTATCAGAGAATAATTCATTCATATTCTTAACACAGTAATGGTCCATCAGATCGAAAATTCCATCTGAACATTCCTCCATGGGAATTTCAGTTATACAGGTTCTCAATTTGTCATTCCTTAATTAGATCCACTGGGTCAATGGTTAATAGCAACAATCTGTCAGCACAATCCACTAATCTCATAGTGATTTGCTGAAGTCATAATCATCATTCCAGTTACTAATATCATCACTGGAATTTGTCCCATTCATCCTCATTGTGGCTTTGTTCAACTTATCTTCTTTCAAACCAGAATTCAGGAATCATCATCTTTCAATCAGAATCCAAATTAACTCCTCAATTCTCAACTAGAATTCTAAAATCATATCAACCAGCATTTGAATTCATCATCTGGATAGCATTTTTGCTTATAATTTCAAGGTCTTAGATTTACTCGTATATATTGTCAGTAAGAGCTGCAGTTATATCCACGGTATATACGGGTAGTCAAGGTCCTTGGAGTTATAACGTAAATACCATCATATCTAGGCCTCAAGCAAGTCAGGGATTCCATACAATTGCGGTACTTCCATCTGAAGACCCAATTTCCAATTTATGAATCTTCATTCTGAATAGCGCTTCACTCATAGGCTGCTTCCTTGGTCCCTCATCCACCGTACCGAAAGCTCACCATTTAAATCAAACCGAGGCTGGTCAAGACCTCGGTCGAACCTTGCTACTACGCGAGACGTCCTCCGTTGACTCTTCGTCAGCTGTTGCAACTTTATCAATTAGGTCTTCACGGCCTCATTCACAAGATAGTCAAAATGCTTTCCCAGCATTCTTGACATAAAACTTGACATAAAACAATCATTTGAAAATAGGTCATAAATACAGTTTCTAACAAACTCTCATCTTTTCACATTGTTCCACATCATTTCTTGTTATTCCACATTCTATTCCACATCATTTCTCGTTATTCCACATTCTTCTACATCAATTCACATTGTTTATTCCACATCTAATCATATGTATTCCCATCGTCCTTCATCCATTCTCATCCAATCACATCATATCACATCTCATCCATTCACATCTACCCATATCCACATCACATCTCATCCATTCACGTCTCATCACATCATACTCACATCCATTTACGTCTCATCACATCATACTCACATCCATTCACGTCTCATCACATCATACTCACATCCATTTACATCTCATCATATCATATTCACATCACATCACATCCATTTAGATATCATCACATCCATTTAGATATCATCACATCACATTCACATTCACATCTCATCCATTCACATCCATCACACCCCATTCACATTCATCACACCCATTCACATCCATCCACATCCATCACACCCATTCACATTCATCACACCCATTCACATCCATTCACATCCATTACATCCACATCACATCATATACATTCCATCCACATCACATCCACATCTCATTCTCATCCATCCACATCACATCACATCCTTTCACATATCATCACGTCTCAATCTTATCTCATCACATTCACATCTACATCCATTTACATCACATCACATCCTATCCACATCTCATCACATCCACATCCATTTACATCACATCACATCCCATCCACATCTCTTCACATCCACATCCACATCCACATCCATTTACATCACGTCACATCCCATCCACATCCACATCCATTTACATCATATCACATTCACATCTTATCACATCCACTCACATCCTATCACATCGCATTCACATCCACTCACATCCTATCACATCGCATTCACATCTTATCACATCCACACACATCCTATCACATCACATCTTATCACATCGTATTCACATCTATTTACATTTAGTAATATTTTTTTCTTTCGATACCTGAAGGGATTTTTTTAAATTTATGCTAATTGCTTGACCTAGTTAAAGGTACTTTTTCTCGATGGATATTTTTATATTCTTTCTCAAATTTCTCAAGTGAAATATACTCAATATTCTTATTTTGAGTAAAAGATTCATGGGATTTACAAAAATCAATTCTACCCATATTTCTCAATAAAATTAATAACATTCAAAATTCTACTTTTGATAAATTCTCATAATTTAAATTATGCTAACAATTCCTCATTTACCATTTAATTTCTTGGATCTCAAGTATCATGGGAATTCCTCTTTTTGCATAAATTTACCAAAAATTTCTCTTTTTATATAACAATAAATTTATCAAAATTTACTATTTTCTCATAATCAATTAATTATGCATAATTATAACATTATTTCTCATGAATATGATGAAAAATCATTCTTTTTGCATAGGATGTCCAATCCTAGAATATGGTAGGAAGTCCTCTTTTAGCATTATGCATAAAAATAAGATTTGTAATATTTTCTAAAAATTTACCATAGCTTCGCTGCTATTATTGATAATTTTTAATTTTTCTAAAAAAGAATAAGACATTCAATATAATTATGATAGAAGATCTATTCTTAAACTTAAATCCAAATTATGATATTAAATCATAAATTTAGCCATAATCATAAACTTAATTATGATCATTCTACTAGATTATGCTATTTCTATTATTCTTCTTTTCCCAAAATGAAAGGATTATCTCTTTCATATTTAGAATCACTTAAAGTAGTTTTTTAACTACTTATAAATAATTTAAAATAATTTATCATTATCTTGTTATCATAAAAGCATAAAAATACCATTTTCTTATCCTCTAGCTTTACAAGCTTAGAGTTTGGTTTTGAATTAAGAATTTATCAATGAGAAGCATTCTTTTTCTAAAGAATTAACCATAGGAATGACTATTCTTTTGGGAGAGAGAGAGATATATATAAAGCATTCTAAATAAGCATAAAGATTAAATTTTTTTAATTATTCATTAAAATTCTTAGAAAAAGCTTGATTTGCATTTAAAACAATTAATTAGAAACTTCTCAAGCTTGAGAAGGGTTGAGAAGTGAAATCATTTGAGAATATTAACAAAAACCATAAAATTTGTTCTTACCTCAAGGTTTGGCTTGCTTCTTTTTCTAGAAGTGAAGCCCCCAACCAATCAATTAGTTTAGTAAGTTGAGAAGAAAGCTCCAAGAATTGTTGTAGAGAGAGAGAAGGTCCAAGTTCTCCAAAAGTAGAGGATTTTTAAGGGATAATGGAAAATATGATTATTTTAATGTAATACTGGCATGGTATAGCTCACATATTTTTCTTCAAAAGACTAAGGATCTATTTATAGGTGAGGGAGGCCACTAACTAAGTCCAACTGGGTTGTAGAATTTTCCTGGTTCAGTTTGACTTAATTTGGATAAGATTTGGACCAGTCTGGCACCCTTTTTTATTTGGTTTGATCCAGGAGAGAGGAGAGATAAAAATATCATAATTTTTTTGAATTAAAAATCCTTCCACATGTGTGAAATAGGTGCCTACCTCAAGATCCCCCCTCTCCTTACCAAGGTGTCAAAAATGCATCATTATTCTAAAATATCTCATTTTTTTAGTAATATCTCATAGTTTTTAACTAATAAACCTTGTACTCAGTCAACTCTTCATCTTATGTGAGCATTTACTTAATTTTGGATATTTTCTTTTATTCTTTTGGATTTATCTCATCCCCACACTTGAATTAAGCCAATCGGCCCATTGAAACCTTAATTAGACCATAATCCAAAAATTTCTGAAAATGTAGACCCTTCGGCTAAGGTCCTTTATACACATTTTCAATTAATTCCAAATGCACATTGAAAAGTTCATTTTGAATTTTTGTTTTAGGGGAATCCATTTTAGACACTAGGAGGATTTTTATATCCAAAGATATCTCAATTTTGGATTATCTATCTCTAGATATTTTCTCTCTCTAGGCCAAAACAGGGTAAAACAAGATCTTTCTTCTATTTCAGAGAGGGGAATAATTACAAGAATAGAAGGGGATGTTCTTACAACTTTACACCTCAAAAGTTGGAGGAGGAATCTTACAGTGTTCACATTATATGGTCCGCTTGTATATACTCTATTATATGTGTTAGTCACTTTATCTTCCTTGTAGACCTCTTTTGTTGTGTGAAGAAGAAGAAGAATTTTCAGCCTCTCACCTTGTGTGCTCTCTTCTAGGGTTTGTGTGAGTGTGTGTGTGCTTGCAAGAGCTCAAGCCCTCTTCTCCCCTGCATCTTTTCATGGTATCAGAGCTTGGTTCATGCTAAGGGGGCTAAGCGACAAGCAAGAGAAGCATAGGAAGCGGTACGAGGGTAAGAGCTTCATCTACTCTTCCCCCTTTGTGTTGGCTAGAACACCTTTGTGTGTCGGAAGCTCTTCGGAGACACCAGCAAATGAATTCCGATTGAGGAGCTTTCTTCGCGGGCAGGAGCAAAACTACAGGGCAACTATACATTTCATTGGACCACATTTTTTGAGCCAAAATCGCATTTCGGGCGCGTCTGGACCTCCGTTTTTCAGTTCGCATGCGTTCACCAACACTGTCGAGTAAATTCGATTCTCTATAGAACTCTATTTTTGGAACTGCAAGAAGGGCGATTGGTTGTGTAGACATTGTGTGTGCTGCAAAGAGGTCTCAAAATTGCCATTGGGTGTATGTATGCGAAGTAAGGTCACTGGTTATGACAATTTGGGTGCAGTATAGTACCGCTTTGCAGAGAGTATAGTAGTTTGTGCAGGTCAAGCAAGAGTGTTGTTGCTGGTAAATTTGTGTTGCAGAAAAGATGTCAAATGATGAAATAAACCAGATTGTTGCAGAGAAGCTTGACAAGAACAACTTCCATGCTTGGAGGTTTAGATTGACAAATTTCCTGATGGAAAAAGGTTATTGGGACTACATTAAAGGTGAACATGAGGAGGCACCGGAGATACCGAAGATTAATCCAACTGCTTGTTGCAGATATAAAAGAGTTCAAGGATTGGAATCAAGGAGCAAGGAAAGTCATATATTGGCTTTCTATCAGCATACAAGACACTATGAATGGGCATATACAGGATGCCAAGTCACCTAAGGAGGCATGGGACACCTTGGTGAAGCTATATTGTACGATTCCTCCCCAGCCCCTCAAGATGTCCAGTTTCTTCCCCTGTAATCAATCCCCTTTTCAAAATAATAAAAGATCTTGTTTCTACCTATTTTGGCTTAGAGAGAGAAAATATTCTAGAGAGAGATAATTTAGTTTTTAGATATCTTTGAGGGATGACAAATTAAAAACCTGTATAATTGAAATTCCCATGGAGGAATGTTCAGATGGAAATTTCAATCTAATGGACCATTATTGTGTTAAGGATATGAATGATATGATTTGAAAGAATTGTTATCTGATGATGAGTTCTATATAAGGGATCTTTATCCCAGGATTCTGTTGGACTCACCAGACTATAAGGAACTCCAGAATCAATTGGATCTTAAGGGAAGAGTTGTCCTCTAGTTTATGAGATGAGGACATTGTTGAAATTTGAGCATAATGATGAGCTATGGTGGATCAAACACTAAAATCAACATCATTAACAAAGTGATTAGCAAATGATTAAGACGTAATTAGTGAATAATTAGCAAATAGATTAATGTAGACATGGATACTCAAAAACCAGCAAATTCTCATTAGGGCTATGCCTCAATTTATAGAGTTTACATCAAGCATCAAATCCCATTGATTTCTCCATGATTCACTCCCAGAATATCTCCATCTTTTGCCTGATTCTCTCCACCTCTTCTCTTTTCCCTGAATATCTCCCAAAATAACTCCACACAGTGCCTCAAGTCCCTAAACTCCATAGTCCTTGACACTCTCTCTCTCTATGTGTCCACCAAGGCTACTATAAGTGCCTGCGACCTTGACTAAAGTGCTCACACATACATCTACCACGTGGCCTACATCATCGGTGGCTCAGAGGTGGTTTTACTTTATTGGGGCAGGTTACATTGGGTTGTGGGGTCTCTCTCTCTCTCTCTCTCTCTCTCTGAGATTTTCACATGGCTCCTCACTATTTGGAGCCTCACATCTTCTCTTGTCTTCAGTCTTCTTGTCGTGGCAGCATCTCTCCACGCGTCTGTCTCTTCTTTTAGTCTTCTTGGGGCAGCTTCTCTTCTTGTGGCAGCTTCTCTTCTCGTGTCCATGTCTTCCTTCAGCTTTTCTTCTTGGTGTGGATCCTCTTCTTGGAAAGAGATATTCTTCTTCTTTCATGGCTGGGGCCATGAGCTCGTCCGTCAGGGCTTTTTGCTCCATGTGAGCAACATGTTTCAATGTCTTGCTGACAGTTCCTTTTGCGCTTTTTATGTTTATCTTTTTTCATTATGCAATGCAAACCCAAAATTATGCGGGAGGTCTTACCTCTTGCCTTATTCTGGACAAGGGCAGTGTCTGTTCCCATTTTTACACTGATGCAATGTGCCCAATACATAATGCGTATAGCATTCATTCTCATGCACATTCCCAAATGCAACTCTGGCTGTGAATAATCTTGAATTTGAGTGAGATTTATAGGCATTAACCAAAGGTTAAATGTAAAATGATGATTTTCACAAATTTATCAGCACAATTTTACCAGAAATTACATTAAATCAAGGGTAACCAATTTGTACGGGATGGTTGGAGTATCAAACCAACTCCGATTTGTAATCTGAAGTTATAGGGATCTGTATCAGATACCTAATGGTTAATTTGAACCCTCAATTGCACCAAAGTACAATGATTAGCACTGATTAATCACTGATTAGCAAATTAATGCTCTGTTTTATGTGCAAAAAACAGAGTATGCGGGGAGTCCAGATCTGGTGCCTTCCACTTTAAATGAGCTCAAATGCTTTCAAAGGCATCAATAGCAATGAGTCTAGTAGAGGATTAAGCCAAGAAACACAAGATTTGACCAAATATTGAAAGCTTAATCTCTGTTTTACCAAAGTCACCTGCAGATTTGATGAAGAGCTTGGATCTCAATGTAGACTTGATGAAACTCAATTCTATCTTCACCAGCTTGTAGATCATGCTTGATTACACCTTGTTCTAGGAGGAATTGAATCAATTTGACTTGCACAAGGAGAAATCTTCAAACTGCTTCAGAAAAATGGTGCCCAGTAATTTGCAAAAATCGGCTGCATCCGTCGGCGGTTTGCTGCTCCCTTTGGATAAGCTTGAAGCAAATGGTGTTGGCTAGCTTGTGTTAGAAGCACAAGACCTAATTCTATGTGTGCAAGGTGCTAGAGATCCTCCACTGGCTGGGGGTGAAGGGGAGAAGTGAAAACTCACTAAAAATTTGATTTTTTGTTAATCATCTACTAATTCTAATTAATTAACTAATGGGCTCATAAACCTAATTGATTCTAGGCATGGCTCTGATACCATGTTGAAATTTGAGCATAATGATGAGCTATGGTGGATCAAACACTAGAATCAACATCATTAACAAAGTGATTAGCAAATGATTAAGATGTAATTAGTGAATAATTAGCAAATAGATTAATGTAGGCATGGATACTCAAAAACCAGCAAATTCTCATTAGGGCTATGCCTCAATTTATAGAGTTTACATCAAGCATCAAATCCCATTGATTTCTCCATGATTCACTCCCAGAATATCTCCACCTTTTGCCTGATTCTCTCCACCTCTTCTCTTTTCCCTGAATATCTCCCAGAATAACTCCACACTCCTAAATTCTCTCATGCTACCCTTTATTCTCTCCCAGTAGATTCTTCTCACCTTTTCACAGGTTCTTTTACACTTACATCTCCTCTTTTACAACCTCTATCCAAGAGCTTGTTCCCACACACACCCTATTCACTTGTATATTTCAACAGACATCTCATGTTTTTTAAGTGGGGTAGGATGTAAGATTCCTCCCCAGCCCCTCAAGATGTCCAGTTTCTTCCCCTGTAATCAATCCCCTTTTCAAAATAATAAAAGATCTTGTTTCTACCTGTTTTGGCTTAAAGAGAGAAAATATTCTAGAGAGAGATAATTTAGTTTTTAGATATCTTTGGATGAAAAAATATCCCTTCTTATTAAAATAAATTCCCTCAAAACAGAAGTTTAAAAAGAAATTCCTAAGGTGCATTAGAAATAAATTATAATGTGCACAAAAGACCTTAGCCTAAGGGCCAAGATTTTTTAAAAATTTTGGATTATGGTCCAATTAAGGTTCCTATGGACCAATAAGCTTAATCCAAATGTAGGGAGGAGATAAATTGAAGAATAAAAGAAAAACCCCCCAAAAATGAGTAAATGCTCACATAAGATGAAGAGTGGACTAAGGACCAAAGAAAAGAATTAAAAAACTGAAGTTTAACACCTCAGAGTGGGGATCTCCCCACATGAAGTAGGCACCTTTTTCTCATCATTACCCCCAATTATTAATTAATAAAATGAGATATTTTCATATCTCCTCTCTCCTGTTTCAAAACTAGATCCAAAAAGTAAGCTGAACTGACCCAAAAATGGTAAAAAATTGACCAAACTGATCTAGAAAATTCTAGAATCAGTTTGCTTGGTTAGAGGCTCACTTTTTTCTATAAATAGAAGCCTCCCCCTTTGTAAAAGCTTAATGGTGTTTATGCACTATTACTCTACTCCTGTCCTAAGCCATGTACATTGAATTTTTTAATAGTTCAATTATTTTTAGCCTAATCCTCTCCAAAGTGAATTGTGGCCACTTTTTCTTCAAACAAGAGTAGAACCCTCAATCCCTTAAGCCAAATGAGAGCTTACAAGCTCCATGTAAGTTAATTTTCTTACTTGTTTACGAATTTTAATGAAAAATCTATGGTTTTCTTGACTTTTATGTTTTACAAATGATTGAATTAAATTCAAATGCTATGCCTTTGATAAAAAGGCCACCCCCTTCTCTTCTTTACATTCCAACCTTTCTTAATCCTAGAAAGATTAACTAAGTGATTAATTAAACTCTTCTTATTGTTTACTCTCTTAAATTTAGAAAATTATAGATTAGAGTTCTATAATTCTAAATTGGGTTAATTAAGTTAAGTGAAGAAAGATAAAAATGAGAAGTGGTCAGTCATACAAAGGAGGTTATGGTAAAATTTTCCAGAATTTTGTGAAAAAGAAAGTTTTTTCTTATGTTATTCCAAAAGAGTAATTCCCACCATTTTTGCATCTAAAAGAAATATTCTAATTACTCCATGTACATATTCACCTATGAATATGTATGGATATCACTGATATTAATTATTAAAATTGATTTCTATGCATAGAAAGATGCATAAAGGAATTTTTTTTATTACAAAAGTGTTATTCTTATTAAATTTTATTTCTATGCATAGAAAGATGCATAAAAGAATTTTTTAAATTATAAAAGTGTTATTCTTATTAAATTTAATTTTTATGCATAGAAAGATGCATAAAGAAATTTTTTTATATTACAAAAGTGTTATTCTTATTAAATTTGATTCCTATGCATAGAAAGATGCATAAAGGAATTTTTTAATTACAAAATTGTTATTCTTATTAAATTTGATTTCTATGCATAGAAAGATGCATAAAAGAAATTTTTTTATTGCAAAAGTGTTATTCTATTAAATTTGATTTCTATGCATAGAAAGATGCATAAAGAATTTTTTTTTATAAAAGTGTTATTCTTATTAAATTTGATTTCTATGCATAGAAAGATGCATAAAGGAATTGTTTTTATTACGAAAGTGTTATTCTTAATAAATTTGATTTCTATGCCTGGAAAGATGCATAAAGGAATTTTTTTTATTACAAAAGTGTTATTCTTAATAAATTTGATTTCTATGCATAGAAAGATGCATAAAGGAATTTGTTTTATTACAAAAGTGTTATTCTTATTAAATTTGATTTCTATGCATAGAAAGATGCAAAAAGGAAATTTTTTTATTACAAAAGTGTTATTCTTATTAAATTTGATTTCTATGCATAGAAAGATGCATAAAGGAATGTTTTTTATTATAAAAGTGTTATTCTTATGAAATTTGATTTCTATGTATAGAAAGATGCATAAAGGAATTTTTTTTATTACAAAAGTGTTATTCTTATTAAATTTGATTTCTATATATAGAAAGATGCATAAAGAAAAAAAATATAAAAGTGTTATTCTTATTAAAATTGATTTCTATGCATAGAAAGATACATAAAGGAATTTTGTTTATTATAAAAGCGTTATTCTTATAAAAATTAATTTTTATGCATAAATAGATGCATAAAGAAATTCTTTTTATTTTAAAAGTGTTATTCCTATTAAAATTGATTTTATGCATAAAATGATTTTTTTTATATAAAAGTGTTATTCCCATTGAAGTTGATTTTTATGCATAAATAGATGCATAAAGAATTTTTATATCAAAATTAGAATTCTCTTAAATTCTATGTTTAAATTCTTTGAGTATTTGATTAATGAATAATTAAATACTCTAAGAGAGAAATTTCTATCGTTTTATATTCACACGGATTGTAAAAAGAAAATTCAGGAAATCTATCGAGATCAAAATATTAGATAAATGTTTAATTTATTCCTCATTGGAATTCATCACTATTTTAGAAATTAGTTAAGTGAATATTCAAAGAAAGAAATTCAGTAAAATAGTAACTGAATTATCAAACCTTTTCAAGAAAGATAGTTCAGGAAAAATCTTATCCGACTCGAAGCTTGAATCAGTCTATGACCAAGACCAAACTCTTTCCTCAGTTTCGAGGAAAGAAGGAGTGACGAGTTTAGAAAAATACACTCAAAACTCCCGCCAAATCTGAAACTAAGTTTGAGAACCTTCGAATTGATCTGTGGATCAAGGTTATAGAATTCGAGGAATTCTGGTATGAAATTCAGAATTTCGATCAAGAAGTTTTGGAGATACTGATTCAAGAAATACTCCTTGTATTCAAAAGAAAACCAAACTGAAAACTTGCATAGAAACCCTGTTTTCTTAAAGGACTGTCTTACACCAGAATGCTGGAGGGGGCAGAGGGGTCTCACAGCTCATCTCTAAGCCACTAGACTCCATCAACAAGAGAATGCCCTATAGAAATATCAGGCATACCAAGGGACTCAACCACTTTCTCTTTACCTTAATGTGATGTGAATCGGGATGTGAATGAATGAGATGTGATGTCATGTGAATCGGGATGTAAATGAATGATATGGGATATGAATATATGATGTCACGTAGGCTGTAATGCCTGTGACCGACGGCAGACCGGGGATGGTATCAGAGCATGGTTCGATGGGATTGTCAGAGCCCGCGCGTGACCGGGGGACTGGAGCCCACTCGATGGTTTTCGACCATTCGTCTCCTTATCCTTATCTCGAATGGAGGACTCTTCGTATTGACCATCAAAGTCACGTAGTCTGGCTATAGTGTAATCTAAAATTGCGGTGTGTTTTACTTGGGCTAAGAGGACCCGCAATGGCGTCGGTTGTGCCCAAATTAGACGAAGTGCTTATCACGAGGAATCTAGGTAAGCATAATTGAGCAGTAGTGCTCATAACCCTTCACAATCTTTTAACAGTTGCTAGAAGATCGTGATAAACTTTGGCAAATGAGAACCATGTACAAGCGTAGTCTTGATGTGGTTATGCCTTGTGTCCAAACAAGTTGCTTACTGTTTGTAGCAACAAAAGGCTTTGGCCCGTAGAGGCAAGCTGGCCCTTGTTAAAAGTAACAAAAAAGTGTCACTACTTGGGCCTCGAGATTAGTGACTAGTTTGATTTAGTCACGTACATTGCCTGGTAAAAGTAATCCCTAAGGTGTGTATTACTTGAGATTAAGGGGCTAGTAGTGCTGCTAGCAGTACTCAACTGAATGGTTTATCTAGGAGTACTAATCTGAAGGATTAGCGTACGCCTAGATAATAATAGCAGATTTAGGATTGATTTGTAGAAATCAAAGGTAAATCTAAAGGGGTTTAGTCTTGAGATGTAACTATTCTTAAACTCACTAGCATGGTTTTCTCTTCTTTTTATTGCCATGCGTTGACATCCCACTGCTCGAGAGTTTGTGGTGATCTTTCGAGGGGGGAAAGAGCCTTTTTATATGTCACATCAATTGGTTTGGCGGTAATTTGATGGTATGGGACATCAAATTCTCACGGAATCGATTGTAGTCTTGGTGGAATGGGACGCCAAGGCTTGTGCATGTAACTTGACTCTTTGGCAGGTTGTATGTACACTTGTCTGTAGTGATAAAGTGTGCAAGATAAAATTTGAACTTTGACAATTACAAATATAGCCATGAGTTGGGATAAAACCCAGTTACAGAGTTCGGAGAAGCTCTAGGTAGCAAGACCATGATGGTGTACTAGTGCTAACAGAGTGATTTAGTTCCGGAGTGATCTAAATCTAGAGGTTAGCAGTAAGACTAGTTGGTTGGACAATTTCATGCATGGGGGACGCCCTATAGCATTTTGCAAGTGTAGTCTTGCCTATGTTCAACATAAGTGTGCGATTGTGAGCACATTTTAGTTGCTACCATATGAATTTGGGAAATATATTACTTTCCTACATAAGCAATTGTAATATTGCATGACAGGCTATTTTGCTTACAAAGTTCATGTGCGTGTAAACCCTATAAGTCGTATGACCCCTGGGAAATGAGTGGAGCATTTCTAGGATTTAATAAGGTTTTACATGGCAATAGTGAGTAGTATCTCACTCCAGATGAGCCTGGTTGTTGTTAGTATCGGATCTAACATATGAAGTGTACATAAACTCGGGCTGAGTTAGGATAGAAGGCTAAGCCGGAGAGCTTAGCGGTAAATCCTAGTATATCTGGTGAGTTTTGACTTAACCGGAGTGTTAAGAAGTAAACTCAAAGTCTGGGGCTGAAGTGGAATGTTCGGAGGCAGACATATCTTTGTTAAATCGGAGAATTTAGCAAAAGATGAGCTTGGAGTACCATGATACCCAGGAAAAAAGCTCTTCACACTAAAATAGTGCACAATAATTTTAGGGTGATAAAAATCCATCGCAGGAATGTTTTACAACTTTCCATAAATGATAGATGAAGACCATGTACTTTACGGAGTTAAAGTACATAGGTGGTGACTTCGGCGCCACATTTTTTGTAGAAAGTCACCAGTGGTGTAGTTAGGTCGGCCGAGACTCCACAAGACCTATGCACTAGTTTTTAAGTTGACCTCTATTAAGGACGTCCAAAAATTCGTGTTGTAATACCAGAAATTGTACTGCAATGTGCAATGGAGGGGTCAATTTGTGTAGTCACTTCTTAGCAGCAAGTGACTTAATCATCTTGTTATAGATGGTTGTATATGGTACTCCCACTCGGGGGAGGTACGCCATGGGTACGGAGTTACTCATAGACTAGTATGGAGCTACTAGTGTGATGATAGTGGGTACGTAGTTACTCACTACTAATACATAACTGCTAATAACATTAAGATCCTCGAGTGAAAGATACTCTAGATCAACATTTTAAATTACCGAACCACAATCCATGAGTATCGAGGTACTCATAAATATGTTGACGTTGCTCAAATCGAGGGACCGATTTGTTCGATGGTATGGAATAAGCAAGGAAAGTGGAGTAACTTAAAAGTTACACATCACTAGTCCTAGTGAGTTGTCAAGGTCATCCGTAGTTTGATGATCCCCTCTACCTATCAGATAACATTCAATTTGCAAGCCCTGGCATTTAATCCGTAGTGATTATGAGTTGGGTGTGAGATATGGTTATGAAGTTCTTACAAGAGTACTCGTTTATTTGCTTGTCATTGGTTATAGCTTGGTAGAGATTGCCACCTGTGATGGGTAGGTAGCTTTGCCGCTATAATGAGGAGGCAGCAAATAATGTTCTCATAGTTATACTTCATACCAACACCAAACAGGGATAGGATGAAATTCCTAAGTTTATCATCACGAAGTACTGTGATGTTTGCATTTATATTGAATGTATGATGTAATGAGACATTGAATTGTGTAATTACCATCAATTATCTAGCAACCTATGGCTTCGCAGTAAGCTCAGTCATTATCTGTGGATTGATAATGTGGTTATTAGTAGTTTGGAATTTTTCTTGATAGATGGTACAACCCACCCAAATGATTCATAAGTGTGTAACCGCTTATGAAGGGTAATAATATGCAACAATGAAGCACTTTGTTACAAGTGTGAAACCACTGATCTGTTGCAAAGCAGTCTATCAATAGTACCACCATATGTGCGTAGACACTATACCACATCTTCGTTGCAAGATGTTTAAAAGTTTCTTGGAAGGACTCAAGAATATAACATATGATATTAAACATGGTCTAGATTTGTTCTTGGACCTATGACACTAGCGCGTAGTCCGCTTGAGAGTACAGTTTTTGAGGACAAAAACCTTTCTTGAGGGAAAGGAGGGATATCCTCAAATATCACATAAACTCGAATAGTTGTGTGAGTCCAGACAATACTTGAAGGGATATGTCTGGTAATAGCAACAAAGAGTTGTAAGTGAATGGATGTAATTCCAAACACCCGTAGTGGTGCAAGAATCTTTATCAAACATCTCCACATACTATATGGTCTGCCCGCATATATAGTATGGCATAAGAGATAGGAAGTTTGATTGTTATATTTGAAGGGAAATCTTCAAAAGTTACATTTACTCTGAGTTAGAGTGGAGTTTAACCATCCGTAGATTGATGGTAGTTAAAAACTCAACAAGATTCTAGAGCATATGCTTGTGCAAAGATGTTACTCTAAGAGAGAAGTATCTCGCAGCTTTGGAACTAATCCTTGTGATGCATGATTAGATTGGCTCTAGTTTATTTCTCCTATGGCCGTAGAGCTTTCCAAGGAGAAGTTTTAATAAGTTAGTGATGCAACATGGTAGCGTAGTCTACAAATAGCATAGTCTAAGAACTTGCGCTACTAGAGTGCTCTCCAGTACATTAGCTTCTATGCTAATGACATGATGCAAAATCAAGGCATGAAATTTGCCTTGGGGTTTTGGTTGAAATACCAAATCACCGCTTGCGTGAGTACTACTAGACATTGCTTACTAATGACTTTCCCAGTTAATGGCACGTAGGATTGCCCGTAGCGGCGGTCGAGCTCGACCGGACACGTGGGAGAAATATGCTAATTACTCCATTGACGACGGGTACTTACTTTTCAAGGGTAGAGTATGTGTACCAACTATTGGTGACTTTCGGGCCCAAATTCTTAAAGAAAGTCATGATAGTCCAAGTGCGGGTCATCTTGGGATTCAGAAGACCTATGCACTAGTAAAAAGACAGTTTTATTGGCCTAGTTTGTTTAAGAACGTCCAGACTTATGTGCTGAAATGCAGTAAGTGCCAGGTCAATAAACATGAACGTCTTAAGGTTGGAGGACTACTCCATCCGCTGGAGATTCCTCAAGGGAAATGAGAAAGCATTTCCATGGATTTCATTACCGGTTTACCCAAGACGAGTCGAAGGAATGACTCGGTGTGGGTGGTAGTGGACAGGTTAACTAAAATGGCAAAGTTTATTGCCACGAAGAAAACTATAAAAACGCCACAGTTGGCAAAACTCTTTATTGAACATCTCTACAAGCTATATGGCGTGCCCGCAGATATAGTGTCGGATAGAGAAAGTTCAATAGTCATTTTTGGAGGGAAGTCTTCAAAAAGTTGGATACTACTCTGAGTATGAGTACGGCAGATCATCCGGAGTCTGATGGTCAAACTGAAAGAGTTAACCAAATTCTAGAGGATATGTTGCGTTCTTATATTAGTAAGAAGCAATCTAATTGGGAAGAGTACTTGCCCTTATTGGAGTTTGCCTATAACAACTCCAAACACTCAGCGACTGGATTTACACCATTCATGTTAATGTATGGATTCCAGCCGAGATCTCCGATGGCTGTAGGCCTGGAAAAGGAGAAGATTCAATCTGTCAAGGAGTTCCTTGATAAATGAATGATATGCTCAAAGCTGCACGTGAGAGCATCCGTAGCGCACAGGATCGCGCTAATACATTTGCCGATAAAGGACGCAGACAAGTGACCTTTGCAGAAGGTGACTTTGTATTTTTAAAGGTTCCTGCGCAGTCAACAACCATGCAAACGGGAAAGTGTGATAAACTTTCTCCTAGATATTGCGGTCCTTTTAAAATCCTTAAGAAGATTGGGGATGTAGCCTACAAACTTGAGTTACCGGAGAGTTCTCAAGTTCATCATGTCTTCCATGTCAGTAAACTGAAGAAATCAGTTCACGGGTTAGAGAACACAGTTTCTCCAGAGATTTTGGTGGACTTGATAGAGCCACCAAAGATACCACATGAATCTGAAAAGATTCTATAGTATCGTGACAGACAAACCCAACATAAAGTGTACCAGGAGGTACTTGTTAAATGGACAGATAGGCTTCCTCCTTCCAACCTATCCAAACACCCAACACAATAAGTGAATCCAAAAAGGGGTGAGCAAATACAGAGGTTTAAATATCAAACAACCCTTACCTTCCTACCCTGCACATTAAAGCAAGCATTATTGATTCCCTTAAATCCCAAAATACGTAGGTGATCACGGATGTTCAAAAGGATCCAATGCTTACTTTCTTGGACAATCTCTACCCCCACATTAAGTAGGCCTATAGAGAGATATATAGACTCTACAACCTCCTCTTGAGCTTGTAAGAGTATCCATGCACCCTTCTTCCTCATCCACTGCTCATAATAGAAATGAGTACACAAAGTGGTACAAGCTCGCCAGAATCAAAAGGAGACACTGGAATGCACTACATTACACCTTAAATTCTCTCCTTTGTGCTCCCCCTCCACGATGTCCCAACCTTGGCCAAGCAAATTAACAATCTCTTTAATGTCTACCACCTTACACATGTATATTGTGGGCGTTCGTGTGCAAGTAAAGGCCTGAAACATATGGGCAAACACATGCACGTGGCATACCCATCTAAGACCAATCGATCTTGAGGCCTTGGTGCACTTCAAAGAAGAATGTATATCATTGGCCATCTTTGCTTTAAGAGCAACAATAGTCCAAACATCAGGCATTGGCCATTCAGCACTAAAGAGAGAAGAAGAGGGGACTTCATCAAGCTTACCAAACCCGTTGACCTGTGTCGAGACTACATAGTTGTGGGTGTAGAAGAAAATATTTCAATTAGCAAGGTTAGAAGGGACACTCTTAGAGAATACACCATCCCCAATGTGCACATGTACGACATAGAATGTTCTTATTAGGCTCCTATGGACTACTCCTCAATGATGTTGGAAGGTGTAAGATTCCTCCCTCCAGGTTTTGAGGTGTACATGTGTAAGAACCTCCCCTTTTGATCTTATAATTATTTCCCTCTCTGAAATAAAAGAAATATCCTGTTTTACCATGTTTTGGCCTAGAGAGAGAAAATGTCTAGAGGGAGGTAATTCAAATTTGAGATATTTTTGGATATAAAAATCCTCCTAGTGCTTAAAATGATTTCCCTTGAAACAGAAATTCAAAAAGAACTTTCTAATGTGCAATTGGAATTAATTAAAAATAGATTTAAAAAAGGACCTTATCCTGAGAGTCCAGATTTTCTAAAAATTTTGGATTAAGGTTCCTATGGACCAATAAGATTAATCAAAATGTAAGGAGGAGATAAATTAAAGAATAAAAGAAAATCCCCCAAAAATGAGTAAAGACTCACATAAGATGAAGTGTTGACTAAGGACAAGGTTTATTAGTTAGAAAAGAAGAGATATTTAGAGGAAATGATGCATTTTTGACACCTTAGTGTGGGGAATTTTCTTCATGAAGGAGGGACCTATTTCACATGTGTGGATGAGTTTGAAACTCACAAATAATGAGATATTTTTATCTCTCCTCTCTCCTGTTTCAACTAGATCCAAAAAGTAAGCTAAACTGACCTAAAAATGGTCAAAAAGTGACCAAACCGATCTGCAAAATTCTAGAATCAGTTTGCTTGGTTAGAGGCTCAATTTTTCCTATAAATAGAAGCCTCCCCCTTTGTAAAAGCTTAATGGTGTTTATGCACTGTTACTCTGCTTCTGGTCTTGAGCTATTTAACATTGAATTTCTTGATAATTCAATTATTTTTTGGCCTAATCCTCTCCAAGTGAATTTGGTGGCCACTGTTGCTGCAAACAAAAGTAGAACCCTCAATACCTCAAGCCAAAGGAAAGCTTACAAGCTCCATGTAAGCTTAATTTTTACTTATGTGAATTTTTAAATCTATGATTTTCTCAAATTTTATGCTTTGTAAATGTTGAATTAAAATCTGATGCTATGCCTTAATGGAAAGGCCACCCCCTTCTCTTCTTTATAATTCAGCCCTTCTCAATCCTAGAAAGTTTAATTAAAAGATTGATCAAACTCTTTTCATTGTTTACTCTCTTGATTTTTGAACACTGGAGTAGATTAGAGATATTAGAATTCAAATTGGATTAATTCAAGTCATAAATTAAATGATAAAATTGAGAAATGGTCAGCCATACAAAGGAGGTTATGGTAAAATTTTCTTAAATTTTATGAAACTAAATTTTATCATTAGGTTATTCTAAAAGAGTGATTCCCTCCGTTTGTGCATTCTAAAAGATTTATTTTTATTTCAAAAGTATTATTCTCATTAAAATTGAATTTATGCATAGAAAGATGCATAAAAGAATTATTTTTATTTCAAAAGTGTCATTCTCATTAAAATTGAATTTATGCATAGAAAGATGCATAAAAGATTTATTTTTATTTCAAAAGTGTCATTCTCGTTACAATTGAATTTATGCTTAGAAAGATGCATAAAAGATTTATTTTTATATCAAAAGTTCTATTCTCATTAAAATTGAATTTATACATAGAAAGATGCATAAAAGATTTATTTTTATTTCAAAAGAGTTATTCTCATTAAAACTGAATTTATGCATAGAAAGATGCATAAAGGATTTAATTTTATTTCAAAAGTGGTTATTTTTCTTAAAATTGAATTATGCATAAATAGATGCGTAAAGAATCTTTATATCAAAAATTAGAATCCTCTTAAATTCTATGTTTAAATTCTGTGAATAGAAGTGATGAGAATATGAGGCGAATAGATGTGATGAGATAAGATGTGAATCAAATTGATGATTGGATAGATGGGTGTGATGTGAATAGAGGTGATGAGATGTGAGGTGAATAGATGTGATGAGATAAGATGTGAATCAAATAGATGATTGGATAGATGTGATGTGAGTAAGTGACGAGAATATGAGGTGAATAGATGTGATGAGATAAAATGTGAATTAGATAGATGATGATTGGATGGATGGATGTGATGTGAAGTAGATAGATGCAAATGGATGGATGGATGTGATGTGAATTAGATAGATGCAAATGGATGTGATGTGAATTAGATAGATGCAAATGGATGGATGTGATGTGAATAGAAGTGATGAGAATATGAGGTGAATAGATGTGATGAGATGTGATGGGAATTAGATAGATAAGAAGAATGGATGGATGGATGTGGTGTGAATAGAGGTGATGAGAATATGAGGTGAATAGATGTGATGAGATAAGATGTGAATTAGATAGATGATGATTGGATGGATGGATGTGATGAGAATTAGATAGATGTGAATGGATGGATGGATGGGTGTGATGTGAATAGAGGTAAATAGATGTGATGAGATGTGATGTGAATTAGATAGATGTGAATGGATGGATGGATGTGATGTGAATAGAGGTGATGAGATGTGAGGTGAATAGATGTGATGAGATGTGATGTGAATCAGATAGATAGGAATGAATGGATGGATGGATGTGATGTGAATCAAATAGATAGAAATGAATGGATGGATGGATGTGATGTGAATAGAGGTGATGGATGTGAGGTGAATAGAGGTGATAAGATGTGAGGTGAATAGGGGTGATGAGATGTGAGGTGAATAGATGTGATGAGATGTAATGTGAATCAGATAAATGTGAATGAATGGATGAGATGTCATGTCATTTGAATCAGAATGGAAATAAATGATATGAGATGTGAGTGAATGTGTATGTGAAGAATGGATGTGAATGAGTATGTGAAAGAATGGATAAGGATGTGTATGTGAAGAATGGATGTGAATGTGTATGAGAAGAATGGATGTGGATGTATGTGAAAAAATGGATATAGATGTGTATGTGAAAGAATGTGATGTGATGTAAAGAGATGAGATATGACATGAATATATGTGGATGTGAATTGATAGATATGAATGTATGAATAGATGCGAGTAGTCGTACATGTGAACGATTGGATGGATGTGGAGGAATGAGATGAGATGTGTATGAATGAGATATGATGTGGATAGAAGTAATGTGATATAATGGTGATAAGAATGAATGTGATGAATATGAATGAATGTGATGGGATGGGATGTGAATCGGGATAGATGTGAATGAATGAGATGTGAGGTAAAATGAATGAGATGTGATGTGAGTGAATGTGATGTGGTCTGAATAGATGAGATGTGAGTGAATGTGATGTGATGAGATGTGAATGAATGTGATGTGATGAGATGTGGATATGGGTAGATGCGAGTGGATGAGATCTGATGAGGATAAATTGAGGAAATATGTGATGAGATGAAAATGATGTGATTAGATGAGAATAGGAATACTTATGAAATGGTTGTGGAATTAATTAATGTGGTTTGATGTGGAGTAATGTGGAAAGACAAGAGTTTGTTATAGAAACTGTATTTTTGAATTGTTTTTAAATGACTGTTTTATGTCAAGAATGCTGCAGAAGCATTTTGACCGTCTTGTGAAGGAGGTCGTGGAGACCTAATCTGATAAAGTTGCAACACAGCTGACGGAGAGTCATTGGACGACGTCTCGCGTAGCAAGGTCGGCTGAGGTCTTGACCAGCCTCGGTTGTTTGATTAAAATGGTGAGCTTCCGGTACGGTGGATGATGGACCAAGGAAGCGGCCTATGAGTGAAGCGCTAGGTCACCTGCGAAGGATTCTAGAGGGTGCTAACCATACGGTGCTGTGCTCGGGCTCTGGGTCGCCGATGACACCCACACGTGCGTCGTGGAAGATATTGGAACAAGAAGTAAGAGTTGTTTTCTGAATTCGGGCATGGATCTGGTTGATTGACCTTGCTGGTCCTCAACGGATGAGTCCATGGCTTTTTTATATGGATCCGTTGGTTGATCTTGCTGATCTTCAACAACGGAGATCCCATTTTTGATATGTGAATATATTGCCGGATACTATGAGCTAGGAACTATCGAAAAGACCTCTGAGTGGATAGGTGGTGAGCGTTCTGGTTGCCAATGATGCCATAGGTACACCGATGAAGGAATGATTGGAAATAAGGATTCAACCGGAGATTTTGAGGATTATGATCAGTGACATAATGGTTTCATTAAAAGATTGTTTTTTAAAGATAGCTGATTCTATGAAAAAGGCAATTTCATATTGGGTGTGTAAGTGGTGTGACAAATTTTAAGTTTGCATGAATATCCGGCTAGGGAGCCTAGGAACTCTTTTCCCTGGTACTCGAGACAAAACCTAACCAAATTCTTAATTGGATCCCATCACTACAGTGGTTGGGGGGTTGGCTAACCCCCACGGGGCTGGATTGGACTGATGGATCCCTAAATTGAGACTCACTTCTGTTATGGTACGATAGATGAAGTAAATCCCGGATAAAAATTGTTCTATGGAAAAGAATCAATGGCTGTGTCTCTCAATGAGGAAAAAACCGTTGGTCTCTATGATCCAAGTGCAATCTTTTTCCTGATCTGACTATGGGACTTACGGGTTCGGTCAAATCAGTTCAGTTAGTTAAGGCTTTTGACTACGTTAGAGAAAAATTTATCCTAGAGGAATCTCTCGTGCTTTCCGGGCAAAAGGGAAGTTTTTTCGGGTTCGGTTTTGGAAGAACCGATGGATTAGTCTCTTGTCCGGATATCTGTGAGCGATGCCCCGAGTGTGGGACCCTGCCCCGTGCAAGATGTGCTACTTCCGTTGTTTGCTGGCACTTCTGAATTCGTTGCGCGGTGGGAACAGGGATCTTACAGCTGGTATCAGAGCGAATTGGCTAATGAGGATCAATCGAGAAGCCAAAAATGTCAAAATTTTATGAAGAAGCAGTAAAAGATTGTAATTGCATGATAAAATTCATACAAATTGTTATTCAGATTGAAATTCATAAATTAGTAATTGGGTCTTCAAATGGAAGTACCGCAATTGCATGGAATCCCTCACTTGCTTGAGGCCTAGACATGATGGGTGGTATTTACCTTATAATTCCAAGGATTGTGACTACCCATATATACCGAGGGTATAACTGTAGCTCTAGTTAACCTTTGAAAAACAAATCCTAAGAACTAAGATCAGCTCTGATACCACTTGTTGTAAGGTTCCATGGAGGACTGTTCAGATAGAAAGTTCAGTCTAATGGACCATTATCGTGATTAGAATTTGAATGTTATAGTCTGAGTGAATTGTTATCTAATGATGAGTTCTATATAAGGGATCTTTATCCCAGGATTCTGTTGAGTTCACCAGACTATAAGGAACCCCAGAATCAGTTGGATCTTAAGGAAAAGAGTTATCATCTAATTTTGTGAGATGAGGACATCTCATGTTTTTTAAGTGGGGTAGGAAGTAAGACTCCTCCCTCTAGCTTTTGAGGTGTACAGGTGTAAGAACCTTCCCTTTTAATCTTATAATTATTCCCCTCTCTGAAATAAAAGAAAGATCCTGTTTTACCGTGTTTTGGCCTAAAGAGAGAAAATGTCTAGAGAGAGGTAATTCAAAATTGAGATATTTTTAGATATAAAAATCCTCCTAGTGTTTAAAATGATTTCCTCTGAAACAAAAGTTCAAAAAGAACTTTCCAATGTGCAATTGAAATTAATTGAAAATAGGTAAAAAGGACCTTATCTTGAGGGTCCAGATTTTCTGAAAATTTTAGATTAAGATTCCTATGGACCAATAAGATTAATCCAAATGTAGAGAGGAGATAAATTGAAGAATAAAATAAAATCCACCAAAAATGAGTAAATACTCACATAAGATGAAGAGTTGACTAAGGACAAGGTTTATTAGTTGGAAAAGAAGAGATATTTAGAGGAAAGGATGTATTTTTGACACCTCAGTGTAGGGAATTTCCCTCATGAAGGAGGCACCTATTTCACATGTGTGGATGAGTTTTAAACTCACAAATAATGAGATATTTTCATCTCTCCTCTCTCCTGTTTCAACTAGATCCAAAAAGTAAGCTAAACTAACCTAAAAATGGTCAAAAAGTGACCAAACCGATCTGAAAAATTCTAGAATCAGTTTGCTTGGTTAGAGGCTTACTTTTTCCTATAAATAGAAGCCTCCCCCTTTGTAAAAGCTTAATGGTGTTGATGCACTGTTACTCTGCTTCTGGTCCTGAGCTATTTAACATTGAATTTCTTGATAATTCAATTATTTTTTGGCCTAATCCTCTCCAAGTGAATTTGGTGGCCACTGTTGCTGCAAACAAAAGTAGAACCCTCAATACCTCAAGCCAAAGGAAAGCTTACAAGCTCCATGTAAGCTTAATTTTTACTCATGTGAATTTTTAAATCTATGATTTTCTCAAATTTTATGCTTTGTAAATGTTGAATTAAAATCTGATGCTATGCCTTAATGGAAAGGCCACCCCCTTCTCTTCTTTATAATTCAGCCCTTCTCAATCCTAGAAAGTTTAATTAAAAGATTGATCAAACTCTTTTCATTGTTTACTCTCTTGATTTTTGAACACTGGAGTAGATTAGAGATATTAGAATTCAAATTGGATTAATTCAAGTCATAAATTAAATGATAAAATTGAGAAATGGTCAGCCATACAAAGGAGGTTATGGTAAAATTTTCTTAAATTTTGTGGAACTAAAGTTTATCATTAGGTTATTCTAAAAGAGTAATTCCCTCCGTTTGTGCATTCTAAAAGATTTATTTTTATTTCAAAAGTGTTATTCTCATTAAAATTGAATTTATGCATAAAAAGATGCATAAAAGATTTATTTTTATTTCAAAAGTGTCATTCTCATTAAAATTAAATTTGTGTATAGAAGGATGCATAAAAGATTTATTTTTATTTCAAAAGTGTCACTCATTAAAATTGAATTTATGCATAGAAACATGCATAAAGATTTATTTTATTTCAAAAGTATCGTTCTCATTAAAATTGAATTTATGCACAGAAAGATGCATAAAAGATTTATTTTTATTTCAAAAGTGTTATTCTCATTAAAATTGAATTTATGTATAGAAAGATGCATAAAAGATTTATTTTTATATCAAAAGTTCTATTCTCATTAAAATTGAATTTATACATAAAAAGATACATAAAAGATTTTTTTTAATTTCAAAAGAGTTATTCTCATCATTAAAATTGAATTTATGCATAGAAAGATGCATAAAGGATTTAATTTTATTTCAAAAGTGTTATTTTCCTTAAAATTGAATTATGCATAAATAGATACGTAAAGAATCTTTATCTCAAAAATTAGAATCCTCTTAAATTCTATGTTTAAATTTTGTGAATAGAAGTGATGAGAATATGAGGCGAATAGATGTGATGAGATAAGATGTGAATCAGATAGATGATTGGATGGATGGGTGTGATGTGAATAGAAGTGATGAGATGTGAGATGAATAGATGTGATGAGATAAGATGTGAATTAGATAGATGATTGGATAGATGTGATGTGAATAGAAGTGACGAGAATATGAGGTGAATAGATGTGATGAGATAAGATGTGAATTAGATAGATGATGATTGGATGGATGGATGTGATGTGAATTAGATAGATGCGAATGGATGGATGGATGTGATGTGAATAGAAGTGATGAGAATATGAGGTGAATAGATGTGATGAGATGTGATGGAAATTAGATAGATAAGAAGAATGGATGGATGGATGTGGTGTGAATAGAGGTGATGAGAATATGAGGTGAATAGATGTGATGAGATAAGATGTGAATCAGATAGATGATGATTGGATGGATGGATGTGATGAGAATTAGATAGATGTGAATGAATGGATGTGGTGACTTGAAGACATTAAAATGTATATTGGATTGCAAGTTGAGTGCAAATACTATGTTCCCATGCATATATTGTTGCCACACCAAAGTCAACCCAAGTGCTAAGGCTCAGCAAAAGGGAGGCATCTGCAGTAATACAAGAAAAAGAAAGGCTAGTGGAGTGACAGTAGATATGACAAAGAAAGGATCAATAAAGTGGTTTGCTCGTATCATGAGCTATGTTCAAGCTACACCACCAAATTGTGACACTGAAGACAAAAAATGGGATCCAATTTTGCCAATACCCCTCAATTGAGTCCATGTTTGCACATTGCACGCAAGACTCACACAATCAAGAAAGTAATTAAAGATTTGCACACTTGACGCATAAGAAACATTGATCGAACCATAAGTTGAGAACACTCTTTGAAAATCATAAATTAACTTCTCAAAACCATAAAGATGCACTCTCTCAAAGTTCTTCTTTTATAGTAATTCACCCATTTGAACTCGACAATATGTGTCTCATTATTTTTTTGCTATCTTGATTGATTTCAAGTTTGTTTGCACTATCGGGGAAGGGGTCAGGGGAAAGCTTCCGTGGAGATACCCTGTGGATTGCTTGACCAAGACTGCAGGGATATTGCCTCCCGGAGATGCCCCGTGGATGCCAAAACGGGGATGTGAGTAGGATCGGGGTAAACTTGAAACTTGCGACGAGACAAAACAAGAAACTACTTGAGACCTCGAATTGTTTTCTTGAAAACATTGTCTTCCTTCCATTAAAAAAAACTAGGAACTAAGGAGTTAACTCAAAGAATGTAATTAAAGGTTTCACACCATGATAATAAAAAAGAACCCATAAGTTGGTTAGAGGATGACCCAGCACAACATAGCAACTAACTTAGGATTACTAAACTACCTTCCAAAAACTGTTTGAAAAGGCCAGTATGGAAGTGATTCCGTAGAATTCTCCGGAGACTAACCCTTTCTGGCTAGCATTGATAATCATGGAGTTTATAGAGCTTGATAAAGGCCGGCATGGATGGATCCATGATACTCTTTGGGTAAGAGCCTTTTCGGCTAAGGCTGACAACCATTGATGAGTGGGTGCCCCAATCGGGTGAAGTACTCGCAAATTGGGATCGAAAAATGGCTTAGTTTAAGGTAAGCTTTGGGGTAAGCTTGATGCCGATACAGTCGTAGAGTTAAGGTTTGGGTAGAGAGCCTGAGACCTCTAGCATATGCATAAGGCTTATGCATATGCCTATTGCACAAGGTCTTATGCATAAGTCTATATGCATAAGCCTAAACCCTAAGCCTATTGCATAAACCCTAAACCCTAAGCCTAATGCATAAGGGCTTATGCATAAGCCTATATGCATAAGGGCTTATGCATAAGCCTAAACCCTATGCCTATTGCATAAACTCTAAATACTAAGTCTATGCATAAACCCTAAACCCTAAGCCTAATGCATAAGGGCTTATCCATAAGCCTATGGATAAGGCTTATGCATAAGCCTATTGCATAAGGGCTTATGCGTAAGCCTATATTGCATAAGGGCTTATGCGTAAGCCTATATGCATAAGCCTAAACCCTAAGCCTATTGCATAAACCCTAAACCCTAGGCCTATGCATAAACCCTAAACCCTAAGCCTAATGCATAAGGGCTTATCCGTAAGCCTATGCATAAGGATTCTGCATAATCTTATTGCATAAGGGCTTATGCATAAGCCTTAATCCTAAGCCTATTTCATAAGGACTTATGCATAATCCTATTGCATAAGGGCTTATGCAAGAAGCCTACGCAAACTCTATGCATAAGCTTGCAACAAGAAGCCTATGCATAGAGCTTGCAAGAATCCTATGTAAGGTCTATGCATAAGCTTCATGTAAGCTTGCAAGAAGCCTCTGGATAGATCTTGTAAGAAGCCTATGCAAGCTCTATGCATTCTCTATGCATAAGCTTCATGAAAGCTTGCAAGAAGCCTATGCATAGAGCTTGCAAGAAGCCTATGCAAGCTCTATGTAGTATGAGCTTATTTCATAAACTTTATACACAAGGAAAGAAGCCTATACAACATGCTTTATCTACCCACCTCCCCATCTCGGGCCTCTTGTACACAAGTAAAAATAGAAAGAAAAAAAAACAAAAGCAATAAGGATTTACGGTCCATACTTGGAAGTAAAGAGATTGTGTAAAGATAGAAAAACTTGCAAATACACACAAGTGCAAGAAAAGCAATAAGAAAATCATACCATTAATAAAGCTTGGGAAGGCAAAGAAAATAAGCAATCTGTTTGCATAAACTTGAAGCACTATGCATAAGCTTCAATCTCTTTGCCTAAGCTTAAGCCTTATGCATAGAGCTTGAGCATAATGCTTAAGCTTATGCATAAGCCTTAAACTAGAGGCATGCATTCGTAAACCTAAGCTAATTCTAAACCTCACCACCCAAGGGTGCAATTATCAAAAGCAAAGCAAATGAACAAATAAAAATAAGCTAATTTAGGTGAAGGTCTACCTGGAATCTTAGCAAATTAGAAGTTGCAAAACAAACATATAATTTAGAAGTTGCATATTAGAGACACACACATTTAAAAAAAGTGAAATAAGAAAGGGATGGGGGAAGGGAGGGGACACAATTAGAAGGTGCATATTAGAGACACACATAAAAAAAATTGAAACAAGAAAGGGATGGGGGAAGGGAGAGAAGAGAACCTCTAATTTTTTGAAGAGAGCAAGAAAAAACCAGTTTTTGAAAATGCTAATAGTGGGACACCACGGTTCTGTTAAAAATCCCCACGTGCCGAAATAGTCATCGAAACAACCGTCAAAATAGGCATCGATATGACCATCAAAAAAAGCATCAAAATGTGCATCGATAGATAATATTTTTGACGGTTATATCGACGCCTATTTTGACGGTCGCTTAAGTTCCTTCTTTTGCTTGCAGTATCGCAAATTTGGTACACTTTAGTCACGTGGTCATCACTTTTGAGTGGAGTGAATAGATAAGAAGAGAACAACATTTGATTGTGGTGTCAAAGAAAATTTCATGCAAGAAAGTCGTTCAAGTGTAAGTGATCTAAGTAGTGAACTTGGCATGCTTGAGAACTGTGGAACGATACAAGACATTATTAAGGTTGGGTTCAGAAAGTTTTCTATGTTCATTTTTTATGTGAAATGGTTCAAGGTAGTGAGTCAAGGACCACAAGCAACCATGCACACAGATAAGAGCGGATTTATTCAAACAGACTCCACAAAGATATGGACAAACCAAAGGGACACATTTGTGCCACCAGAGCATTGTGAGCAGGTCGTCTTCAAGGTGGACCCAAGGTGGACCCAATAGATCATGGGTGGTTGTTTGTAATCCAAATTGATCCATGCACTAAACAAATATTTGAAGATATGGAAATTTCTAATGAAGTAGGGGTTGAGGAATCCACTCAAGAAGCACAAGAAACAGATATTGATCCAGTTGAACAATTAGAAGAAGGATCAAATGAAGATATAGTAATTAAACAATTGCTAGCACTTGAACTAGAAGCAAACACAACAACTAATCTAGAATTTGAAGAAGAAATATAAGAACAACTTTCAACATAATCACCTCTAATGCATGAAATAGAAGAGGACAATACTAAGGCTACACCTATTGATGAAGATGCAAATGGAGAGGTATTTCTGGAAATAGATGTATTCGGAGCCATGGATCTAGTTGAGGATGAGAGAGTCGATGATGAGCTATAACATCTTATTTCAATTTTATTTACCAAGAAATACTTGGTTTTTGTCAATGTTTTCTTTTTTTGCACACTTATTTTTTTAAAGAAGTCCAAAATAAAGAATATAAAAATTTAGATTTTGACGCGCTTTTTTTGACACTTATTTCGATCTTTATTTCGACGCTGTTTTCAACGCTTATTTCGACATTTGTCTCCAACAGTTATTTTGACATCAAATTTTGATGGGTATTTATATTGACGGGTATTTCGACGGCGTGAAAACCGTCGATACCAGGCATCGAAAATGGTTCAGGCTGCTGCAGTAGTGAGTAGGCACACTAATAAATCAACACAATGTGATGTGGGACATTGCACACTACTCACCTCAAGGATAATGCCCAATGTACATTGACTGACTCGACCTCATATACATTCAACATCAACCACATGTCTAGATACTTGTATTGGCATCATACATGCTCCCATGTGCACATTGAGCTCTAAACTTGCTTCAATTTTCCAAAGGCAACGCACTGTTTTCCATGCTCTGCGTCTTTGCTCAATACTTCAAATTTGAAATCTTCAACCAAGTGAGCAACTACATGCTATGATGATTATAGTGGATGTTCGCATTCATACATGACCATAGTAATCAATGGCATGCTTCACACACACACACACTCACAAAACCCTAATAGAGAACACACAAGGTGAGAGGCTGAAAATCTTCAAAAGGCTAATCAGGGTTGTTGCAAGATCAGGGTGTCCAGTTTTATCCAGTTTATGCTGGACTGGGATAATGCTTGGAGAGAAAGTTTTAGGGGGCAAGGTACTTAAAATGAGATCAAGCAAATAATAGAAAATACACTTGCCCTTAAATTAACTCAATATAACTTAAATTAATATAAATTAGTCTAATTAATCAAAATTAATTAAAAATATGATGAAATGATTAAAATTTGATCTTTCCATACTTAGAGTGATCCAATTTATTTTTCCATAGATGCACCATTACAAGCACACTAGTCCCTATAGGTTTTATATGATTCACATCAAAAATGTAATTTTACTAAATTAGATTATTAATATTTGCAGGCCTTCTGATAGTCTGGAAGAATTTTGAAAAAGAGATCATTAAAAATCCAACCATTGGATTTGCAATTTTTACTAACCACCACATTCTACTAATGTCTCAGTATCTACCCACTCTTTTGATCTACAAGATTGAGGATTTTAGGTGGTAGCTATTGTAGGTACAAAAAGTGGCGTATATTATAACACTTTAAAGACCTTGAAATATTTAAAGAAAATAGACAAATATCTTAAAATTTTCTCGAAAAATCAAGTTAAGCTCCATATTATGTGAAGATCTAAGATACAAAGTGGGAATCTCATATGAGTTTATATGTAAAAGATATTAGCATTTTATGGAATCAGTTCAAATTTGGGACAGGGTGTATACATTGACTTTGTACCTAAGAAAATGAGGACTTTTGACTATCTAATGCTTAATCAAATTATGCAACTATATTTCCAACTTTGAATATGATGTTCCAACAAAAGAACTTGAAACGAAATTCTTTCATTTACTAAGAGAGATTAGCCACTAAAGGTAAACAAATGCCTGTTTTTTTACTATTTACAGGGTGCCTGAGTGGACAAAATTGGGCACCCTGATCTTGCAACCACCCATCAGCAAGTGGCGCAGCCACGTTTTTGCTCGTGGTACTCTCCTCAAGTAATCATTGGCATGCTTTGAAAGGTTAATTAGCAAAGTGATAATGATATTTAGTGTGTCAAAGTAGCTCAAATTATGAGCTTGTATGCAGCACACAGAGCCTAGCAGATTTATATGCTAGCTTTAAGGGAGAGTACGGCCAGCTTGTCTTCCACTATAGCACTGTGCTCCAGCACTTCACCACTCAATACAGTGCTTAGCAAGATTTTTTGGCATGTAATTAAGGTATTTAGATGATATATTGCAGCTCTATTCTGACCTATCTCCACTAACAAACAGTTGCGCTTTGTTTAATCAAATTTTTCACTTGCTTTCCTTCCAATGATTACATACACCAAATATCTTGTGTGCAAAAGATCTTATACTCAATAAACATGATGTGTACCACCACTCAAACATGAGTTGCATAGGTTCAGCACGAGATACATAGGTTCAACACCTCTCCAATGGATGCAGCAAAGCTTCAACAATGATAGTCACAAACAAAGTGCAACTTCCTTAATGCAACTTGTTTTGCTTCAAATCACCAATACACTTGCATACATCAATCCCATTGATTTTGCTAGACATTTCCATACATTCATAACCCTTAACCCTTAAATCTTGCTTACATCCACCTATGTGCACTCAAGCTTCAATGAAAAGCCTAAATCTGTAGTTTCCTTCACTTGCTTGGGGCAGCCACACTTCACTTCAACTATGGCTCAAACACCTGTAATCTGCAAGAGCTAGGTCTAGGGTTACTCTCATTGGTTGGGCCAAGCTTCAGATCTTCTTCACTTGAGTGTGCTCCATAGCTCCACAATGTTGTATAACATCAATGAAAAGCTCCAAACCATAATTTATCTTCCTCTCACTCACTCAACAACTCCTAGACGCATCTAGACTCATGCATAATACTATTGTATAGTCTCTTATACATAAGACTATGCGATAGTATTATACATAGAGTATTATGCATAGAATACACAATAGAGTCCATTATGCATTAGGCTTTATGCATAATGGTTTTTATACATAATGAGACCATGATTTTTATGTATAATGAGACCGTGCATAATGCTTTTATGCGTACTTTTCTTTTTTAAGCCTTTTATGCATGCTTAAGCAGCATAAAAGCATTATGCATATAGCTTTATGCATTAAGGTTTACGCATGCATGCCTAATGCATAAAGTCTTTTATGCTTTAGGTGGATTAAGCATAAAGCCTTATGTACAAAGCTTTTATGAATTAGGCTTTATGCATAATGAAGCCTTATGCACAAAGCTTTTTTGCATAATGAAGCCTTATGCAGAAAGCTTTTATGCATTAGGCTTTATGCATAATGAAGCCTTATGCCCAAAGCTTTTATGCATTAGGCTTAATGCCTAATGCTTAAAGCCTAATGCCGCTTTTATACATTAGGCTTTATGCATAATGCATGCTAAGAGCATGCATAATGTTATACAAGCTCTATGGATTAGGATTAGCATTGTTCTAATAATAATCTCATTTTCTTATATTAAAGGTCTCTCACCTTTTTTGATCTATTAGCTCTTCTCAAACACTCAAGGTACGCTCTTACACACAAGCTCTTTTGCTATTTATGCTTTTCTTGTTTGCACCCTTGGGTGTTGGGGTTTAGGGTTAGTATGCATGCTCTCTTTATGCATGCATAGAGAATGTCTCATAGGCTTATGCATACTTTATGCATGCATAGGGTATTCATGCTCTCTTTATGCATGCATAGAGAATGTCTCATAGGTTTACGCATACTTTATGCATGCTCTCTTTATGTATGCACATAGAGTATGCCTCATCAACTTATGAGGCTCTTATGCACACACATGACTCATGCATAAGTCTCTTATGCATAAGGCTTGTGGCTTATATGTATAATCATTTTAGCATTGCTCTCAAGATTACCTCATTTTCTTGTATTCTAGGTCCCTTGCCCTTTTTGAGCCGTTATTCCTTCTCAACCACTAAAGATAGGCTCTTAAACACAAGCTCTTTTTACATTTATGCTTGTTTATACCATTGGGTGCCAAACTCTTTGTAATAGATGGCACATACAACAACTTAGACATGGTTTTCATTCTGCCATCATGCATTCTCAATTGCACACTACCAACATAAGTAATAGGATGTTGTGTATCATCACCAGTAGTAGCAACATCCATATGGCCTTGAATTTACCCCCATGTCTCTCCTTTTATACACAAGGGATCAGTACCAAGTGGTAGGGAATTTGAAGGCATCGCGTAAGCCCCTAATCGCTTGATAATGACCCCCCCATTGTTTTGGGGTCTTTCATTTTGTTAGCAAGGTAAGTACAAATCTGTAGGGGGCTCACGGACATTGCGTAAGTCCCCTACTGCTTGGTATTAACCCCATGATCCACGTGCCCTTTTGTTTTGGGGTCTTTCATTTTGTTATCTGGGTCAATACGAACTAGTAAGGGGCTCGTGGACATCGTGTAAGCCCCCTACTGCTTGGTATTGACCCCATGATCCATATAGCCCCGTATTTACTCAAATGTCTCTTCTTTTATACACAAGGGGTTAGTACCAAGTGGTAGGGAACTCGTAAGCATCGCGTAAGCCCCTAATCGCTTTTGATACTGATCCCCTTTTGTTTTATTTTGTTTTGCGGTCTTTCATTTTGTTATCTGGGTCAATACAAAGCAGTAAGGGGCTCATGGACATTGCGTAAGACCCCTACCTCTTGGTACTGACCCCATGATCCAAATGGTCTCGTATTTACCCCCATTTCTATCCTTTTATACACAAGGGGTTAGAACAAGCGGTAGGGAACTCATAGGTATCGCGTAAGCCCCTAATTACTTTTAATACTGACCCCCTTTTGTTTTCTTTTGTTATGTGGTTAGTACCAAGCAACAAGGTGCTTGCATGCATCGCTTAAGCCCCTTATCGCTTGGTACTGACCCCTTATATATTAAGCGTGCTTGTCCTAATTGATTGAAATGTTTTTTAGGCATGTCGGCCAATGAGTTGGACATTTTCTTGGAATCGGATGATGAGGTGGAAGAGTCGCGCAAAAAAGCTATATATGTTCCTATACAAGGCACATGCCCCACCACCATGCTCCTGAATTGTTTTTAATGTTCAATGTAGATTTTTTTTTGAGAACATTATCAAGATTTCTAAGATTTTTCTCGGTGATTGGGAGTAGAATTATGAATAGATAGTTTCTGGCAACATCGTGATGTCTGATGGTGAACGATATGTTCATCAATCTAATTTTGAAACAACAGACAAAGTCATGAAAATAAGGCTCAATTGTTGTCTTGAAAAGATCCCCAACTGCGGTAGTAGAGTGGAGAAGAAATGCCCATTACACTCAAAGAAGTGTCGTCTTCTACAATACAATTATGGATTTCTTTGTTTTCGCATCTCCTTACTGTAGGCTTTGAGTCCCAGACAATGGATTTACCAAGTAGTTAAGTGCTAATTGAGGATGATGGAGTTGAAGAAGAGGTGGCTAGTGATCCACCAGCAGAGGAGAGGACAGAGGCCGAAAAGGAAATGTTTTCCTTTAGTACATCCCTTGTTGGTGTCCATGCAATACCTATGAGTATAATTCCATTGGAGGCCAGTTCACCTAATGAGAATGAACATGGGGACTTGTCACTTCCTTCTTTGCCTATGGGGCAGACCAATGTGATTATTTATTATTAACATACATTATGCATTATTTTAATATTTGTGAAGATTATTGCTTAGCTGCTTTAGCAAATTTTAGTGAAGCAGACATGGGGTGGGTAGAGCAAGGAGTTGACAAACACCTCCTAGTTGATTTTGCAGTCCAGGACTTTGAGTATCTGCCTAGGCATGTTCAATGAAGCAAGGACATATGAAACCCAATTGCCTTCCGAGGAGGAGGTTGGAGTAATTGCAGACCGTCTTGGTTTGCCAGATATGGTAAAATATATAGCAGTTACCGTACATGAAGACAGTAATTGTGGACAAGCAAAATGCATGAAGGTGATGAAAATCAACAGGTAATAGTACCAAAAATTTCTTAAGCTACTAGTATCTATTTTATGTGTATTTTATCAATTAAACGTATTACATTGCTTCCAGGTTTTTGTATATGATGACGATTTCGTGAAGAGAGAAGGAGGCTCAAGATCATTCGGTGCTAGTTGTTCAGAATTAACAAGTCATGGTCTCACTAAATATATAGACATTTGAATCATCACAAAAGGTACGTACACTTTATGACACTTGCTTATAATTGATACTAAGTTGACTTGAATCATGATGGTTACAATTTTGATGTGCATATCATTATATTTCATAAAGAGTTCTCAAAAGACAATGCAAAATTTCCTTTATTTGCATTGAAAGTACTCTCCAGGTTTTGTGGTGGATATGATGTGCATTTGAATGCTGAGAAAGTGGTAATGGTGGAGAAACAGTTTGCATTGCGGGTATTTGGTCAGGGGCATGGATGTCAAGCACTAAGATGCCCCTACTACGTGTAATACACAGCCCAAGCTAGATTGTGGAAGGAATAAATGAACCAGAAACATTGCCTTCTTATGGCAAAAAATATCTAATGAGGACAAGAAAGAGCTCATGTGTTCCTCCAGAACTCTTGCCTCCAGAGGTGTAACTACCAAGAATAGATCTCCTAGAAGATGAAGTTGAAGAAGAAGACAAAGAAGAAGGAAGACCACCGAAGAAGATGAAGCCCACCTCCTCATCAAGCCCACTTCCTCCCAGCCCTAATCAATTATAAAGTACGGTGTATGATTATACAGTATATATGCTGCAATCATAAACAGAACAAAACTAGATGTATGTATAAATTAGACTCAAAGTATTGAGATTCTTTTAACTATTCTTCTTCTTCTTCTTTGTGCGTCATTTCTACTATTGTTTACTGATGAGTACTTGAGTGTCTCCATGTGTCGACGTTGTATTAATTGGAATCTCCAATTTAGGATTAATGTTCTTATTTGCAAAGCAAGTGTTCTCTGTCGCCATTTTTAAGAATAGCAAGTTAAAAAGGGAATTAGCACGATCAGTATAAGGACGCTTTTTTTTGAACAAACCCTCACGTGTGTGAAATTCTTTTTTGGCAGATGAATCATTAAAGTTTCCATACATAACTACCTCAAATCATTAAATCTTCATTTTGACAAGGTTTATGTGGTTGAGAGCTTCCTTCTTGCCTGACGGGTGACACTCACCCTGATCATAAAAACCCTTCTTCTTTGGCATCCTAGAATGAGTCATGTGATTAGTACATGCTTGCATCAGGAAACTTTGGACATCTTTTGGGCCCTTTGCTAATGACCTTCATTAGCAATGGACCAATAGGAAGAGAAGAGTGTGCACATTTGGTCTCCTTCAAAAGTAGGGGGAACTAGGCTTGTCTCTCTCATTACTACATTTGTGGGGTTCAAAAAGTAGGGAGTGGCCTTCATAAATTAGGGAGGTGGAGTCCAAAAAGTAGGAGGGTGCAGAAAGTAAGGGAGTAACTTCTAAAAAGTAGGGGGCTCCACCAATTTCAGCCCCATCAATCTCGTGGGTCAAAAAACCCTAAAAAATAGATTTTCTAAAAAAATAAATAAATCAAAAGTGCATTTTCCCTTTCAAAACCCAACCCAAACCATATTATATCAAAAAACTTCTTTTTTCACCTTAGATTTCTCTCTCTACACATTATTGTTCCCAACAACATCATCACCCCAAACCTCAAATCTGTAATCTCTATAGCTCATTCTCTCTCTACTATGCAATATTTTTCCCTCTCTCTCTTCCTTCTCTCTTTTGTGCTCAGATTTGTAACCTTCTCTATCTCTATGACCTGCGTGTGCATACACACACAAATTTAAATCTTCTACCTCCCTCTTCCCACCGACCTCAAATCTATACTGTGCAACCTTCTCTCTCTCTCTCTCTCTCTCTCTCTCTCTCTCTCTCTCTCTCTCTCTCTCTCTCTCCCCTAAAACCTTTCTAGAAGAACACACCATGGAGGAGGGCAGTGCATCTTTATCGAGGAGAAGGCCAAGGGATGAGGTTGAGGCTCTAGTCTTGCACAATACGAGGGATGCACATGGTGCTTGGGTTGAAAAATAATTTTAAAAGGGAGATTGGGTGTATTTGCAGTCCAATGCCACTAGACCACATTGAGTTCAACGTCGAGATGTAGTTGAGCACCATTGGAAGGGGTGTCTATTAGGATTCAAGGAAACAAGGCGTGATGGATTGGTGGCCCTAGTGCAACATGTGTACTCAGTATCAAAAATTTCTTTGCACCTAATCATCATATTCCTCATTTCCCTTTCAATTGTATGCTTTCACTTTAGTATGTTAGTGTACATGGTCTGTGAACTATTCTTTTCAACTTTATTTGACAGTTTCCTCATTTCTAGATATTTTTCCTTCTGTAAGATCCCTGTTCCCACCGCGCAACAAATTCAGGAGTACTAGCAGCGGAAGTAGGACATCTTGCATGGGGCAGGATCCCACACTCGCCGGGGCCTCGCACACGGATATCCAGACAAGAGACTAATCCATCAGTTCTTCCAAAACCGAACCCAGAAAAACTTCCCTTGCCCGGAAAGCACGGGCGATTCCTCCAGGATAAATTTTTCTCTAATGTAGTCAAAAGCACTAACTGAACTGATCTGACCGAACCCGTAAGTCCCATAGTCAGATCAAAAAAAAGATTGCACTTGGATCATATAGACCACCGCTTTTTTCCTCATTGAGAGGCACAGTTGTTGATTCTTTTCCATAGAACAATTTTTGTCCGGGATTTACTTCATCTATTGTACCATAACAAAATTGAGTCTCAATTTAGGGATCCAGCAGTCCAATTCAGTCCCGTGGGGGTTAGCCAACTGCCCAACCACTGTAGTGATGGGATCTAATTAAGAATTTGGTTAGGTTTTTGTCTCGGGTACCAGGGAAAAGAGTTTCCAGGCCCCCTAGCCGGATATTTATGCAAACTTAAAACTAGTCACACCACTTACACACCCAATATGAAATTACCTTTTTCACATAATCAGCTATCTTTAAAAAACAATCTTTTAATGAAACCATTGTGTCACTGATCATAATCCTCAAAATCTCCGGTTGAATCCTTATTTCCTATTTCCAATCATTCCTTCATCGGTGTACCTATGGTATCATTGGCAAACCAAAACGCTCACCACCTATCCACTCAGGGGTTTTTCTCACAGGGTCAGTACCAAGTGACGCAAGTCTCGTTGGTAGGCACCATGTCACTTGGTATTGTCCCCCTTGCAGTCACTTTGCTCACGGGGCCAGTACCAAGCGATAGGAGGCTTGTGGGCATCATGCTGGCCCCATGTTGCTTGGTACTAACTTCCCTTGGGACATAATGCGCATGAGGTCAGTACCAAGCAACAAGAGTCTCGTTGGCATCCTACAGGCCCTATATCAGTTTCTAATGACCCCCTTTTGTGGTCATTTTTATCACGGGGTCAGTACCAAGCGACGCGAGTCTCGTTGGCAAGCACCATTTTGCTTGGGATTGTCCCCCTTGCAATCACTTTGCTCACGAGGTCAGTACCAAGCAACATGAGGCTCGTGGGCATTGTGTTGGCTCCATATCGCTTGGTACTGACTTCCTTTGGGACACGTTTCTCTCACAAGGTCAGTACCAAGCGACATGAGTCTTGTTGGCATCCTATAGACCCCATATTGCTTAGTACTAACCATCTTTTGCGGTCATTTTTCTTGCAGGGTCACTACCAAGTAATGCGAGTCTCATTGGTATCCTTCAGGCCCCATTTTGCTTGGTACTGAACCATTACGATCATTTTGCTAATAACGAGGTCAGTACCAATTGATAGGAGGCTCGCTGGCATCCTGTTGGCCCCATGTTGCTTGGTACTAATGACCTTCTACGGTCTTTTTTTTCATGGGATCAGTACCAAGCAATATAAGACTTGTGACATCCTGCAGACCCCATTTCGCTTGGTACTGACCCCTTGTGTCATTTTACTCATAGGATCAGTACCACAAGCGATAAGAGACTCTATGGAATCCTGCTAGCCTCATATTGCTTGGTACTAACTGCCCTCCTTCGGGTCATGTTGCTTTGAACAATTTTTCGATTGTCATCTTACTGAGTTTATTTATTAGATAGCATGTACCAAGAGAACTACTCGAAGGGTAGATACAAGTGAAAGGCTTATAGAGTCACTTTAGGTGCAAGGTAGAAGGAGAAGATATCAAGCCCACCTGGCAGTTCTGTGAGAGCTTCAACAGATTGAGTGACATATGCAACCTGCAATAGCGAGGCTACCATTTCAAAGGCTTGTTCGCTGTGAAATTTGTGAACACTGGAGTATTGGCATGCGTGGCGAGCATCTGCCATTTTGTGTCTCCAAGAAATTACTGAAGACTAGCTCATTGATTTTTTTAAAGATGCATATTTCCTTGCTGCCCATGCCCATATGCTACAATAATGCCTAGGGATTTTGATACACTCCGTAGATTGAGGTAGAGATATGACTGTTTATTAGCACCTGTTTCTATTAGCACCTGTTTCTATTAGCGATCGTCGCATGCTGGAGATCCTGATGGTCCCTCCCCTCCATCCTCGTGCAAGGCCAGTTAAAAATGCCCATGCTGGTCACGACAGGGACACCCGCTCTCAGACTCAGAGAAAAGACCAACCGCAACAACCAGATGCTGCACAACCAGAACCGGAGGCACAACCACAAGCACAACCGAAGGCTATTGTTGCATAGTCACAATCGTCTGATTCTGCCCCCACTGATGGTGATAATTTTTCTGATGATCTAGCAGATGATGATGTAAGCCAAGAATCCAACATAATTCATAGAGGAATTAACATCATTGAAGCAACAAATATTAGAGAATTAAGGGAGTTGGAGAATATTGCACCCGTTAATATAGCATTTATAATTAGGGGAAGCAGACTTGTTACCAACTTAGATGCAGCTGATTTACGTGTTTTGCAATATGGCGGGATACTGGAAGTCACAGACACAGTCATGAATGTATCACTATGGTATGTTGACATGATTGTGATGTATTCTATTTTCTAATTTTAATTCTATTTTTCCCAAATCTTATTTCTATTTTCTCACAAGTCCTAATTCTATTTTCTATTCAATGTTGCCTGCAGGTATTGTCTCTCGCTTCTCCCAGAAGAGATATAAAATAGTACATATGTTATAGACCCTCTCATATCAGGGCAATTGCAAAATGAGGGTACAATATTTTTTGACCTAATGGCCTGGTTTCAAGGGGTCAACCTTGATCTGGAGTGAATTATTGTCATGGCTTATAACGAAGAGTAAGTCTCGTGTTAAGTTATGGAATGACAACATATATTAGGTAATTTGTATGTGTTTTTTTTATAACACCTATGTCCTGTTTGTTTTTTCAACGCACATTAGAATTTGCTTCTTTACGACATTGCACAAAATGCATGTTACAAACTTTGTCTCCGAATATATCATGGTCACATTAGAGAGTAAGTCCCTATTGACATTTCCCTTTTCCATAATCATATAGATAGATTTATTGAAGTGGGATAAACTAATGCTTATTTTATCGACCCTTCAGATGTGCTCAAAAGATTATATCAGTTTTGGAACACCTATTATTGAAGCTAAATCTTATGGAGACCATGAGATATCGGAGGATAAAGGTGTCAGTCCAGCCTACAAATGTCAGCTATGGATGGAGGATGTGCCTTAACGTATTTATTTTGCTAAAAAAATTTTAATATTCCTGATATAAGTGGTGTTTATAATCTACATCTCCATCATCTAACATAGCTATGAGGTTTCTAACAAAACATTTTTCTTTATGTACATGAACTTAATTTGCACAAATATAATAATTGCATATTAAACAATTCAAGATATAAGCCATACAAATAATTATTTTTGCGGTGCATGATCGTGCAGATGAAGAGATAAGACGGGCAGGAGATTTTGCAAGGGAAGCCAAAGAGTGTAGGCATCAGCAAGAAGAACAATACCAAAGGGAAGTTCACGTGCACCAAGCGACTATCAAAACGAATTTGAAAGATGCACAGCTGGGGTGGATGAATGGCTGGAATCTAGGAGACCGGTTGAGCTAGAGGCCTGAAGGCAAGAATAAGAGGCCAGCATGCAAGCAGAGGAAAGAGTGTGGAAGAAATGTCAAGAGTGGAAGATAGCCTTCATCCAAGGCCAACCCAATCACAGACACATTCACATTCACGTTCACATTCATCACAGACACCTAGCCGCCACCACCCCTGAAATTACCCCATGTATATATACACAAAGTGACAAACATGTATATTTTCAGGAATATATGAATACGTCAGCTGAAATTCCATTGATATTAAATATTATTATCTTATTTTTTTATTAGAAACATGTCAAGTATGCACACAATTGGATGGCATATTGTTTTACTGTTGAGATTCAAGCTCGATGTCAGTGTGAGCCAGCTATGCTATGTGCTGTGGCAGATTAGGTAGGAACATGTGTGAGACATAAATGACCGCGTGTCCAGCTGGTCATAGTGTGTGGACATTAGCTAGGGTTAGTAGAGTGTGGACACAACTCATTGTGTGTTGTGTGGATTATGGATTAGTGCATTATGCTTTGTGTGAGAGTGGACATGGCTTCCCTCTATGGTTAGGGTTTGCAATATACATTAGGGTTTGCTCCTGTGTGTGTGTGTCTCCTCCTCCTCTACCGTTCTTTCAACATGGTATCAGAGCCTTGTGCTGTTTATTAGGGTTTATGAGTGAGTGAAGAGAAGAGGGAGAAGAAGAAGCTGTGAAGAGAAGCTGTGAAGCTTGCCATTGAAGCTGTGAAGCTTGGAGCACACCAAATACTATCAGATCTGAAAGCTTGGCTTACCGGGTAAGGTCCTCTAAACATCCTTGAGTGGATTGCAGGTGATACAGATAAAAGCAAAGCAAAATAGAGCAAATCAAAGCAAAGCAAAATTCTGGTTTTTGAAGCTTTCCATTAAAGCTTGGGAACATTGATGTATGGTGGAAATACGTGTGATTCTGGCAAAAGACATATGTATTTGACAAAGAGGGATGTATTGGCAACCCATTTGCAAGCCTTGAACAAAATTTGGAGCAATTTACATGCATTATTGAGTGAAATTACTGGTTTTTTGAGCTCACACAAAACAGAGAAAGAGGAGTCAAAAATTGAAGCATTTGGAACACATTTTTGGTAAAAATCAAAGCATTGATGGGTCACACACATGCCTAGGTGTCTTGGGGACTTATAACCATCTTCAATTAACACTTAAACAACTCCCAAATCCCCTAATTGCAGGCGGCGCAGCCAGAACAGAGGAAACAGAGCATTTTTCTGGTTTTTTGCCTACGAGGAGATCAATTTCTCACTTGGTACTTGACATCTTCCACAATTTCTTTAGCAATTGGATGCTTTACACTTTAGAGAAGAGGGCTATGTGATTTGTTTGGTCAATGATGCTTAATTGAGCTGGGAATGAGCTTATTAAAACAGGCTGTCCACTGGTTGCAGAGAAACAGAGCATTTTTAATTGAGCAATTAATCCTTGGTGTTTTACAATTGGACAAATTCCTCTTACATGGAGTCGATGGACACTAATGCTAAGCTAATGAATGCCTGGTTGCCCAATTTGGACAAATATTGAAGGAATTAGAGCAAATTTTCTACTGGTTTTTCTGGTTTTTCCAAAAACAGAGAAGGGTTTTCAAAAATTGATATGTACACATGTCAGATGGTGTTGATACTCAACATTGAGGTTCATTAGGTGTCAATGCAAGTTTCCCATACTTAATTGCACCATTACATTGCGATTTGGAGCCTTGGAAGGTGTGTCAATTTAGGGTATCCCGCACTGGGTGAGTCAGTTCATCTTGGATGATTACAGGTTGATTTTCTACATCAAATTTGGAGTTTGTTGGCTATCTTGGAGTATCTGGAACATTCATTGGAGTGTGGTTGAGCTGAGGAAGGCTCATTTACAGATTTGAAGTGTGCGGAAGGTGTACGCATTAAGCAACATGTCGGATAATCCAGTTCAGATTGTTGGTGAAAAGCTGGATAGGAAGAACTTCCAGGCATGGAAGTACAGGATAAAGAGTTTCTTGAAAGGAAAAGGATTTTGGAATCTCATTACAGGTGCTGAGCCAGAGCCTGAGCTACCTCGGCAACCTACACAGCAGCAGCTTATTGCTCATAAGCAATGGTCAGAGAGAGCATTCAAAGTGCTGCATTATTTGTCTATATGCATTTCTGATGCTATGCTCATACACATTCAGGATGCTGAGAATCCCAAAGATGCATGGGATACTTTGGTCAAGATGTTTGACACAGATACGAGTGCTCGCAAGTCTCAATTGCGACAACAGATACACAATGTAAAAAGGAATAAAAGGAGCATACATGATTATGTGCAAGAAATCAAGAAGTTTGCAGATGCATTGGCCACAATAAATGCCCCCATGCCTGATGATGATTTGGTGGATATTACCTTGCGTGGTCTTGGCAAGGAATACAAATCCTTTGATACATCTATCTCAGTGAGGAGTACAGGTTTACCCGACTTCGATGAGTTGGTTTCACTCTTGTTGGTTGAGGAAATCAAGCTCAGTGATTCATTTCTGGATGCATCTACTAGCCATGATGATGGCAGAAATCAGGCTTTCTACTCGCAGAGAGGCTTTAGAGGAGGAGGAGACACACACATAGGAGCAAACCCTAATGTATATTGCAAACCCTAACCATAGAGGGAAGCCATGTCCACTCTCACACAAAGCATAATGCACTAATCCATAATCCACACAACACACAATGAGTTGTGTCCACACTCTACTAACCCTAGCTAATGTCCACACACTATGACCAGCTGGACACGCGGTCATTTATGTCTCACACATGTTCCTACCTAATCTGCCAGCACATAGCATAGCTGGCTCACACTGACATCGAGCTTGAATCTCAACAGCCCCTCTCAAGCTCATGATGTACTGCCGATGAAGATGTAGATGAGCTTGGGATATAAAGACTCTCAACATTTACTACATAGCTTTGTATCTAACAAGTATGCTAAAAATTGAATGGCATACTATTGTACACAGCTTCATGTACCTCAAGTGGAAATTTGATTGCTCGTACAAGATGCATTGCTATCAAGGCCTCCAACTTGTCATCCCACAACTCGTAGTAGGTTTGCTCGTCTTCAGGTGCATAGAAGAACCCTTTCACAATAAAACAACCTCATGCAATGGCATTCCCCCATCTATCCTTTGTAGGTCTCTTTGCATAGCTCTTTCTCCTTTGTGTATTTCAAGATGTACAAGCCCACATTCTCCTTTTCAGCTATCACCATAAAACTGTCTCCTACAAGTAGGACATCACTAAGGGTATCATGGTGCCCTTTGTAGGTGGTCTCCTCAATGTTTGCGATGTTAACATCAATGTCAACATTGTCTTCTTCAGTGCTATCTACCAATGGTTCAAGGACAATGTAGCCCCAGCTATGAATATGAGACTGATTACTGCATCTATGTCATAAGCATTCCATACAATTACTACAATTACTGCATCTATGTCATAAGCATTCCATACAACTACTACAATAACATAATAACTCAATGCTTTTGAATCGTGCTGAGAGTATGCAAAGACTGAATGTAGGGATCTTGTGTTTGTTATAGCCTTGACATTCCATGCCTCGTCTCTATCTATATCACCCAACTTGATCTCCCAAAAGACCCTACTAACATACCGAGCTTGTGATGCATTTGTGGACTCGGCTCCAATGGTGAGCATTTCTTGAAAAAACTTTACGACATCAACTGTACATTGGAGCTTAGAACCATTAGGCTTGAGTTGTTCATAAGTTAGTGCTCTCTTCACCACATCCCCTGCACCATCGTGCTCTCCCTTTCCATGACCAGAGCCAAAGTAATTCCAAGTCATTTGCAACCCTATGATGACAGTGTACCTGGATACAAAGTACAAAGGCCTTTTTGCTTTGAATTGAGACAAAGCACCATCAGACTAAACCCAATGATGTCATAGCATGAAACAATGTTGCACAAAATGGGTATCATGCTTCTTATCATCAGAGATATAAAAGTGTATTGTTTTGTGGATGTCACCTGCAATGCGAAAGTATGCAATATGCACAAATATGGACACTTGGCTTGAACACCAGTGCATCGGTTGTATCTCATTTTGCTCCTTAAAATAGTAATTCTCACCAAAGTCTACAATAGATATTACCACATCTTCAAAAAAATTGGACAAGCATTCTTTGTATTACTCAGCTTGCCACCTGTACACAAAATTATGTTTGATAAACTTTCCAATCTAATCATTGAACATTTTATTCAATGCCTTGCATGACATTTCCTTCTGTATTAACTCTTTCCTCTTCTTTGTCTTGCCATCATTAGTGGTTTCACATTCTATGTCCTGAAAGATCTTCACGGTGACAAGCCGACCAACATATGCAGATTAAGCTGTTAGACAAACTACTATGTTTTGAAGGACCACAAATAGTGCAACTCTCCATTAGACACTTCAAAGCATGAAAAATAGTACCTTCAACTTTGGGACATAGGATGGACTCCCATGCAATTGTGATGCTCTTGTAGGACTTCTCTATAGCCTTGTACCCACCTAGGCTGAGAACCCACATTACAAATGACAATCACATTGACATGCTTTGCCATGCAACCCAAAAGTATATCCTCTAATGTGGTTCAAGGCATCTATTAAGAATGACATCTGAACATGTGTTATGCAGCAAGTGTATCGATCCGTAAGCTTGCACACAAAGTATGGCTTTAATTTCTCGAAAGCTCGTTGATGAACTGGTACCTATGGATGCATTTCCTTAAACAACAAATATAGTTCAACTTGAAATACAAAACCATCGTAGAAAGTTAAATATTTGGTTTGAAACTGATTTGTAGTTATAGGTTCCTAGGTGTATGCACCTGGTTCACCAACCGATATCTTATTGGTTGAACACTAGTATCATATTGTTTCAAAACTGTCCCTATGTTAATGTATTTGGTGGGATTCGAACCCAGGTCCCTGCCAAGGGAGGGGAAGCTCCTATCCACTACATCGCGCGCACACTTGTGATATACACACATGTCCATAACACCTTATGGACGTATGTCTACAAATGGGCCCATCACCGTCCATTGACCGGGTGACCGAGCCCGCAAGGGTGACCGAGCCCGCAAGGGTGCCATATATGTAGGCACCTCAATATTTAACGTGAGCCCAACGAGGGCTATGCACAGACAGGAGGCAGTTCACTCAGCATCATACCATCACCGGTGCACAGGCCAATCAGCAACAAACAGTGCGGGCAGCAGTTTGAAGGAGAGCGTCAACATCAGCACGCAAACTCTCTTTCTCTTCTTCAAGATATCACATCAACAGCAACCACACCAACGTCATAGGACACCGACGACAGCAGCAGCCGGTGTTTTGTGCCATTTTTTGCAAAAGCAACATAGCCGTCAAACAAATTTTTTGAGAGAAAAAAATGTGTATATATATATATATATATATATATATATATTCTTTAAAAAAATGCCCAGAGAAGTATATATCTCTATCTTCTCTATACAACTTTGGAAAGGAGAGGTATATTATCTCTCTCTCTCTCTCTCTCTCTCTCTCTCTCTCTCTCTCTCTCTCTCTCTCTCTATTTGAAAGAAAATTGGAGAACGAGGAGCACCTCATCTAACGCTTGCACCCACATGCCGTCATCAAAGCAACGACTCGTTGCAACACAACTCCGACATGGATACCCCTTTGCCTGATGCTACTCTGGAACAACAAATTTATTTGTTGCAACAACAACTTCAAGATGTTAAACGCTAATTACAAGACCGCGACAAGCGACTCTGTGGGATACGGACACAGAGGACGACCGAATTGCTAAAATTTTGTGAGCTGCGTTCGACGCGCTCAACAAACCTGCAAAGAACAAAAGATAAGTCGTCGCTCTTTTACTTTTTCTCGCTTCAATGGTCGCAAAGATGGAAAAAACATTTTTTCATGGTTGAGTTAATTTGATGACTACTTTGCCGAAGAAAAATTTTTTGAGCTGACAAAATCAAGTGCGCCACCAACCACATGAATGCAAAGAATCATTCTTACCACTTCAGTTTCATCTTCACGTGTGCCACGCATGGTCAAATTTCTCATGGATTGAAGGTGAAAATGTGCATTAATATATTAAGCGTTTTTGGCAATGTCTCTTACTCCTTCGCATGCTCGAAGACGTGCGTGAAGATTCACTTCAACGCAAATACGAAGATGGTCTTGAACGTGGTATACAAGTAAAAATCAACACTTTGAAGCCCTCTTTGCTTGACGAAGCAATTTCTTTTGCTCACGAAGTGGAGAAAGAGTTTCAATCTATTGCCCAAATGATTTGCTCCTCTCAAAAGGCTACTCAATTTTGCCAACCACACAACCAGCAATTCAAAATAAACAATCTTCTTGGGTAACAAACACTCGTAAATCTTTTGTTACTCCACGCACTAACACTTTTAACAACACTTGTGCACCCACTTTTCCAAATAAAAATGTATCTAATGTGGCTAATTCCAAGCCAAATGATGTAAATTCAAAGCCCCAACTTAGCCACAATAGTATGCACGCACCACATGTTGATTCGTAGAACAAATACCCCATATTTTGTTATAAATGCCATAAACAGTCTCAGTGTCATGCTAAGCTTCCAAAGGACAACCCTTCATCGGCAAAACTCCACTATATTGAAGAGGATAGCGCTATTTATGATCTCGATTTCGCTCCAAATTGGAGTGAAGACGCTCTTCAATCCGAGGTGAGCAACACAGAATCTATTGAACCAGGTATGCCTCCCTCGCTACATGCTTTATTGTGAATGAAAGGTCATATAAATGGTTATGAAGTATGTGTTTTACACGACGATGGTAGTTCACATGACTTCATCTCTGAAAAACTTGTTAGGAAACTCTAACTTGAAACTTCTCCTTCTGCTTATAAAGTTAAATCTGCTTTTCAAGGAACCAAGTACAATGGCACACGTGAAATAAAAGATCTTGAAATTTCTATTGGTCCTTATAAGGAAAATAAAATTTTCCTTATTGCACCTCTGCACTCCACAGATATCATTTGTTGGTATTCCATTTAGACACCAACACAATCCACAGATTGATGATCATACACACTATGGCTTTCAATTTCAATAATCAATGTTTTTCTTTATCTAGTCACTCTTCTCTTGAAATGTTTCCACTCATCTCTCACACACAAGCACATCGTGCATTAAGGAAACATGAGACAGCATAGATGATTTATGTTAATGAAGTGGAAAAGAAAGAAACTTCTCTCTCACCACCACAACAACAAAGATTTCTTACTTCATTTAACAATTGTTTTGCGGATGACTATCCTCCCCATCTACCCCCTTCTCGTGGTGACTTAGATCATATCGTAGAACTTCTTCCAGGCATTCAACCGCCTCACAAAGCACCATATAGGCACGGCCCTTTGCACCAACAAGAAGTGCAACATCAAGTAGTTGAATTGCTTGACAAAGGTCTCATTCGCCCTAGTAGCTCCCCGTTTGGTGCGCTTGTCTGGCTTGTGCAGAAAAATAATAAAACCTTTAGAATGTGCAAAGACTATAGAGCACTAAATAAAGTGACTATTAAGAACCACTGCCCAATCCCTAGAATTGATGACCTATTAGATAAATTGAAAGGTGCAAGTGTATTTAGTAAAATTAACTTAAAGTTTGGGTATCATCAAATCCGTATGGATCCTGCTGATATCTTCAAGATTGCTTTCCGTACACAATCAGGACATTATGAGTTTGTTGTCATGCCCTTCGATCTCACTAATGCTCCTACCACATGTGCACACATGATGAAGAAAATTTTTATAGATTATCAAAACTTTGTGATTGTTTTCTTTGATAATGTTCTAGTTTACAGTCACTCTGAAAAAGAACATAAAGATCACTTACGTATTATCTTTGATTTGTTACGGGAAAATCAATTATATGCTAACCCTAACAAATGTTCTTTCTTTCAAACCGAGATAGAATATCTAGGCCATATTGTATCGGCCAGTAGTATTCAAATAGACCCTAAGAAAGTCTAGACCATTCAAGACTAGCCTACTCCTAAAAACGCCCATGAAGTTAGATCTTTTCTGGGTCTAGCAGTTTTTTACCACAAGTTCGTAAAGAATTTCTCTCTCATTGCTCTCCTATTGACTATCTTGCTTCGTAAGAAGATAATTTTTTGATGGGGTGACAGTTAGTGGAAGTCCTTCAAAACTTTGAAGGGGTGACAGTTAGTGGAAGTCCTTCAAAACTTTGAAGTACTTATTAACCCATGCACCTATCCTACAACTCCCAGACTTTAATCGTCCTTTCTTTTTAGTTGTCACAGATGCTAGTGGATCTGGCATAGGCATAGTCCTCATGCAAGATGAACATCCCATAGCTTATGAGAGCCGCAAGCTCAAACCCAATGAGGCCAAGTATAGTACTTATGACAAGGAACTTTTGGCTGTTGACCATGCCCTCAACATTTGGAAGCATTATCTCATGGGATCTAAGGTACTAATAAAGATGGATCAATAGGCTATCAAGCACTTGTTGACCCAATCTTTAATATTGGATCGCGACATTAAATGGGCTTCTTTTATCCAAAATTTTCATCCTATGTTCCAATATCAACCAGACTGCATTAATGTAGTTGCAGATACTCTAAGTCGCAAACCTCTTATGATAACCAAAGTTCTATTTGCAATTCTAACTCATTTGATGAGCTTAAGCATGCTTATTTGCATAATGTGTCTGCTATTCAAGTGCAATCTTTCGATGCTATGATTGACTCATATGTTGATGATCCTAATTTTTTCACCTGTATGGAATGCCATACATGCTAACAATTCTTTGCAACTAAATGATTACTCTTATGCAAATGGATTTTTGTTCTTTCAAAAGAGACTTTGCATCACTGCACCATTTAGAGAACTAGCCATAATTGAGATGCATGCTCCTACATATATGGGACATAGAGGAATTCAATCCACATTAGTTACATGTAAAGGATATTTCTTTTGGCCTGACATGAAACATGGAATCGAAAAATTTGTGTCTGATTGTATTGTTTGTTAAAGAATTAAATGCCATCATGGTAAATCTTTGGTTATTTTAATGCCCCTACCTATTCCCAAAGATCTAGGAAGAGATTTCAATGAACTTTATTACTGGTTTGCCGACTACGTCCTGTCATAATGACATGATATGGACCATAGTTTGATAGATTTAGCAAACAAGCATACTTTGTGCCTTGCAAGAAGACCATGTCTGCCCCTCAGGCTGCTAAGCTATTCATTAAGATTATCTTCCCTCACCATGGCTTTCCCAAAGTCATTCTCTCTGATCAAGATGGCCATTTTGGCAATCATTTTTGGGTTGCTTTATTCAAAAACTTAGGTTCTAAAATGGACTTTACATCCGCTTTCCATCCAGAAAGCAATAGCCAGACTAAATCTATCAACAACACTATTATGGATCTTCTTCGATACAACACTATTGACCGACCCTCTAATTGGGATCAATATTTTCCTTTACTTCGATTTGCTTACAACAATACCCCCCATTCGGCTACTGGTCAAGCTCCCTTTGAAATTGTCTATGGTAAGAAACTTACCATAACTAGTGATGTTCTATCTGACACTTTAGCTGACCACGCTACTATTCTAGCTGAAGTCACTAAATCTATTAAGCAAGCATAATTGAAATACACCGCTTAAGCCAACAAGAAATGACAAGCAATGAAATTCAAAGAAAATGATCTAGTTTGGCTTCGTATAGAGAAAATATGCTTAAAGAATATTGCCAAGCATCCTAAGATCAAGTTAGCTCCTAGATTTTATGGACCGTTCACGATTATCTGACAAATCAATGAAAATGCATTCTGCTTGGGCATTCCCACTCACTGGAAGATACATAACTCATTCCACATTAGTTTATTGAGACCCTTTAAAGACCCCACTCCTATTAACCCTGTTATTGATGACACTCCTCTCCTTGATGCTGACTTTGAAATTCTAGTACCTGAAAGTATTATTGACCACCATGACCAAACAACCACCCATACACTGCATTGTGTAGGTGAAGTATAAGAATCATTTTATTGAAGAATAATAGTGGATTCTTGAAACATCACTTACCTCACACTACCAAAACTTTATTCTAGCATACCACTCACTTTCACATTGATTCTTTTATGGACACTGATTCGCCGACTGAGGCAGTGTCATAGTTCTTCCATATGTTTTGGTGCTAATTCGTTGCTGAGGCAGAACATTCATTTAGTGCCGATTTTTCGACTAAGGCAGCACATTCATTTAGTGCAAATTCACCGATTGAGGAAACATGTTAGTTTAGTGCCAATTTGCCAACTAAGGTAACACATTGATTTAGTGCCTATTCGCCGACTGAGGCAACACTATAGCATGAGGTTGGCCACCCTTACTTTTGTTTATTTCACAAAACTGAGGACAGTTTCTTTTTAACCCCATGGTATGTTATGGAAATGTGAATTGTGGAGTTAATTATGGAGTTATTTGATATTTTATGTGGTATTTATGGTACACTCATTCGTTTCACATTCGTGACTGGCTACGCACGATAGCACGGAGCAGTGGTCGCATCATGATGGGTGGATAAGTGAGATTTAAGGTGTCTTGTGTTTTTGGTGAGCAGATCACTGCACGAAGTAGCATGGGTGCAATGGATTTTGGTCGGTGCGTGGCCGTCGGGTTTTGGTGTGCGTCGATGGTTGCCTGCCCCTAGTTTCATTTAATTAAATTGCTATAATTTGAATGTAAATAGCCAAGCTTGGAGACCAAGTTACTTTTTGATATTAATAGCCCAAAGTGGAATGTATCAAGCTATTTTTGAGTAGTTTCTTTTTGCTAATAAATAAATACATGCATGAGGAAGCGTGCCCACTCATGCATGGAGGGATATTGAAACCACTCTTATGTCATGCATAGTTTGCTTTTGATGTTCTTCTTATTTTATTTACCAAGTTATGCTATGGCTATGGAGGTGAATTAATAGCTCTTTCTCTCTCTCTCTCTCTCTCTCTCTCTCTCTCTCTCTCTCTCTCTCTCTCTCTCTCCTGACTTCCATATTGATGTAGAAGCCTGGTAGAGAGGAGTGACATCAAATAGAGACATCGAGCTATGCAAAGCCCAATGCCCTCAACATACTAGCTACCCACTTTCACGTCATCTCAAAGGATCAAAGCCATCATTTCCCATCACTAAAGGAATTTCTCCCGCCCTTTCAACCTCCCTACATTGGGTACCATGTTGCAGCGCCCTATGCAAGATATGGGTTGTTGCAAGATCAGGGTGTCCAGTTTTGTCCAGTTTAATTTGGACTAGGACAATGCTTGAAGAGAAGATTTAGGGAGGCAAGGTACATCAAATGAGATTAATCAACTAATAGAAAATACACATGCACACAAATTAACCCAATATAACTTAAATTAATATAAATTAGTCTAATTAATTAAAAAAATATGATGAAATGATTAAAAATTGATCTTTTTATACTTAGAGTAATCTAATTTTTTTTCATAGATGCACCATTACAAGTACACTAGTTCCTATAGGTTTTAGATGATTTACATCAAAAATGTAATTTTACTAATTGGATTATAAATATTTGGAGGCCTTTGGTAGCCTAGAAGAATTTTAGAAAAGAGATCATTAAAAATCCAACCATTGGATTTGTAATTTTAACAAACTACCACATTCTACTAATGTCTGACTAGTCATCTACCATTGGATTTGTAATTTTAACAAACTACCACATTCTACTAATGTCTGACTAGTCATCTACAAGATTGAGATTTTAAGTGGTAGTTATTGTGGGTGCAAAAAGTGGCATATATAATAACACTTTAAAGACATTGAAATATTTAAAGAAAATAGACAAATAGCTTAAAATTTTCTCAAAAAAGCAAGTTAAGCACTATATTATGTGAAGATCTAAGGCCCAAAGTGGAAATCTCATATGAGTTTATATATAGAAGATATTAACATTTTATGGAATCAGTCCAAATTTGGGACAATGTGTATACATTGACTTTGTACCTAAGGAAATGAGGACTTTTGACTATCAAAATGCTTAATCAGATTATGCAAATATATTCCCAATTTTGCATGTGATGTTCCAACAAAAGAAATTGAAGGAAATTCCTTTGTTAGCTAAAGGTAAACAAATGCCCGTTTTTTCACTATTTTACAGGGTGCCTGAGTGGACAAAACTGGGCATCCTGATCCTCCAACCACCCATATTCTTGATTGATGTGAGAGCTTGAGGCTCTTTGTTATTTTTTTCATAGATATTTTATTTTAGTTTTATTTTCAGTACATAATGATGTATTCGGTGGACATGATGTAAATGTTAGTCTCATAGGTCATTTTGGTCTTTTAAAGATGTTAATATACAACTTTCTCTCTCTCTCTCATACACACACACACACACACACACATCTCTTATGGAATATCTTTCTCACTTAATTTTACCAAATAAAAAATTTCTTTTTGGATGGATGAGCTCTCCTAATGATTTTTTTTAAAAAAATAAGGGGAGTACTATAGCATTGACTGCCTTGCTAGGGAGGACAAAAATAATGTGGACTCTTTTGGCACTATGAAACCTCTTTTGTGGCTTGCAGTAAATGACAATGGGCTTTGTTTCTTTCTTGATTAAAGTCGGGGTTATGTACCATGATTTCTGCGGGGGCCCTAGCCATGATAGGGGCTCTGCTTGGAGTCTTGCACTTCACCGCTATGGTGCTGAGGCTCTTTATTTGGAGATTTGGCTCTTTGTGGAGGTCATGGTGGTTGTGGACCGGCGCAATTAGTGGGGGCAACCTCCCAAGAGCTCCTCTTCCCATATATAGAGAAAGGTGAGTGACCTGTTCACTCACTTAGTCTGGTCCTTGCTTTGTGTCATGACTCTCCTTCTTGCATCCGGTGTGGGAGACCTTTTAACCAGGTGCCTGTTTTTTTTCTCATATAATTTTGCTTCCATGTTAAATGGTTCTCTGCACCTATTCCTTTGGAACCAGCATCTGATGCACATACAGTTATGTTATTTCTAGTTCTCTGAAATAATGAAAATATGGGTTTTAAAAAAAACTGAATATATCCCATCTGGATATATGGATATATATCTCTTGATTGGACAGGGATTTTATTTTCTTGATAGTGATTTGCTAAATTGGGGGCTCAACACTTTTTTGCAAATGTTGTTAGTTAGAATCTTCTATCCTAATGAAGGGATAAACTTCTTAGGCTGCACATATGTTGCTTACACTTTTCACTACATGATTTTAATGATGTAAGATCTTGATCTTCTGCAAGCCAACCTGGCTTCATTTGTTAATTCACCATGTTTTTATAAATGTGTATCTTGTAATGATACACTAAGTAGACTACTCTCCAAGTTGCTGGTTGGTGCAATATTATGCAGATAAATATGATTGCTGACTCATCCTCTGGGTCTGATAAAAGCATGTCAGAGGCTGGTTTAGTGCAGGGGCTTGATGTACTTTGTCTACTAGCTGTGTTGGTTCTAAAATTTACTGGGTTTACTATTAGCTGCTCATACAAGCTGGGTTTTGATAACTTCTGTTCATACCTCTTGGCCTAATACGGTGGCTTTTACTTGGGGTATTGCATCTCTCTTGGTGAAATGCCATTTTTTCTCTTTCCCTAGGTAACATAAAACTGCTATGCTCTAGTTGCTCAGTTACACTGTGAACTCTTGGTTTTTGAGGTTTGTTAGCAACATCAATCTTATGTTGGTTAATACGATTGATTTGGTATACCTATTTACAGCATTCACTCTTAGATCCCTTATAACTTTGCTTAGCCTAGCTAGTTTTTTTGCTACTACTACAGTGCATCTAAAGTGATCTTTTTAGCTGCTAAACAAAAATATACACCTATAAGCTTTGGGTGTTTGGATTGCCTATCCTTCTGCTCAAACTTGATGTGCATTAGTCCTAGCCGAATACATCTTGTAGCATTTTTGCTACTTGACATGTTGGCATTATACTTTTAATGTTTTCAACTCTGCGCAGTTTCTAGGAGGAAGATTGAGTTCTCCTCTGGTCTATCTAACTGTGAGATTTTGAGTCTCCTCTCCTGTTACAACTTGGGTATTGTTTTGGGACATATGACTTTTATCCTATTTTCAGCTTTGGTTTACTACTTTCTTGATAGATTTCTAGCTCTACCTTTGTCTAGATTGTTTTTTGCCATTGGGTTATATGATACTTTGCCTTTAATCTGTTTGCATGGGAGGCTCTCTAAAGACTATGCCTATTGATATACTATTTAACATTATGCTCTGCATGATAGCAGGATTGGAATGATCTTTCTGCTAGGCCATGTTTCCTTTTGAGCTAATAGTATGACTTCGTGTTTGCATATACTGGTAGAAATGATAGTAGCTCCTAAATGGATGTTTTCCCTCAGCTAAGTTTTGACTGTTGAAGAAAATCACTTTGTAGAAGTCTCCGGTTTTGTTGGACCTAGAGATGATGATGATTCCTATTCTTTGTAAAAAGGTTGTCATTGTCCATTCTTGTATGGTCAAAAAGCCTTAGTTGTTTTCTTTCCCTTGTTGTTTGTAAAGAGTACTCAAACCTTGTTATTGTATGGTTGAGACTCTAATGTATCAAGGGGGGATGTTGTTAGGCTTAAAATTTTTACTAGAGTGCCAAGTTTGGCTTAAGGGACTCGGGGTGTTAGAAATATAAGCCCAACTTGTCCCTTAGCCATAAATCAAATGTGCATAGGATAAAATGTTAGCTTAAGATAAAATCAAAGTGGGTAGCATCACTCCACATGTCAAGGGGCATCCCTACATCAAAGGAGTCATGGAGCATCTTTAGGAGAAGCATCTAGCTCATCTACATCATCAGTGATGTCATCCAAGATTGGATCCAAAGGCTATATAAGCCCATGTAGCACTCACATTTGGTAATGAAGCAATGCAATGATTTCTCATATTATGAGTGGCTCAAATCTCTTCCCACATTGATTTCCTTCAACAATGGAGTGAGGATACGCCAACAGATGAGCTAGTGCACCCACATTCGGGAGTTGCAATGCAGCTCGAAGGCAAGATCCAACCACACATGATTCAGTAAAGGCTAAGGTAAGATCGCGACTTGAACAATGGTATAGCACCTGTATAATAAAGTTGGAAAATTTAATGGTTCTCCCCTTTTGTGAGAGAAAAATGTGGATTCTTTGACATGCTTTAAATATTTGAAGGGAACATGTGTGGATAGTAACATAAGATACGTGTTCTAAAAGAGCATGTTACTTTGTTTCCCACATACTAGGTCAAGAGAACTTGGCCTGCATTGCATAGATTCCATAACACATGGCATGCTTGTATACCTCTATCCAAGGGACTACACGCAATTGCCATTCGTGGCTCAAGGGTATCTTGATGCATATTTGAAGGTGTTGATCACTTTTATGGGCTACTTTTGGTAGAGCACCAACATAGAGATGACGATTTTGGTCTCTTTTGTACATTAATCATAAACCCACTATGTATGAAAAATTGAACCGACCATGCCCTATAAATATTTACTTATTATGCAAAATCAAGTGCATGGATTCGAGTCTACCAATGCAAATACCTAAAAGAGTGTGTGAAAGAGGGTTTCACCCCAATGTTCTTACGAGGCATCTTGGAGAGAATATCTCCCATACAAATATGGTATTTCACTTGTTCATGAAATCATGCAATGTCCAACATAAGTTTGGGTGGAGAGAGAGAGAGAGAGAGAGAGAGAGAGAGAGAGAGAGAGAGAGAGAGAGAGAGACTTTTCAATCACAAGTTTATCTCATAGAAGAGTACCTTAAAGATATACTAAGATATTCAACCCCTCAAAATGCAAGACCCTAAGAAGAGCACATATGCTACTTGAAGAAGTGTGTTTTGCTTGAAATTTTATAAAGTCCAATGGAATATTCTCTCATGTATTTAAAAATGCACATAATGTGTAAAAGATAACAACTTAAACCATTCCAAATGAGCATCAAATACCTTCATGAGTAGTGCTGGGCCATGAGTTTGAGAGAGAGAGAGAGAGAGAGAGAGAGAGAGACTTTTCAATCACAAGTTTATCTCATAGAAGAGTACCTTAAAGATATACTAAGATATTCAACCCCTCAAAATGCAAGACCCTAAGAAGAGCACATATGCTACTTGAAGAAGTGTGTTTTGCTTGAAATTTTATGAAGTCCAATGGAATATTCTCTCATGTATTTAAAAATGCACATAATGTGTAAAAGATAACAACTTAAACCATTCCAAATGAGCATCAAATACCTTCATGAGTAGTGCTGGGCCATGAGTTTGATGCTAGGATGGGTTATGGGGTAGAGGGATTCATCCAAAGTGGCACATTTTTATTGACATACACCTACAAGACTTTATAAAGCAAGTTCTTATGCATAGGTCTTGCTTCTCCCTACTCCTCCCTCCATCACAAAATTGGTCATTCCTTGAAAGGTCTAAATGCAAAAGCTTGGAGTTCTGAGGGAATAACAATCTTTGCCATACTTTTCCTATCAATCTAATGTAAAAAAGTTTTTAAAACGAGGCCAACATTGGTTTTCATGTAAGTGCCACTAAATAGGCCCTTTATTTACGGGGTTGTGGTTACACTTATGAATATTTCAAAAATGAGTAGAGACACTCATCCACATTGTGTAGCCCTTAGAGTGTGCACACAACAATTGAGAATATCTCACCCACTAGGACTACCACTTATGATTGAGTTCTTTTTTTCTTTTGCGATGATTTTTTACTCACACACCCTTTTAACCCACCCCTTGGTGGAGTGGGGAGAGGAATGAGCTCAATTCAAAAATATGTCCCTATGGGTAGAGGTCCTAGCTCTAGCATTGGTGTCCCCACCCCTAATTTAAACAAAGTTAGAGAGATAAAACCCTAAACACGTTACATTTTAAAGGCTCCAACAAATCCAACAAACTCACAAACGTAAGGTTTTTCTTTATGCTCACCTAACTGGGGGGTCCATGACCAAGTCTAATCCAAAAAAAGAAATTAAAAGTGACAGCGGGAAAAAGGCACCGTAGAAAGTGTAAGATTTTCTTTGTGTAAATTGAATACATGGTCACCACAAAATAAAAGAAAGAGTAAGATTTCTTTGTGTAAATTGAATACATGGTCACCACAAAAAATAAAAGTAACATTTTCTTTCAATCTTGAAATCATGGTGTAGATTGAATCCATGACCACACTTTTACTTTTTTATTATATATAGTAGGATAAGATGACACGTGTGACATCACCAACCCTTTAAAAATCACTCAACTCACCCACTTATATTAGATAATATCACTATTTCCATTATAGTACTATAGATAGATATAAATTTTCATAATATCACTTACATTAGACAATATTACTATTTCCTTTATAGTAGTATAGATAGATATAGATTTATAATTATGTAGGAGAAATAATAAACATACAATGATTAAAGAAGTTGTGCAACTTTGGTCATACATAGTCTCAATTAAATGTGGGCTTCAAAGTAGTGTTTGAGAAACATTTTTTAATGAAATATAAACACTTTTTTCCATTTTCACCAAGCTAAAATTTGAATAAACTAGCCATACTTTTGAAAAATTTATAATTGCATCTTTTTTAATCGATTCAAATCCATTTACGAAAGATCTCAATCGGCCATTTTTAGTTTTAATCAACTGAAGGTAAGGCACACCTTTCATGAACACTGCTTCGAACTTTGTGCAGGGCCTACATGTCAAATCCATGTGATCATTGATGTAGCAAAAGCCATGTGTAAAGGGCCTTACATACACTAGTAAGAGTCTTAAAGTTGGCTTTAATTGTAATGGAGCATATTCATGATGTGGTTGAAAGGGCAAGCTAGTAGAGGAAGGACGTTTGGTGGAGGGAGCACTCCACAAGTAATGCCTGGACACTAAATTTAGAGACGTTGCAATTTTGTATTTTTTTTAAAAATTTGAGAAAATAAAATTTAGAGGTGAAAACAAAAATGTTATGGGTCCATTGTCAATAGTTTGTAGGTTTTCTGTGAACGTTGAATAGGGTGCATGTGTTAGGTCAAGGTGATGTAGGAAAAAGAGGACGTGGGATTGAACCCGGAGCCGGTATCGACTTGAGTGGCAGCTCAAATTTAGTACAAACTCTCACAGAAAGAAGTAGGATTGAAATTGTGTATAGCTTACAGGTGTGGCAAGAGAGGGTAATGAGAGAGAGAAAATTTAGTACAAACTCTCACAAAAAGAAGTAGGATTGAAATTGTGTATAGCTTACAGGTGTTGCAAGAGAGGGTAATGAGAGAGAAAAAAAGTAGATGTGAGAGAGAAATTCTAGAGACCCCCTTTCCTTTTTTATTCTTAATTAAGATGATTTTTAAGAAGAAAAGGAAAGGGGGTTTCTAGAATTTCAAAGGTTAAAAATAAATGTGTGATTTTTCAAAGTTGAGGAATGAGGATGGGTCGGGTGTCGTGGTCGTGGCCGCGTTGTAGTGGGTAGAAAGGCCCGACCCGGCACCAAAATGGTTCGTCGGTTGGCAAGTCAGAAGTGTGGCCGACACGCAGGAGTAGGTAAGCTCCCCCACCAAACTCCTGCACAGATAAACCTACATATTCACGACATGTATTCTGCTTTTCCGCCCACCCCTTTGCCCTCTCGCTTTGCTTTTCCGCCCGCACCCAACCATGAAGATCGAGCGCGTCTCGACACGCCTAGTGATGCCCGAAGCCCCTGCCCCTGCCGCCGATGGACCTCCTGTCCTAGTGCCCCTCAGCAGCTCCGATCTGGTGGTTCCCCGCGTTCATGTAGAGGTTCTTTACGCCTTCCAGGCTCCCGCCCCGCCCACCGCCCTTCTCGAAGCGGGCCTTTCCAAGATCCTTTGCGAGTACAGGGAGTGGGCGGGCCGCCTTGCCAAGGATCAGTCCGGGCGCCCGGCCATCGAGCTCAACGATGCTGGTGCTGTCCTCATTGAAGCCCAGGCACATGGACCCCTACATGATATGTGGCCCTTCAACCCTTCCCACCTCCTCCTGGACCTCATCCCCATCAACAGAGGAGTCCCAGAGCTATTGCTCATCCAGGTACTTGTTACTTTTATTGAGTGTTTATATTCTGCACTGTGAAAATCAATATTACTAGCCCTTTCAATGAACTCACTCTGAAGGTGTGCTTCATGGAGTTTCAAAGCAAAGGCTGTATTATGTAGCATCTTAGAACCTAGTTACATGCAGCACTCACGCCTTGTTCCTTGCTTGAAAATTCCAACTAAGAGATCATAGACTTAACAGACTTGACAGTCTGCTTAATCTTGATTTCCTGGATTGCACGAACTTAAATGGGTCACCAACTCTCTTAATCCAGTCCTGTGGATGAAAGAGTCAAAAAGGTAAGAAATAACCTCTATGGTATACAGAACCAAAAATTGCAGCCAGTGCCTTACTGTCTTCTGCAGCAAACATTACTATTGTCCAGCATGTCCTACTGTGGTGAATCACCCATGATGCACACCTCTAATAGCGTCGGAAATCTTGTTGTGCTGCTGAAAACTGGATACAATGATGTGGGGCCATGGGGCCATTTTATATGGCCCCATACATGCTGTGCAAAAAACAGCCGACTTGGCCTACATGTCCACGACCAGCCCACTCCAGCAGTCGGCTAGCTGCGCATAGTCGGTCAATATGCAGGAGAGGTCGGGGACCACATAGGGAAGTCGGCCAGCAACCAGATCATCCGACCAGCAGTTGGTCACCATCTGGATCAGCTGGGGTGCAGAAAACTGCCTCCCACACCATGGGAAAAATAGGGAAAAATGGGAAAAAAATACGGGGAGTGAGGAAAAATGAGAGAACACCTATACAGGGCGGGCACACCCACAACAGAGGCCTTGGTGTTTGTTAGAGACATGAGATGACTTCTAACACCCCCTCTCAGCTCCTGGCTGTGAAATCAACCCTAGGGAGCTGGAGTGCCGCCTGAGCGTAGCCTGAGGTAGAGACTTCGTGAAGAGGTCCGCCGCATTGTCCTCCGTTGAACAATAAAGTAGCAAGATGTCACCAGCCAAGATCTTCTCACGTACAAAGTGATACTGTATCTCTATGTGCTTGGTCCGGGCATGGAAGACCGGGTTCCGAGCAATAGCTATACAACTCTGGTTATCACACTGGATGACTGTGGGCTCCTTCTGCGGAAACCCAATCTCGCCTAGCAGGGTAGCTCCATGACACCTGACTCCCGAAGCCACCTGGGTACTCGAACGGATCGTGGAGCCGCTTGCCGTTGCGGGGGCTCTACTCCAGCTACGGGCTCAACCTTCTATACAGACTGAGGTTGATCAACTGGAGCAATAGTCTGAGAATCATCATCAGACTCTTCTAGATCTCCAAGAAGTGGCGGCTCCTCGACAATGGATACTAGAACATGCTCATCAAAGACCACATCCCGGCTGACAACAATCTCATTCCTCTCTGGATCATACAATCTGTATCCCTTGGAAAGAGAATTATACCCCACAAATATAAGCTTGCGGGATTTGGAGTCAAGCTTCCCCCTCTGCTTCTTCGGAATATGTACATACACATCCCTCCCAAAAACACGGAAGTGCGAGACATCAGGTTTCCTATCAAAGTATGCCTCAAACGGAGTCATATTAGGTACTGAAGTCGTCGGAGACCGGTTGAGGGTATGGACAGCCGTTGCCACAGCCTCTCCCCAAAGTGGACGAGGAAGATCACAATGCTCCAACACGGTCCTCGCCATCTTCACCACGGTCCTGTTTTTGCGTTCTACAACTCCATTCTTTGAAGGCGATCCTGTATTGGCCAGTTCCCTCTTGATGCCATGATCTGCACAAAATCTGAGAAATACATTCGAGGAGAATTCACCCCATTTGTCAGCCCTGAGAGTCTTTACCTGCAATCCAGACTCTTTTTCCACTATCATGTGCCAATCCTTGAACTGTGCAAAAGCTTGGTCCTTCTGTGAGAGAAAGTAGACCCATGTGAATCTGGTACAGTCATCAACAAGCAGCATAAAATAGAGAGATCCTCCCAATGATGGTGTCTGTTGAGGTCCACACAAGACAGTGTGAATCAACTCCAATGGTTTTGAAGCCCGCCTGGAAGCCTGCTTCGGAAAGGATTCCCTGTGCTGCTTACCACGTATGCAAGAACTGCAATGTCCTTGCCTGCTGCCAACATCTGGCAAGCCAACCACCATCTGGTCCCGGAAAGCTCGCCACAGTGCATCCACATTTAAGTGGCCAAAACGAAAGTGCCACAGATCTCCAACCTGAGAATCTGTCAATGAGGAGAGTGCAGAGAGCTTGTAGATACCATTCTCCACACCGCCTTCCCAAACAACCTGGCCAGTCTCACGGTCCCATAGAGCAACTGAATGCTCCTCAAATTCCACCCGAAAGCCAGTCTTGCATACTTCATGCACTGATAGAAGATGAAAACCAAGAGCAGGGACGTAAAGAACACGGGAGGCATGCTTGCCCCCCTTGCCGTCGGAAATAATCTCCATCCGGCCCTCACTGTGTATCGGAATGGTGGAGTTGTCGCCAATGAAAATGTGACCTGACTGTCGTTTCAGATCCAAAAAGAAGTCACGGGACAGAGTCATGTGCCTCGAAGCACCACTGTCAAGAATCCATTCCCGGGTATCCTTCGCGGTGAAGCCAATTGCCGCCTCGCTCGAAGACGATGAAGCATCGGAGTCCATCATCTCTAAGTGCACAAATGCAGGAGTCTTTGCAGCTGAGGCTGAAGAATCAGCACTCTTCCCAGTCCGCTTAGGACACTTCCTCCAATAGTGGCCTTTCTTGCCACAATCATTGCAGGACCGCTCGGCCTTCAGTTTTTCTCGTTCTGTGTCAGGCTTCTTCTCAGAAGACTTCTCCGGTGAAGCCTTCCCTTTGTCCTTGTTGTTATTCCGGCCTTTCGGCCGTTGGCCAGTTAAGGCCTCCGAACCTCCGCTGTGAGGAGGGTTCGTGAAACGTTCCTCCTGGTCCAAGACCATGGGCACAAGCTCCTCCCAGGTAATGGTGCTGAGTCTGTGTAATATGCGGAAGCTTCGGAGAAGGATCGGTACTTCAAAACTCAGAAAACAGCACTCTTTTCGCGACGGAATTAACGCACAACTGAAAGACGATGTGCAGAAAAATAGAGAGAGAAGGGGGAGATGGAGAAGGACACAGTATTGGGTCCCAATTACCCTCTGTAGGGCCCCCACCACGGATGGTGTATTTGCTTTATTAGAATGATGTAAATCTGAAACAAATACAAAGTACTTGACCTTTTCTTGGCTGGAAAACCTGCCCTTGACCTTCAGTCCTTCACCCCTTAGCTTTAGCAAACCCTTGGCTGTCCTGGCCCTTGAATGCTTGAGGCTCTTGGTGAATTGTGAGATGATTAATGGGATTATGGGCTGGGGTATTTATACCCCCTCTTGCATCCAGTCGGCTGGCTTCAGGACAGCCCACGACTGAGTCTTGTAATAATTGTGGTCACACTTTAATAAAGTGTTTTCACACTTGTCTGATGGCTGTCCAGCCTGCGCCTGACTCTGGGACAGCCTCCTGGCTGCTGGGCAGGCTGCGCATAGGTGTGGGGACTGCCCCTACACCTGGCTGCCTACTGTCTAGGGCTTTTACCCTCTGTCGGCTGCCTGTCCAGAGGCTCTGGAGCTGGCCGACTGCCCCTCCAGCCCTTGCCTTGGCTGGTGGGCAAAGTCTTGGGCCCTCCTGGCCCCTTGGGGGTGGTTCTACACCTCCCCCATGCCCATCTAAGTATGCACATGCAAATACCTACACTGGGGTAGCCCTATGGGCTGGCCCCATCTCTACATGCAAACTACATGCCTACAGAGGCCTGGCATCCAGTTGCAAACCAGATACTCAGCACATCTGACATCATTCCAGAGGGAGACTCACAGCGCGGACTGGCACTGCTTCATGTGCAGGACAATGCACACCTGACCTTGGACTCATGTGCAGGACAATGCACACCTGACCTCGGACGACTGAGATGGATCCCTGGCTGACTCGTCCCGGACTGGGCTCACATGGGACCAGTTCACCATCCCAGGTCCTGCACCTTCTGTACAGAATGTCCACGTGGCATCCAAGTGCGGGATGCACGTGACATCCCCTTCTGCTTAACTTGACGGAAGCTGCATAGCCTCCAAATAATCCGTCAATAAAGCCGGATAGTCTTCGAAAAATTCCTTGTCGAGCCATACCGCTTCATGAGTTCCTCGGTCCTGAAACTTCGTGAGGAACTGTCGTAGTCTTCGGCCTGAGCCATGCTTGAAACGGTGCAGAAGGATCTGTTCTGGAACCATTACTTCTGCTTCATCAATGATGTCTGGTTCCGCTTCGTCTTTGACCTCTGAAGGGGGTGGACCTGCATATGGCTTTAACCAACTGACATGAAATACATCGTGCATAGTCCAACTCGGAGGTAGCTTTAACTGCATAGACACCTCATTAATCTTTTTCCGGATGGGGAATGGTCCGAAGCTCCTGAAAGACAACTTTGGGCATCGCTTGCCCACCTACTTCAATCTTTGCTTCATAATCCGAAGATATACCCAATCTCCTTCCGAAAACTTCATGTCCCTTCGGTCTTTATTGGCCTGTCGAGTGTAGGCCTCTTGCGCTTTAGCCAATCTGTCTTTAACGGACTCTAGGATCTCCTGGTAAGACTCCGTCACTCTGTTCGCCTCCGGTACTGAAGACGACGTCCTGGTTAACAACGACTGGAAAGGCCTTCCAAACGCTGCCTCATATGGAGTCCTGCCAATAGCTGAAGAAAAAGAGTCATTCAGAACAGCTTGAACTAAAGGCAAAAACGATTCCCACTTACCTTGCTGATCGTGGACATAACACTTCAGCACATCAAAGGCCAACTGGTTGTATATCTCTGTCTGGCCATCTGTCTGTGGGTGGAATGCACTGGAAAAATTCAACTTAGTACCAAAATTATCAAACAATGCCCTCCAAAAATGACTGGTAAACTTGGCATCTCGGTCTGACACTATGGTCCTAGGAATCCCACCAATTGGGTACCAATGCCAAATGAATAGCTGGGCAACATCCTCGGCGGTCACATTGGCCCTGCAAGGAATAAGCATCACAAATTTGCTGAACCTGTCAACAATAGTCAAACACTGTGTATTACGCTTACTCGGACTGGGAGGCAGATTTGTGACAAAGTCCATCGAAATGTCTTGGAAAGGACCCTCAGGAATTGGCAAAGGCTGTAACAACCCTATCTTCTTTCCACGAGGAGCTTTCACCTTTTGACAAATGTCACAGCGTTGTACATAAGTAAACACATCACGCCTCATCTTTGGCCAATAGTATTGCCGTTCTAACTTCTCCAGAGTCGAATTCATGCCCCTATGACCACCTGTAATGGCGTCATGGGCATCATGGAGAAGAGCTGCCCGGAATGATTTCATGACACACAGTCGGCCTTTGTAGTAAAGCCAACCATCGCGTATCAGAAAATGGCATGGTCCTGTGGCATCCAATGCCTGTTCCCACTGTGTACCGAATTCCTCGGAATCCGCGTACGTGTGCTTCATGTCTTCTAGTCCTGTACCAACAAGGTCCAGTCTAGTGGTCTGAATCGCAGATACTTGTCCCTTCCTGCTCAAAGCATCGGCCACTGGATTGGCCTTTCCTGGAAGGTACTCAATCATACCACCGAACTGCTGGAATATCTGACTCCAGCGGTGCTGTCGATCACTCCACTGTGCACTTGGCATCGTCTGAATCCAGCGCAATGCCTGATGGTCAGTGCGAACCTCGAAGTCACGGCCATACAAGAAATGTTTCCAATGTTTCAAGGCCTGAATGACTGCTAGGAGTTCACGATCGTAGACTGAGTAATTCTTTTCGGCGGGCAGTAACTTACGAGACATGTAAGCTACTGGATGACCATTCTATTGCAATACACCTCCAATTGCGATGTTACTCGCATCGGTGATCACCTGAAATGGTTCGTCCCACGAGGCAAGGGCTAAACAAGGCGCTTCTGACAAAGCCACCTTGAGGTTCTGGAATGCCTCCAACGCTCGTGGAGTCATTCGAATCTTTTGCCTCCTTGTTTTCACTCCCTTTAGCAGATCGGTGAGGTCTGCCGAGAGATCAGAAAACTTGTCAATGTGGGTGGAATATGCCTGGCATATACCCACAAATGATCTAATGTCATAAGCAGTCTGAGGTACTTCCCAGTGAACAATCTCGGCCACTTTAGCCGGATCAAGTCGAATGCCTTCGGCACTGATTATATATCCCAAGTAATGCACCTGGAACAGATAAAATTCTGACTTCTTTTCATTGACATAGAGCTCGTTGCTTTCCAGCAACTTAAGGACTTTCTCCACATCAATGTCATGCTGCTCAACTGTAGCTGAAAATATGAGTATGTCGTCCAGAAATATGAACACACACACTCCAATCAACTCCCGGAAAATACGCATCATCATGCGGTTAAATGTAGCTGGGGCGTTCGTCAAACCAAATGGCATGACCACAAATTCATAGTGGGCCTGTTCTGTACGGAAAGCTGTCTTGGGGATGTCCCCCTCAACAATCCGAACCTGGTGGTACCCACTCTTTAAATCCAATTTAGAGAATACCTTAGCTCCATTCAGCCTCTCGAGAATATAGTCAATTCGAGGCATCGGGAATCTGCTCTTGATCGTCAGCTTGTTGAGTGCACGATAATCGACACACAACCGAGAAGACCCATCTTTCTTCTTGACAAATAAGATCGGTGCTGCAAACGGCGACACGCTGGGGCGGATGAAGCCAGCTTGCAACAATTCTTGGAGTTGGCGGTCCAACTCCGATTCCATTGCCTTAGAAAGGCGATACGGAAACTTGCTCGGGGGTTCCGAGCCTGGGAGGAGATCAATCTTGTGATCCTCCGGTCTGGACGGGGGAAGCTGGGGAGGGAGACTGTCCCGAAGAAAAATCTTCTGGAACTTTTCATGGAGAACCGAGTACTTCTCGGAAGCACTGGCCACCGTCTGGGCTGTCTGGACGTAAATCATCGCACATTGTGCGCCTTTCCTGACTGCTCGCTTAGCCTGCAAGTGGCTTATGAGCGGAAAGTTTGGAATACCTGGCTCACACTTAATGGTCACAGGGGTGTTTGACACATTCCGATCAATCTGGAACGTGTGCTTGTCCCACTTGACATCAGGAAGGAACTTGTGAAACCACTGGATACCCAAAATTATGTCTGCTCCTACAAGAGGGGCAACCATAAAGTCACGCACAAACTCTATGCCCTGAATGACTAACTTAGCACCTAGAGCTTCATACTTGACGCTCGTTGTCATACCTGTGCTAAATCCCTCAACTTGTTTGTCCACCGGAGTCAGCTCGAAACGGGCACGCCTAGCGGCCTCTTCCGTGATCACATCCTCCGTACTGCCGCTGTCAAACAAGACAACGACTCTCTGGCCACCTATGTAGCCAAAGGACTTGAGCAATTCGTTGCGTTCATACTCCTGGTCATGGGCGCCCTTCTGCTTATCTTCGAGCTCCCGGCTAATAATTGCTCCAACTGAAGCACCGGGGGTTGAAGAACTAGGGGTAGCCGCTGGGGTCTGTGTGGGAGCTGTGCTCACCACGGAAGCTGTGGAGGCGGCGGCGGGCTTTGGAGGCTTCTTCGGACAATCCCGAGAAGTATGTCCTTTTGTGTGACAACAGTAACATCTACCCTCCTTCCTGTACTGAGCAAGCTCCTCAGCACTCAACTTGCCACCTGTCTTGCCTGCCTCCGCTTTCTGGTCTGGAGTAAGCTTGGACGCATTGTTCGAGTTCTTGGAGCCAGAGGCTCCCGGGCTCTGTCCTGGGGAAGATCCCGTCTGGTTCTGGCTTTTGCCCCCCGAGGTGTTAGCCTTGGGAGAAGCCGGCTGGGAAGTCTTGGGCTTGCCACCATTGTGTTTCATTTCTGCACTCTGCGCAAGCGAGAGTGCGTTCTCAAAGGTGGCTGGTCTAAACATACGCACCTCCCATTGGATGTGCGTGTCCAGGCCATACAAAAACTGCCCTTTCTTGTCCGCATCAGATAAGCCTAATTGTAGACACAAGGTCGAAATTCTATTGGCAAACTGAAGGACTGGTTGCGCGTTCTGACGCGCTCCCCTGAACTCGTCTTCGAGTCGCTCAAGGTAGTGGGGCGGTAAAAACCGCTGCTTAAGGTCACGGACGAACTCGTCCCACCCATAAGTTGCCATACCTGATCTGGTGTGGGCGTGAGCCCACTGAGTCCACCAAGGAATGGCCTCACCTTCCAAATACCAACTGGCTAAGATCACTTTGTCAATATCTGATTTCCTAACTGCGGCAAAGTAAGCTTCAAATTGATGTAACCATGAATACAGAGTAGTGGGATCGAGTTTACCATTATACTTACTGAAGTTCATTTTCTCGGGAAAATGATTCGAGGGCGCCGCCGGTGTCAATCTGGCGTCCAAAGCTCGGAGGTAATGCTCGTGTTCCACTCGTCGCATGGCTTCGTCTTCTCGTTGTCGAATCTCCAATGCCCGTATCTGCCTCTCAAGCAAGGAGCTTGACTGCGGCTGTGACCCCTCGAGAGGGTCCCTGTGACGAGGATCTGGTATCTGGGCTACGGAAGGAGAGGGAGGAGGAGATGGAAAACGCGACGCTGGAGAGCGAGAACGCTCCTCCAGAGCCAAAATCCGCGCCTTCTGCTCGTCCAACTTGGTTGTCTGGTCTGCGATTGCTCGCATCATCTGCTGGAACATGTCTTGTACACTCAAGCCGGGTGCCCTAGCTGGGCTGCCTGGTGCACTCTGGTCCCATGGTTTTGGTTCTCTCTCGTCGCCAAAGCTCGCCATAGCGGGAATATGCAGTTCCTTTCCGGAACGCAATCTGACCATCCACTATCTGTGTGGGAGACTTCCGGAGGCTTCCGGAGGCTAAAAACCAACCGTCCTTCGAGGGACAGGAGTCACTCCGAAAGGGGTAGTCCACCGGTGTCTAAAAACCAACTACACGAGCGAAAAATTTTCTGGTTTTCTTTGCTGAATCTTCGTCCTTGAAGTAGGCTCTGATACCACTGTAATATGCGGAAGCTTCGGAGAAGGATCGGTACTTCAAAACTCAGAAAACAGCACTCTTTTCGCGACGGAATTAACGCACAACTGAAAGACGATGTGCAGAAAAATAGAGAGAGAAGGGGGAGATGGAGAAGGACACAGTATTGGGTCCCAATTACCCTCTGTAGGGCCCCCACCACGGATGGTGTATTTGCTTTATTAGAATGATGTAAATCTGAAACAAATACAAAGTACTTGACCTTTTCTTGGCTGGAAAACCTGCCCTTGACCTTCAGTCCTTCACCCCTTAGCTTTAGCAAACCCTTGGCTGTCCTGGCCCTTGAATGCTTGAGGCTCTTGGTGAATTGTGAGATGATTAATGGGATTATGGGCTGGGGTATTTATACCCCCTCTTGCATCCAGTCGGCTGGCTTCAGGACAGCCCACGACTGAGTCTTGTAATAATTGTGGTCACACTTTAATAAAGTGTTTTCACACTTGTCTGATGGCTGTCCAGCCTGCGCCTGACTCTGGGACAGCCTCCTGGCTGCTGGGCAGGCTGCGCATAGGTGTGGGGACTGCCCCTACACCTGGCTGCCTACTGTCTAGGGCTTTTACCCTCTGTCGGCTGCCTGTCCAGAGGCTCTGGAGCTGGCCGACTGCCCCTCCAGCCCTTGCCTTGGCTGGTGGGCAAAGTCTTGGGCCCTCCTGGCCCCTTGGGGGTGGTTCTACACCTCCTCCATGCCCATCTAAGTATGCACATGCAAATACCTACACTGGGGTAGCCCTATGGGCTGGCCCCATCTCTACATGCAAACTACATGCCTACAGAGGCCTGGCATCCAGTTGCAAACCAGATACTCAGCACATCTGACATCATTCCAGAGGGAGACTCACAGCGCGGACTGGCACTGCTTCATGTGCAGGACAATGCACACCTGACCTTGGACTCATGTGCAGGACAATGCACACCTGACCTCGGACGACTGAGATGGATCCCTGGCTGACTCGTCCCGGACTGGGCTCACATGGGACCAGTTCACCATCCCAGGTCCTGCACCTTCTGTACAGAATGTCCACGTGGCATCCAAGTGCGGGATGCACGTGACAGTCTGCCACTAGTAATCAAAGAGGAGTAGAAAGCGGAATACTGAGCAGGCAAGTGGGACAGCAAAGTAATGGCCATATCTTCTGATTATATCTCCTTCCCAGCCTGGAGGACTTCCTGTTGAAGGGCCTGCAGCTTGTTAATGTGCTCCGGGATCGTTGAGGACTTTGCAGGGTTCATAACCCGCATCTGCACTTCCAAGGAAATCCTCTTCATGGGTGATACCTTGTTATAAAGAGTAGCCAAGTGCTGCCATATGTCTCTGGCCAGCGTCATATGCTTAACGTGATTGATTACTTGCGGTGTGCAGTTGAGGAAGATAAATGACCGGACCTTGGCGTTGACACGATCCCACATCTGTGTCTGTGCCTCACGGTCCTTCTTCGTTTGACAGTAACTCCCCTTCCTCTACTTCTGGCCGTGGAACCCCGATAACGATGAAATCAGCAAGGTTATATGACTCCAGCACAGACTCCATCATAACCTTCCAGATGCCGTAATTGTTCTCGTCCAACTAACAGTCCACTGGGAACGTGGGGAGAGATGGGATCTTCACATGCTTCTCAGCCAGCTTTAACAAATCTGCCATCGCGGGGATGTAATTGAAAAGGGTGGGTGGGTGGGGAAAAAAAACTTTAAACCTGCAAGTGGCTGTCCAGCAACTTAGCCCGCCTTCCTCTTGCTACTTCTCTTCCCGAACAGTCCCTAACAGTTCACCAATCAGCAACGCAACAATCCCCCTCTTGCTCAGAAAACTCCCAAGATCTTTCAAGAGCCTAGGGCTCTGATACCATGTCAAAATACGCAGCGGAGATGATAACCAAATGTGAGACCACAAGAGCAAGTAGAGTGCAGAAAATAGACAGCACAAGAGAAGGAGAGAGATAGGCATGTAACTCTCCTCTATACACAAGATCCCGAATCTGAAAAGTGGATACAATGATGTGGGGGCCATGGGGCCATTTTATATGGCCCCATACATGCAGTCGGCCTGTGCAAAAAACAGCCGACTTGGCCTACATGTCCACGACCAGCCCTCCAGCAGTCGGCCAGCTGCGCATAGTCGGCCAGTATGCAGGAGAGGTTGGGGACCACACAGGGAAGTCGGCCAGCAACCAGATCATCCGACCAGCAGTCAGCCACCATCTGGATCAGCCGGGGTGCAGAAAACTGCCTCCCACACCATGGGAAAAATAGGGAAAAAATACGGGGAGTGAGGAAAAATGAGAAAACACCTATACAGGGCGGGCACACCCAGAACAGAGGCCCTGGTGTCTGATAAAGACAGGAGATGACTTCTAACAGCTTTTATCTGTGAATTTACTGCCGATCGGGCTGTGCCTAGGGCTGTTGGCCTGCAGAATATCTCCACGACTACCTTTGATGAACAGTCGGCTGCTAGAGAAATCCCATGACTGAATAATACCAGTCGGCTGCACTGGATTCCCTGGGCGGGTGCTGAATAGGCCTTGTCGGCTGTAGTAAAAAACCCACGACTGTATGTAGCCCAGTCGGCTGCCCACAATGCTTGCTTAATGTTTGAATGCCATGCTTAATGCTCACTTAATGCTAAGAATGCCATGAATGCCATGCCACATGTACACCAATTGGGTGTGCATGTGACAATGGGCACACACCTTCATGGCCCTTCTTGGTCCCTTCAGCCGGGTGCCCATGGGTTGGTCACAGCACCATGGCCCCACTTTTAATCATTGTTAGTCATCATTAAACTTAATGGTTTTCACACATGGCATGACACATTTGCCCGGGACTTGGACAAGGACTTTACACCTTACCTAGCCTTCCCAGACACTTGACCATGGGTCTAATAAGTGTTTTGTTTGACGTGTACAAACATTACATCTTGCAAAGAGGGTTACATAGACTTGTGCCACAGGTGCGACTGGACGTAACCCTATTAACCTAGATGGTGTGTGGTGACTCGTCTCTTGGACTAGGGCTCACAATATGCTCGAGGCCCATCAAAAAAGGGATCCTTTGTCCTAGGATGTCCTGCGTTCACCAAACATTGCTATCTTCTGCCCGATCCTGCCTTCAACCCATGCATAGGCCCACTCTGGCTACTAGAACTCTTGTAGGAGGCTTCATGATTGATTAATTGATTCTCAATTAGGGTTTGACGAGCCTATTTACAGCCCACAGCCCTCATGACTTTTCAGTGTTTGCCATTCAGCTGCTGTGGGCTGTTCAGCTGCTTTAGGCTCTTCAGCTGCTGTTGGCCTTCCATATTGGTGAGTACACAGATCTGCCTGCCCAACCCGATAGCTGTCTGCCCATTGTCCACAGTGTCCACCCACTAACATTTTCTTAGTAAACATACACGTTTCCTCTTCATTACTCATCAAGCCGGAAAATTACTTGTAAAAAATTTACGTTATTTTTGTACCAGCTCATTCTTTTTGAAGCAGCTCTCAATTGGCCATTTTTGGATTTTCAACCGGCTGAAGGATAAGCTAAGGTTACCCTTTCCCAAACATTGGTCTTGGCCTTGCTGCCCATACTGTTGCCTGCATTTTTGTGTGCTGTTGTCGTGTTAGCATCCTGCAGGGTCCCCTCCCTCAGATCGCCCCTGCAATGGTCTGATCTACTCCTTGAGATTGGTCTACCATGAGTCCAGGTAACCAAGGAGAATTCTGGTCCAAGTTGTTTAGCTAAGGCATTACGAGTGCATACAAATCAAGAAGCTATCAAGAAATCGACTTTTAGCTACATGCTCAAACAACTGTCCTTCCACCTATGGCTGCCCGTCGTGGGTGTGTATAGCCCATAGAACCCCGTGACGAGGGAAAACAGCCCAGAGGTTTCTGGAAGGAATCATCAAGGAAGACTTAAACTGTTCCACTCCAAAAAACGAACTCTACTTGGATCAAGTCACTCCCCAAACCATGACCCCACAAAGTACAACGGCGAAGGATTAACGCCTTGCGCGATGGGGTAGGAAGCCGGTGGGGCAGGGAAACACACTATATTCTCTAGAAGCAAACCCCATTGGCCTATGCTATAAAAACATAATGTCTACCAATGCTTGCTTTCCCCTTGTGTGTTTGTTCCTTCTCTCACACAGATGCCTGAGAGGTGAAAGAAGTTGCCATAGTAAACAAGTGCTCCAGTCGTATCCAAAATTGATGAACCCAAGTGCCTATCTTATTCTCAAAAGGGGTCTTTCTACTGCTATGTCATAATAAAATACGTGCTGAATCTGGGAATCACTAAAAAGGAGGAGGAACAAACACACTTTACGCGTGAAAATATGAAAATAGTGGTGAGGAAAAACTTACCCCTATTCCGTGTACAAAAGGAGGGTTGCGAAATCTGCCTCCCAGCATGTTTGTTCCATGCTTGAACAAAGGAGTCAACCTCTAGCTTGAAAAAAAAAAGAAGAAGCTCGTATTACTTTTCTCTTTTAAAAAAACAGGCGTCTCCCTTCTAGAACCCCAAAAATGGCAAAAGTTGCTCTATTTAGAAGGTTTTTTCTAAAAAAAACAGCACTCATGCTTTCGGTTTTAGAAATCGCATCAAACTTAGGAACTCGTGCTTTCCTCTCCCTGGAGGCATGTTCTAACAGCTCTGCAGTCCACGTGCACATGTACATGCTCTATTTAGAAGGTTTTTGTAAAAAAACAGCACACATGCTTTCAGTTTTAGAAACTGCATCAAACTTAGCAACTCGTACTTTCCTCTCCTTGGCGACCTGTTCTAACAGCTCTCTGCAGTCCACGTGCCCATGTACATGTGCACACCTGATTTGACCGCTCTCTTTGCTGGCCGCCGTGGTCTCAAACTCTCTGACTCTCTACCGTGCATCATCTGCCCTATTGCTGCCCTGTAGGAAGCTGGCATGTCATGTTTTTCACATCATACCAGTCTGCTGCACACATAACCATTGTGTGCAGGTTGTAACCACAGTTTCAGGACACTAAACTCAGCCCCTTGGCCCATGTAGATAGTACGTGTCAAGGATAGATAGCTAAGCAAAAAACACAACCCATATGGGAGTTAAACCCGAGAGAAATTAGGGCTTCGTATGGATTCTTTGGACATCTAAACATGCGATTCTCACATCTTCCCCCACTCCACAACCAAACATGTCAGCAGAACCCTAAAAATTCTTGAGATGAAAACTTACGCATAGCGTAGAGAGATATACCTTCAACAAGTATGCATCAAATCAACCTTAGCACAAAAGTGTAGAGAATACTTGGTTCTTGTGAATCCATGGATAGCGAAACAGAAAAGCTTACTGAGACCTCCTTTCGTGCGTCGCGATACCTTCCGCACGTAGATCACTCTGATACCAAGTGTTCCAACCCCATGGATCTCGTAAACACAAAACATAAGTGATTAGTACAAATCCCCTAAGAGGGGTGCAGGCTAGCTTACCTCCCAACTACAGGTTCTATGCTTCGAGCCACCGCTAAGATCTGACTCCCACAGATCCATGCCAGTCTACCCCATAGAGGCCTTCGGCATGCCAATCTATGCTCTGCCACTTTTGCGTGGCTGGAGTCTTGGTCGAACTCTAACAATAGTGAGGTTATGACAACAGTAATCTATGTTTCACTTATATAGTGCCCACTGCTGCTATAAATAACCATCTTGCTATAAATTGCTAGTACACATGGATTTATTAATAATAACCCTAGCCACCTGTATTAGCTTGCGTTCTCCTAATTGTAGGGCTCCCCTAACCCTTCCGGATTAGGCTACTAATCTCGAGGATTAGCACTAGGTACGTAACATGCCCTTTCCGGCTCTTTCCTTGGAGGCTGCCTAATCATGGCCATGGGCTGTACTAATTCTGATTGTATTGTGAAGGTGCAGTATACTCTCCCTCTCTAAGACTGCAGTTGTCCTCGGTTGTAGATCTTTTTTTTCTCAAGAAAAGGTCCTATTAGTTGGAAAAAGGCATCTTCTCTACACAGACTGCAACCCTCAAAGGAGGTCAAGAAATTGAGAAACCCTTATACAAAATCAAAAAACATGAAACAAAGAGGGGAGCTTTCTCCTTGGCTGGCCACTCTTGGAGGGAGACTACATCGAGGGAGAAAGGGGGAGGAGCCACACTTGGGGCTTATAATGCTTGAAGAGTCCTGAGGCCCCTTGAACAGTTGTACAACTTCCAAATGTGTATTGTACAAAAGAATTGACAAACTGAAGGTAGCTCTGACTTGTACCTTGAGAATTTTAATGAAGATCTGGGTCATGTTTTGAAGCTAACATTACACCCTTTGTCTTTTCATGCTAAAAAACACCTTCAGACCAAGCACCTCATAATGCAGTATGTGTCATTGGTCTAGCACCTCCGGATGAAGTACAAACCACATGATATCCCTCTTGCATAAGCACTCATAATAAAACATTTTACCGAGAACTCTTGTGATCAACTCATCTAGATGTTACAAAAACGTCTCCATCTACTAGTGCACGTCATAATAATTTTGGCCTTGCTTTCCTCTTTTTCTTTTATTCTTGTTTGTGCATTTTGTGTTGTTTTTTGGGTCCACACTCGTCAGAATCAAGCAGAATTGGATTAGAAAACGATCCTCTCTGTGATCTGTTTCATTCGACTGTGATATCTTTAGTAATTCGGCTAGCCCTATTAACTAATAGTCTTTCTGGTACGTTGCCATGTCATGGCTGCTGACATTCTCAAAATTAAAGTGCAAATAGTCTTTGAATCCCACAAAGTTAATTTGAAAGGCATCAGTCCAAGACAGTGTGGGGAAATCAGCTAGAAAAGCACATCTATAAAACGTGATCCCAGTCTTCATTGTAGCACTCAGTCTTTTCAGCTTCAAGCACACCCGGAGCAGCAAGCATCCTATTTCCTTGCTATTGGGAGGAGCCTCATAAGAGAGGTTTGAGTTGTTGAGTCCCTGTTGACATGATTTTTTCAGCCTGTACACAGTTGGTACAAGAAGTTGTGTTTTGTTGTAGAGTTGTTTATGCTTGTATAGGTCAGCAATATGGCCATTTTGGGAGCAAAATGCCTTTATCTGTATTGTTCTTTTTTATGCGTGATATCATTGAGAATGTCTGGTAGTTTGGTCTTTTGCAGTAGAGGAGATTCACATTTATTTTGCCTTTTGCAGTTGACAAGATTTACATGCGGGGGAATGACCTTGGGTGTAGCACGGCATCACCAGGTGGCAGATGGAGAAGCTGCAAGTGAATTCATGGATGCTTGGGCCCTGACTGTGCGAGGGCTGCCAATACCATTCTCTCCCTTGCATGATCGCTCTGCCTTAATGGCAAGGGATCCTCCACAGCCTGTATTTGATCACATCGAATACAAGAAGCCACCTCCAAAGCCAGATGGATCAATAACCACAGAATACCCAGATTTGGCTATAAAGAAGCTGCATTTCAGTGCTGAGCTACTCAAGAAGATCAAGGCAGAAGCTGTGAAGGGTGCTGCAGAAGGTGTAGTCTACACGACTTTTGAGAGCCTGCTGGCACATTTATGGAAGTGCATCACAAGAGCTCGGGGACTAGAAAATGAAGAGGGAGAAACAAGGGCTCTTGTGGCCGTGAACGCAAGAAAACGGCTCAATCCTCCACTCCCTAAAGGGTATTTTGGTAATGTGATGTGCCATACATGCCCCCATACCACAATCAAGGGTTTATTAGATAAACCTCTCTCGTTTGCTGCCACCCTTGTGCATGATGCCATAAAAAATGTAAGCAGTGATTATGTTCGCTCTGCCCTGGACTTCATCGAACTCCAGCAGAAGAATCCTGTGCAAATAGCTAGAACCAATAGGACAGTGTTGACGCCGAATTTGAGTGTGACTAGCTGGGTGACGCTGCCTTTATACAATCTAGACTTTGGGTGGGGCACCCCCGTGTTTGCTGGAAACCCCTTCATTCCCTTTGAAGGCCTTGTGATTCTTGCCCCCACTCACAAGAAAGATGGTAGCGTCGATGTTGTTCTGGGTCTCTTTGCCCCCGACATGGAAAAGCTCGAATCTATATGCTTTAACTTGGATAGTTGATCTGCGCGAATCTATATGCTTTAACTTGGATAGTTGATCTGTGTAAGAATATCCTTTCAAGCTGAGATTTTCTGATCAGCAATAGCTTTCAGAAACGCATTATGCAGACAGTTAATCCCTGTAAAAAATAAAGATATCAATGCTCATTCCTTTATTGGGAAGGGTTTGATTTCTGGTTGGGTGAATGGCATAATTTTTCTTTTCTAGAGACCCATGCGTGGTGATTGGATATGTAAAGAATGTTCTCCAATTGGAGATGTGCTTACATTGAGATTGGAAAGGAATAATGCTTATATGGAGAATGGAAAGGTATGATGCTTTACTCATGGGTTTTAGCAGTCTGTTCACAACTTCAATCCATTGTTATGGGATCATTGATTGCTTTATCTTTGTACATATAAATGTGAACCTAGCCATTGGATCTAGATGAGTGCCATGAGATCAGAATTTTTTTTTCTCAACTTTATCCCCGTGAAGAGGGTGACCGGTGTTTAGAAATATTCAAAAACAGTGACAAGCGAGTTAAAGCAGATGCTGGTCGTGAGCTTCCCCGGCTGCTGAGGCTGCGCCCTTTCCTTTCCCTCCTTCGTGCGCCCTGCTGCGCTGTCTTCTGCCCGTCTCCTCCACTCCTTTGCTGCCCGCCCCCCCTCCTCTGTGCGCCGTGGCTTCCCCCTTTGTTGCCTGCCTGCAACCCCCCTTGTCCTGCTTGCCATTACCCTCTCTGTTGCGCCTTGCCCGCCTCTTCTTCCTACTTGTTGCCCTACCTCCGCCTGCTGCCTGGCCTTCCCCTTCTTTTCCCGTTTAGCCTCAGCGTCGGAATCTTGTTCCTGGTGTTCGGGCTTTTTTTGCTCAGATTAGCATCATAGGCGGGCGAACCATTAATTTTACAGAATCTGAGAAAAAGACACCAAAACGACCCTCATTGCCAGCATCTTCCGGTCACATCCATCCCGTCTCTAGGCCTGTGATTGGGTAACTTGCAGTGTTGGTAGACGTTGCTCCTAGGGTCATGGTGCTTGCTCTCGACAGTGAGCTTATTCAGGACTTTCTGTTGCTTTTGAGACCTAACGGTCTGACGAAGCAACGTAGGCCTAACCAATGTCAAGTTTGTCACAAGTAGGGACACTTTGCTATGGATATCGACCTATTGTAGGAGATGTGCACACAACTCTTAGGTGACACGGCCTAAGGCTCGCTCTTAGCGAGGGTTCCCCCAGGACTGGCGAGTCATCTCTCATGGTCGCTCTTGTGCTGAGAATGTTGGGCCACATGATCATGCATCACCCACAAACAATGTATTCGAAAATGATGATGTATTGGGTTATCGTGATGAGGTTGTTGAGTCATCTTCACAGAAGGATGATTGATGCATTAGGCCAGAATAACTTTGTTGAGTCCTCCATGTTGGGGTTGGATAGTGCGTCAGAGAGGGATCATGAAGATGCACACTAGGACATGTCACTCTCTCGTGAGGCTTTGCAAGATAACAACATGATGTGTTTGATCACAGCCTTGCAAGGTGAGACATACAGGAAATTGAAAAACCAAGTTATGTGGAAACGAGTGATGATACTTCACATTCCATTACACATGTTGGTAAAGTGCCACTATTTATGTGGTAGGATAACAAAATTAAGTACTTAGAAAATATACTTTATGTTCTAAATATTACAAAGAACTTGGTTTCTATTGGATAAATGATTGAGAGGATCTGCAATTGAGGTTCAATCTTCAAGGGTGTTTTGTGGAAGAGTTTAAAAATCAATGTTGTTTGGTTGCAAAGGGTAATAGAAATGGTAGGATGTTTACTTTGAATGTTAACATGTATGAGGTGAAAGTAGCCTTGTTTGTCCATAGGATATGTGTCATTAGATATTGACATATGGAACAAGGACATTGGTCATATGAATATACAATGGTTGAAGTCTATGTAGGTCCAAAACATTGTTGTAGGTTTGTCGAAGTTTAAGGTTGATGGTATGCATAAGTATGTGAAGCATGTTAGATTGGTAAAATAAGTCAAACATGCTTTCCCACATGACAAATATGTCAGTGCAAGGTTATTGGATGTTACACATTTGGATGTATAGGGACCAACTAAGACTACAACAATTGCAGGGTGTAGGTATTATGTTATATTCATTTATGAGATCACACTAGGGCAGTGTGAATTTATTACATGAAGAAGAAAAGTGACCTGGCTGAGAAGAAAAAAGATATGCAAATAAAATGCCTAAGATTGGATGGTGGGGAAGAGTATTTTTCTAATAAGTTCAATAATTTCTTGAGAAAGCAGGGAATCAAGACTCCGCAACAAAATGGTGTTACAGAAAAGAAAAATAGGCACATTGTAAAAGTGACACATGCCTTGATGTTTGAAACGAATATGTCAAATTATTTTCGGGTAGAAGTAATAACTACTACTATTTACGTTATGAACAAGATTCCTACTACAGTTGGTCATGATATAATACTTGAGCAGAAGTTCACATGCATAAAACCAGATATGTCTCACTTAAAAGTGTTTACATGTATTACATATGTGCATGTTCATAATGAAGTGAGAACAAAGTTAGATCCAAAGGTAGAGAAGTGCATCTTCATTGGTTATGCTTTGAAACAGAAATGTTATAGATGTTATAATCCTAGCACTTGTGATGCAAGCAAGCAAAGGTGTTGTTAGATAAGTAGTTGCTATGCACTAGTAAAGACAACGAAAGATGTAGATGTAAGACGTAATGATGATATCCCACATATAGAGCAACATCACAGGTGCTTAATAGACCTGGAGAGTCCTCTAGCAATGGATCTAGGGTTAATCCATGGTTAAGTAGGTTGAGGATAGAATGTAAATATACATGTATCACACAAAAGGAAGGAAAAGGTGAATCAACCTTTTGTGTCTAATCTTTCAGCAGGTCACTCATATATGGATGGTGACTTTAGTGACTACGAGTATAGCCTTGATAAGGAGCTTGGCATTCTGTCAGTGGTTACTCTTGGTGCAAGGAGAACCATGATGGTTTTGAGAACACTTGGCATTGACGGGTATACGTAGGTCTATGAGAGTTAAATACCCTATTGATAGTTGAGAGATGATGGATATATAGCCCATCATTATGCTTACATGAAAAGATTGAGAGAGGAGAGAGAGCTTGAGCTCTTACAAGTACACACACGCTCTAAAGAAGTGATAATGGACCTCTATGTGTTTGGTCCGTGCATGAAACACTGGATTCCTGTGTTGAGATATCAAGCTCAATACGAGCTGACACTCATGATGTGCCTGGGTGGCGATTCCACATTTACACCATTGGCATGTTTGGTAGCTGACACGACGGATCTTCGCCAGTGATTCTACAGTTGGACTACACCTATCTAGTCCAACCGAGTTATGGCGTACTTATCTTGCCAGCTCACCTATTTAGTGTGTTCACATTATGGACCACTTGTACATAGTACTCTAGTACTATGTTGGCTTTTCACTTATCTTTTGTAGCCTTCTTTTGAGAGTAAGAAGAAGAAGAAGAAGACTTCAGCCTTCTATCATTGTGTGTGTGTGTTATCCATTGTTGGGTGAGTGTGTGTATGCTTTGCAAGAGCTCAAGCTCTCTCTCCTCCCCCAATCATTTCATGGTATTAGAGCCTAGTTCAAGCTAAGGAGCTAAGCGGGAAGCAAAGGAAGCTAGCGATACATGGGTAAGAGCATTATCATCTCTTTCTCTTCTTGTTTAGGTACGACACCCTCTCCCTAGGTAGTTATGAGAGCTACACATCTCCAATTGAGGAGCTATCTTCAGAGGCGTGGAGGTGATTGTGTTGTAAAGTACTTTGTACTCAGGTTTTACAGCCAAATTCGCATTTTGGGTGCATTTCGGCCACCTGCAAGGTGTTATCGGGCACTTTTGGGAAGTTTTGGTTTAGAACTGTTTTTATCTGAAATTTGGTTATTACAGTGCAGTAGTGCATTTTGGGTGTCCAGATAGAGATTGCACATGTATTGTAATTGTGGGTGTATGTACATGTGCGTTCTGACATATAGGTTGTGTAGAAGTACGACTACAGGAGCTATAACACATATACTGTTGTGTTGGAGGTGCCATACAAAGACTGCCTTTTTTCAGATTTTTTGTTGTTATAAGTAAATATGTTTGATAACATTAACCAGAATGTCAACGAGAAGCCTGACAAGCACAATTTTCATGTGTGGAAGTTCAAAATGATCAATTTCTTGATGGGAAATGGATTTTGGGACTATGTTGAAGGAGACAATGAGGAGCCTCTAGAGTTTCCTGAAACGAATACAACTCCTGCAGAGATAAAGACATTTAAGACTGGAACAAGGGTGCAAGAAAAGTCATGTATTGGCTTTCACAGTCTGTGTAATAATAGACGATATGATAGGGCACATACATGATGCCAACACTCGAACAGTTGCATGGAAAAACATGGTAAAGATATTTCAAACAAACATGAAGGCAAGGAAGTTGTAGCTACAATAGGAGCTATATATAGTGGAGAAGAAGAACATGTCTATCAATGAGTATGCATTGAAGACTAAGGGAATTGTTAAATCCCTTTGATCTATTAATGTCTCAATGGAAGACGATGACTTGGTGAGCGTCTGTTTGAATGGGCTTGGAAAATAATACAAGCAATTCAAGACCTCTATTATTGTAAGAGAGAATGTTCCCAACTTTCGGGATTTAGTGTCTATGTTAATCATAGAAGAGAAAACTTTGGGTGAAGACTCTTTCTCTCAAAACAAGAACACTTCAGAACAGTTCTTCTACTCAAAATCAGGTAGAGGTTATGGTCAAGGCAGCCAAGGTGGTGGCCGTTTTAAAAATCAAAATTATGGACAACAGTCCAATGGTTCACAACCAAGTGGAAGAGGGCCAGTCTCATGCAAGGGGGAGCCGGAGAGGCTGATGTAATTGGCAAAGACATCAATTGGGATCAGGTCCAAAGGATTGCTATTATTGTGGCAAACTAGATCACTTTGCAACAAAATGTCACAAGAAGTAGAGAACATAAGAAGTGGCAAGTTGCAACAAAACAATTATGCATCTTCAAGCAAGCACGTTGAAGATAGATGTGAGTAGGTGTTTTCTATGCAACACATGTTAAATTCAGTGACTGCAAATGTATCCACAAATGATGATGATGTATGGTATGTGGATTCGCAATCCTCTAACCACATGACTTGTCATGGTGAGTGATTTAGAGTTGTCAAAAATTTAGAAAAATGAGGTTATGTAGAGATAGGGGATGCCATGACTTATCCTGTTTCTTACATTGGGAATGTGCCATTGGCTACGTAGGATGGCAAGATGAGGTACTTGGCTAGTGTACTTCATGTGCCTAACATTACAAAGAATTTGGTTTCGGTTGAGCAAATGGTTGAGCAAGGTTTGTAGGTATGCTTTAGCCATGAGGACTATTATGTCGAGGACTTTCAAAACAAATGTCATTTGGTTGCAAAGTGCAAAAGAGTGGGCAGAATGTTTATACTAACCACATGACTTGTCATGGTGGTGAGTGGTTTAGAGTTGTCAAAAATTTAGAAAAACAAGATTATGTAGAGACAGAGGATGACATGGCTCATCCTATTACTTACATTGGGAATGTGCCATTGGCTATCCAGGATGGCAAGATGAGGTACTTCACTAGTGTACTTCATGTTCCTAACATTATAAAGAATTTGGTTTCTGTTGAGTAGATAGTTGAGCGAGGTTTGTAGGTATGAATCAACCCTGAGGGCTGTTATGTTGAGGACTTCAAAAACAAATGTCATTTAGTTGGAAAGTGCAAAAGAGTGGGCAAAATGTTTACTTCGGATGTAAGCATGCCTAAGGTGAAAGTTGATATGTTTGTACATTTGAGGAAATCATAGTCAAAGAGTGTGTATTTGTGAGTCTTTGTGTGAGAGAGTGCCACGTGTCACTTTGGGTGTTATCCCATAAGCATATGGTACTTGAGTGTGTGTGTGTTCACTCTATAAGAGTGATGTACTTTCTTGTGTGTCACATCAATCAAGTCAACCTCTCTTGGTCTACACGTGAGTACTTTTACATTGCTTTCATTTCCTTTCATTTCCATTTCAGTATGTTTGCCATCTTTCCTTTCTGCACCTAGAGTTAGCTTGCTCCATTATTCCTTCATGTGGTATCAGAGCCAGCTCCCTTCCTCCTTGCTCTTCCAAGGGATTGAGATGAGGGAGGCCAAGAAAGAGAAGCCTCTCTCTCTCTTTCTCCTTGGAAGGCTGCCCTTCCCCTAACCACAAGTCGCTCTTCATCAACAAGGCTGCCTGCTCTTCATCAACTAGTTGCTGCCCACGCTCTTCAGCTCTTCCCCTAACCATGATATTCTCTGCCTGTTCCACGTATGCTCCGGCATTCTCTGCCCACCATGATCTGCCCGCTCTCTTTCTACCTGCACACCCAGTTCTGCCCGCTCTGTGACTCTCTTTAAGGCATGCCGTGAGAGGGCTAGCAAGGTTATCTATTAGCTCTCTATTAGTGTGTATGATTATATGATTAGTCATATAGAGAATGCAATGAAACTTAAAGATGAATGGGATACCTTGGTTAGGTTATATAACATGTTCCAAGGCTAGGTAGGTGCAGTTAAAGCAAAACAGTATAGTGTGCAAAGGAATAAGCTATGTATCAATGATCACTCACACCGAAGATTAAAGGGCTTATAGGTGTCCTCCCCTCTATTGTAGCACTAGTTGATAATGATGACTTGATGTTGGTCACTTTTAGATGGGCTTAAAAGATCCTATGATGAATTTTGGACATCTAATGATGACTTGATGTCGGTCACTTTCAATGGGCTTAAAAAAGGCTATGATCAAATTTGGACATCTAATGATGACTTGATGTTGGTCACTTTCAGTGGGCTTAAAAAAGGCTATGATCAAATTTGGACATCTAATGATGACTTGATGTTGGTCACTTTTAGATGGGCTTAAAAGTTCCTATGATGAATTTTGGACATCTAATGATGACTTGATGTCGGTCACTTTCAATGGGCTTAAAAAAGGCTATGATCAAATTTGGACATCTAATGATGACTTGATGTTGGTCACTTTTAGATGGGCTTAAAAGATCCTATGATGGGCATGTCAATATTCAATGGTTGAAGAATATACATGCCCAAGTATTATTACAGGCTTTGCCAAAGTGTAACCACACTAGGAAAGTGTGATTAATGTGACCACACTACGAAAGTGTGATTATCTTTCATGAAATAGAAAAGTAAATTGCTTACTCACTTTCAAGGCTTCAAAGCTATGGTAGAGAAAGTTAAAGGCATGCATATAAAATACCTAAGTTAAGATGGTGGAGGAGAATATTTCTCTAATGAATTAAGTGACTTTTTAAAAAGTAAAATGTTTACTCACTTTTAGGGCTTCAAAGATATAGTAGAGAAAGTCAAAGGCATGGACATAAAGTACCTAATCTAATATGGCAGGGGAGAACATCTCTCCGATGAATTTAGTGACTATTTAAAAAGTAAAGTGTTTACTCACTTCTAGAGCCTCACTTTCAGGACTTAAAAGCTATGGTAGAGAAAGTCAAAGGCATGCACATAAAATACCTAAGCTAAGATGGTAGTGCAGAAGATTTCTCCAAAGGAATTTAGTGACTATTTGAAAAGTAAAGTGTTTACTCACTTTCAGAGCATCACTTTTAGGGGGCTTCAAAGATATGGTAGAGAAATTCAAAGTCATGCATATATAATATCTAAGCTAATATGGTGGGGGAGAATATTTCTCCAATAAATTTACTAACTATTTGAGATAGTGTGAGATAAAGAAGCAATAAACACATGGGATAAAAAAGTAGTAAACACATGTAGGTACATCCCATAGCAAAAATGGGATTGTAGAAATGAAAAATAGGCATATTATAGAAGTTTCCGAAGACGCCCACACTGGAGATAGTTTATGGGCATGATGCATGGGCACACTTGAAAGTTTTTGGGTGCATTGCTTGGATGAGGTGAGAAGTGAGTTGAATCCCAAGGTTAAAAAATGTATAAGATGCATTAGTTATTCCCTTGAGAAGAAAGGATATAGATGTTATTACCCACCATATAACCCCACCATGAGTGAGATGCGAGTGAGTAGGGATGATGTGTTTGACATGAGACACGTAACTAGTATATGCCATTGAATGGTTCTATAGAGAACTCAAATTTAGGAATTTTGGGAAATATGCACAATTTTGGGACAATTCTTTGTTAGATCCAATACAATGTTTACTGTGCGATATGCAAGATTTATTATTGGATGTTCTCAACAAGCATTTGAATAATGCGATATGAGTTATGTACTATTGTACATTTGTAACAAGTATATATGAATGTTGGTGGGATGTAAATTTGCCTGCACACACACACACACACACACATGCACACCAAGAATTAAGTTTGTTTATATCACATAGCCTCCAGTTGACCATCAAACACAGAAACTTTAACAAAGAAAGGATATTCAATGTAACTTTAAGTTGTAAGAAAGACTAGGTGATAGAATTTAAAAGATCACCATCTGTATTGAATCAAAATTCTTGAACAATGGGTGAACCATAAATTTAAAAGCTTAAGAAAGCCTTACAATCTGAATAATGATTGAACTATGAGTTTGGTAGCTTCATACAACATTGCTAAAAGATTACGAAGCTAGTTGCCAGCAATCCTTATAAACCTCCACATCACTTGCATTCTTCTTCTTTGAAATTGGTGCCCAATATTGTATCTGAACTTGTAGGTAGTTTATCGAGTTGTTGTTTTGATCAACATCACTTGTTGTCACTCCCAACCATATTGGGTAATTTGCATCACAAGGTTGTACAAGCACAAAATCTCCTTTAGACACATCAAGAGTCGGGTTGAACTCTTCAGCAGGTCTGTTGCGCATTGGACCACAATAATGGTCCTCATTTACATCAAACCTTTCATCTACATCATCCTCCACTTGAAGGTTAAGAGGCTCAGCCTTTTTGCATACACTCCTTGGCCAAAAGTCATGAAATCCAATGTCTTCCCTTGCACTAGGGGTCTGCATGTTTAGCATAAGATTCTCCCAATAGGCAAGGACCGGATTGATCCACTTAGCATAATCACTTTGGTCTCCTTTCTCTTGCAAGTGCTCTTTTCACCAATTGACATGTTTTTTAAGCCCTCCACAACCTTCTCATTTTCCTTAACATACTTAAAGGGTGGCAAATACATAACGATTCTTATTTTCAGAACCACAATTGTCAAGTTGCAACAACAACGTCCTTGGCAATCTCTTGAAAAATGTCCTTGAATTTGATGGCATTAAACTTGAGGCATTGACATTGCCCCTATCCTGCACATGTGTGTTAGTACGAAAGACTGACTGCATATGTGAAGAACAATTTCCCTCTGTATCCACATTTGTTTCTACATGTGTCTCTGCATTTGCATCCTTAATGCTCTGCCTGCAATATGCGTTTCTCTCCTTTAGCACTTCCATATGAAAGACTGACTGCATATGTGAAGAACAATTTCCCTCTGTATCCACATTTGTTTCTACATGTGTCTCTGCATCTACATCCTTAATGCTCTGCTTGCAATATGCGTTTCTCTCCTTTAGCACTTCCATATGAAAGATTGATTGCATATGTGAAGAACAATTTTCCTCTGTATCCACATTTGTTTCTACATGTGTCTCTGCATCTGCATCCTCAATGCTCTGCTTGCAATATGCGTTTCTCTCCTTTAGCACTTCCATATGAAAGACTGACTGCATATGTGAAGAACAATTTTCCTCTGTATCCACATTTGTTTCTACATGTGTCTCTGCATGTGCATCCTCAATGCTCTGCTTACAATATGCGTTTCTCTCCTTTAGCACTTCCATATGCTAATACAGGGCCATAGTAGACAAAACACAATACAAAAGATCTGTTCGTGGTTCTGCATCTGAGTTTTGTGAGCTCAAGTCACCATACATGTGTTGCTCTCCTCTTTCTAAGTTTCTTAAACATTTTGAGAGAGATGAAATTGTGAAGTTGGGATCACTTGGCCATAACCCCAAGGCAAAGTGACCATAAGCTGTTTGTCCATGTCCACCATGAGTGAGCATTCCTCTTAAGGATACTGGAAGCCTCTCAACCCCATTGAGAGATTTAGGAACTGGTTTAATTTGTGGTATGGCAGTCGTGCTCTGGTCCATCTTATCATGTATAATACACAAATACCTATTTGGGTTCATTTCGGAAGAGCTCCTCCAAGCATAGTATAGATTTCTACAACTCATTTGCTGCAACATGTGTGCCCTTCTTTGTGCCATGTATCTAGCACGCTCCTCTTGATTTTTTGTTGATTCCAACTTGACCTTGATTGCCATACAAATGTCGCATTTTGAGAAGGTGCTGGTTTTTGATAAACTAACTGTCTTGAACTCTGTGTTCCACAATCTTGAGAGAATGATGGTTGTGACAGTGGCCGGTATTCGAATGAGACAAGTGTGTCATTCACTTCACGCAATATGTCCACCTGTTTGTACATTGCTGGTAGAACACGTTGGGTCTCGCGAGCTCCATGCATAGTTGTCCTTGACCTATGTGGCATTTGATCGGCATTATTATCTATGAAGCCCTGTATGATTGATTTTGCCATCTCAACATGTGTCATGCCCTTCCGTATTATCCCACTGTTGCCATGACTGACATTACATGCACCATTCAAGAACTTCTTTCTGAGCCTATAGAACGTTGACTTACTAATGCCATGCATTACATACCATGCTTTACTACAAACCTTCTTCCCATCAAATGTGAACTCAAAGCACTCGTCATCTTGACCTTGTCTATAGGCCATGCCCATGCAATCTTGTACAAATGTGTATCGTGTACTATAGCTTTGGTCCCCAAAAGTGTACCCTAGCTTGCATGATTTTGGATCTATCTCCAAATTGACAACATCGCTTCTCGCAACAATCAATGGTTGCGACATTGTGAATGTTTGCAACATCACATTTTTTGCTAGCTCCATGGGTTTTATCGTAATTTTTCATTACCCTTACCCTATGGACATAGCTCCTTTTCTTATTTGTCCCTTCAATGATATCATAGTCAGTGATCATGGCATCATGGTGTCTGTCTCATCAGAACTATCGCCATCATTGCTCTCTACATCATCATCCTCTTTTTCATCACTTGAATTGTTTAGGCTGTCAATATTTTTTTGCATGAAGTGATCTTGAATACCCTCATCAATAGAAGAAGATTCTGTGTCCTTCACTAATGGTTCACCATTCTTAAATGTGAGTTGCCTGATCGGCAAACTAACCAAATTCAGACCTGAAACACAAGTTGAACTGGGATGCAAAGATCCTTCTATAATGACACCCAAGCTACTCTCCCCTAGTTCTCTATAATTTATAGCCTCGTATGGGTGGACCAGCAATACCTACTCCATTGCCAAGTTTTGTAGATCTGTTGTCATCCTAGAGGATGACACTTTTCTCTTTTCAGCTCTCCCTATCTATAAAGTGATCTTCTTGATCAACAAGAAGTTCCGCAAAATTATCCTCTTTGGTATTAGTAATGTCTTTGTCCATAACAAGGTTGACCAATGGCCATTTGATGATGCTTCCAACTGCTTGAGACATTGTTCTTGCATCCATTGTGGCAAATGGAATGAGAAATGTGTCATCAAAGCTTTGTTGAACATGTATTGCTGCACATGTCTCACCAATGAATTGAAAACCACAATGTCATGTTTGAGATGCATCAATGGAATGAATAACCCCGCGTGCCTTCCTTTGCAGAACCATCAATGAGAAACACTGAAGCACCTTGTTTTAGACCCTCCAATCCCTGAGAAAATCAAGATCTCAATAAGAAAGATTAAAGCGATGTTTTTACGGTAGTACACAGAACTATAAATGTAATTCAATCTCAACATGAGTTTAGGCTCTAACCAAAGTTTGAATCTCACCTCCAACAAAAGTTTGAGCCTCACCCGCGGATGCTAGTTCGCTTCTAGGAAGCTGAAAGTAAAGTTGTAGGAAGCTGAAAGTATATTTGGGTGTATGGGGAAAGAGGGAAGAAAAGAAGAAATCTCAAGCTCAAGCTCAAGGCTCAAACTTGAGTTTGAGCCTTGTCTATTACACAAGCAAGTAGGAATAGAGAGGGAAGCTAGAAAGTATATTTGGGTGTATGGGGAAAGAGGGAAGTATATTTGGGTGTATGGGGAAAGAGGGAAGAAAAGAAGAAATCTCAAGCTCAAGCTCAAGGCTCAAACTTGAGTTTGAGCCTTGTCTATTACACAAGCAAGTAGGAATAGAGAGGGAAGCTAGAAAGTATATTTGGGTGTATGGGGAAAGAGGGAAGAGAAGAAGAAATCTCAAGCTCAAGCTCAAGGCTCAAACTTGAGTTTGAGCCTTGTCTATTACACAAGCAAGTAGGAATAGAAGGGAAGCTAGAATAATCCCAGAGAACAAGTGGGGTGTGGGTGAAGAAGGGTATATAGACAAAAGTGAAACTAACTATAATCAAAAGACCTGGGCCTGGGCCTGGGCCTGGGCTTGGGGAATGAAATCGAAATCGAAATTCCTTTATGCATGACAAAGCCTGCGCCCCCGTTGAATGTCAAAGAACAAGAAGTATCAATTTATCGGAGCCTAATTCAGACCAAGAAGTAATTGATCGGAGCCTATGCCTATCAATTCAGACCATCGCCAGCCCCCTCTCGTCTCCAGGCCCAAACCCCTCTCGCAGCCACGCCCAGACCCCCCCTCTCCCTCTCGCAGGTTGCCATTGCCATCTCCACGCCCAGACCCCCCCTCTGCCTCTCGCAGCCACGCCCAGACCCCCCCTCGTCTCCACGCCATCGCCATTGCCATCTCCACGCCCAGACCCCCCCTCTCCCTCTCGCAGCCATGCCCACCACGCCCAGACCCCCCCTCTCCCTCTCGCAACCATGCCCACCCCCCCTCTGCCTCTCGTAGCCACGCCCAGACCCCCCCTCGTCTCCACGCCATCGCCATTGCCATCTCCATGCCCAGACCCCCTCTCTCCCTCTCGCAGCCACGCCCACCCCCCCTTTGCCTCTCGCAGCGATGCCCAGACCCCCCTCTCCCCCTCGTCTCTCGCACCCACGCCCACCCCCCCTCTGCCTCTCGCAGCCACGCCCAGACCCCCCCTCGTCTCCACGCCATCGCCATTGCCATCTCCACGCCCAGACCCCCCCTCTCCCTCTCGCAGCCATGCCCACCCCCCTCTCGTCTCCACGCCATCGCCAACCCCCCTGCCTCTCAGACTCGCCAGCCCCCCCTCTCCCTCTCGCTAGACCCCCCATTTGAAATTTGAATTTCAAATTTCCCCCTCTCGCCATCACCAGCGCTCCGCTCCCCCCATTTGAATTTCAAATTTTCCCTTTTTGAAATTTGAATTTCAAATTTCCCCCTCTCCCTCTCGTCTCCCATGCCAGCCCCCCTCCCTTGCAGATCGCCTTAAGGCTCGAACTTGAGTTTGAGCCTTTGCTCTCCATGTTAGTGCACCCCGGCCTTAAGGCTTGAACTTGAGTTTGAGCCTTTGCTCTCCATGCTAGTGCACCCCGACGTTAAGGCTCGAACTTGAGTTTGAGCCTTTGCTCCTTTGCTCTCCATGCTAGTGCACCCCGGCCTTAAGGCTCGAACTTCAGATTGAGCCTTCGTTCTCCATGCTAGTGCACCCCGGCCTTAAGGCTCGAACTTGAGTTTGAGCCTTTGCTCTCCATGCTAGTGCACCCCGGCCTTAAGGCTCGAACTTGAGTTTGAGCCTTTGCTCCTTTGCTCTCCACGCTAGTGCATCCCGGCCTTAAGGCTCGAACTTCAGATTGAGCCTTCGTTCTCCATGCTAGTGCACCCCGGCCTTAAGGCTCGAACTTGAGTTTGAGCCTTTGCTCTCCATGCTAGTGCACCTGGCCTTAAGGCTCGAACTTGACTTTGAGCCTTTGCTCTCCATGCTAGTGCACCCCGGCCTTAAGGCTCGAACTTGAGTTTGAGTCTTTGCTCTCCATGCTAGTGCACCCCGGCGTTAAGGCTCGAACTTGAGTTTGAGCCTTTGCTCCTTTGCTCTCCATGCTAGTGCACCCCAGTCTTAAGGCTTGAACTTCAGATTGAGCCTTCGTTCTCCATGCTAGTGTACCCGGACCTTAAGGCTTGACCTAGATTGAGTTTTTGTTGTCCACGTTAGTGCACCCCGGTCTTAAGGCTCGAATTTGAGTTTGAGCCTTTGCTCTCCATGCTAGTGCACCCGGCCTTAAGGCTCGAACTTCAATTTGAGCCTTTGCTCCTTTGCTCTGCATACTAGTGCACCCCGTCCTGAACGCTCGAACTTTAGATTGAGCCTTCGTTCTCCATGCTAGTGCACCCCGGCCTTAAGGCTTGAACTTGAGTTTGAGCCTTTGCTCTCCATGCTAGTGCACCCCGGCCTTAAGGCTCGAACTTCAGATTGAGCCTTCATTCTCCATGCTAGTGTACCCCGGCCTTAAGGCTCGACCTAGATTGAGTCTTTGTTCTCCATGTTAGTGCACCCCGGCCTTAAGGCTCGAACTTGAGTTTGAGCCTTTGCTCTCCATGCTAGTGCACCCCGGCGTTAAGGCTCGAACTTGAGTTTGAGCCTTTGCTCCTTTTCTCTCCATGCTAGTGCACCCCGGCCAAGGCTCGAACTTGAGTTTGAGCCTTTGCTCTCTATGTTAGTGCACCCCGGCTTTAAGGCTCGAACTTGAGTTTGAGCCTTTGCTCCTTTGCTCTCCATGCTAGTGCACCCCGGCCTTAAGGCTCAAACTTGAGTTTGAGCCTTTGCTCTCCATGCTAGTGCACCCCGGCCTTAAGGCTCGAACTTGAGTTTGAGCCTTTGCTCTCCATGCTAGTGCGCCCCGGTCTTAAGGCTCGAAATTGAGTTTGCGCCTTTGCTCTCCATGCTAGTGCACCCCAGTCTTAAGGCTCGAACTTCAGATTGAGCCTTCGTTCTTCATGCTAGTGTACCCCGGCCTTAAGGCTCGAACTTGAGTTTGAGCCTTTGCTCTCCATGCTAGTGTACCCCGGCCTTAAGGCTCGAACTTGAGTTTGAGCCTTTGCTCTCCATGCTAGTGCACCCCCGTGTTAAGGCTCGAACTTGAGTTTGAGCCTTTGCTCCGTTGCTCTCCATGCTAGTGCACCCCGGCCTTAAGGCTCGAACTTGAGTTTGAGCCTTTGCTCTCCATGCTAGTGCACCCCGGCCTTAAGGCTCGAACTTGAGTTTGAGCCTTTGCTCTCCATGCTAGTGCACCCCGGTCTTAAGGCTCGAAATTGAGTTTGAGCCTTTGCTCTCCATGCTAGTGCACCCCAGTCTTAAGGCTCGAACTTCAGATTGAGCCTTCGTTCTCCATGCTAGTGTACCCCGGCCTTAAGGCTCGACCTAGATTGAGTCTTTGTTCTCCATGTTAGTGCACCCCGGGCCTTAAGGCTCGAACTTGAGTTTGAGCCTTTGCTCTCCATGTTAGTGCACCCCGGCCTTAAGGCTCGAACTTGAGTTTGAGCCTTTGCTCTCCATGCTAGTGCACCCCGACGTTAAGGCTCGAACTTGAGTTTGAGCCTTTGCTCCTTTGCTCTCCATGCTAGTGCACCCCGGCCTTAAGGCTCGAACTTAAGTTTGAGCCTTTGCTCTCCATGCTAGTGCACCCCGGCCTTAAGGCTCGAACTTGAGTTTGAGCCTTTGCTCTCCATGCTAGTGCACCCCGGCCTTAAGGCTCGAACTTGAGTTTGAGCCTTTGCTCTCCATGCTAGTGCACCCCGGTCTTAAGGCTCGAAATTGAGTTTGAGCCTTTGCTCTCCATGCTAGTGCACCCTAGTGTTAAGGCTCAAACTTCAGATTGAGCCTTCATTTTTCATGCTAGTGTACCCCGGTCTTAAGGCTCGACCTAGATTGAGTCTTTGTTCTCCATGTTAGTGCACCCCGGCCTTAAGGCTCGAACTTGAGTTTGAGCCTTTGCTCTCCATGTTAGTGCACCCCGGCCTTAAGGCTCGAACTTGAGTTTGAGTCTTTGCTCTCCATGCTAGTGCACCCCGGTGTTAAGGCTCGAACTTGAGTTTAAGCCTTTGCTCCTTCGCTCTCCATGCTAGTGCACCCCGGCCTTAAGGCGCGAACTTCAGATTGAGCCTTCGTTCTCCATGCTAGTGCACCCCGGCCTTAAGGCTCGAACTTGAGTTTGAGCCTTTGCTCTCCATGCTAGTGCACCCCAGCCTTAAGGCTCGAACTTGAGTTTGAGCCTTTGCTCTCCATGCTAGTGCACCCCGGCCTTAAGGCTCGAACTTGAGTTTGAGCCTTTGCTCTCCATGCTAGTGCACCCCGGTCTTAAGGCTCGAACTTCAGATTGAGCCTTCGTTCTCCATGCTAGTGTACCCCAGCCTTAAGGCTTGACCTAGATTGAGTCTTTGTTCTCCATGTTAGTGCACCCCGGCCTTAAGGCTCGAACTTGAGTTTGAGCCTTTGCTCTCCATGTTAGTGCACCCCGGCCTTAAGGCTCGAACTTGAGTTTGAGGCTTTGCCCATGCTAGTGCACCCCGGCGTTAAGGCTCGAACTTGAGTTTGAGCCTTTGCTCCTTTGCTCTCCATGCTAGTGCACCCCGGCCTTAAGGCTCGAACTTCAGATTGAGCCTTCGTTCTCCATGCTAGTGCACCGGCCTTAAGGCTCGAACTTGAGTTTGAGCCTTTGCTCTCCATGCTAGTGCACCCCGGCCTTAAGGTGGCTCGAACTTGAGTTTGAGCCTTTGCTCTCCATGCTAGTGCACCCCGGTCTTAAGGCTCGCACTTCAGATTGAGCCTTCGTTCTCCATGCTAGTGTACCCCGGCCTTAAGGCTCGACCTAGATTGAGTCTTTGTTCTCCATGTTAGTGCACCCCGGCCTTAAGGCTCGAACTTGAGTTTGAGCCTTTGCTCTCCATGTTAGTGCACCCCGGCCTTAAGGCTCGAACTTAAGTTTGAGCCTTTGCTCTCCATGCTAGTGCACCCCGACGTTAAGGCGCAAACTTGAGTTTGAGCCTTTGCTCCTTTGCTCTCCATGCTAGTGCACCCCGGGGCCTTAAGGCGCGAACTTCAGATTGAGCCTTCGTTCTCCATGCTAGTGCACCCCGGCCTTAAGGCTCGAACTTGAGTTTGAGCCTTTGCTCTCCATGCTAGTGCACCCCGGCCTTAAGGCTCGAACTTGAGTTTGAGTCTTTGCTCTCCATGCTAGTGCACCCCGGTCTTAAGGCTCGAAATTGAGTTTGAGCCTTTGCTCTCCATGCTAGTGCACCCCAGTCTTAAGGCTCGAACTTCAGATTGAGCCTTCGTTCTCCAACCCCGGCCTTAAGGCTCGACCTAGATTGAGCTTTGTTCTCCATGTTAGTGCCTTAAGGCTCGAACTTGAGTTTGAGCCTTTCCTCTCCATGTTAGTGCACCCCGACCTTAAGGCTCGAACTTGAGTTTGAGCCTTTGCTTTCCATGCTAGTGCACCCCGGCATTAAGGCTCGAACTTGAGTTTGAGCCTTTGCTCCTTTGCTCTCCATGCTAGTGCATCCCGGCGTTAAGGCTCGAACTTCAGATTGAGCCTTCGTTCTCCATGCTAGTGCACCTCGGCCTTAAGGCTCGAACTTGAGTTTGAGCCTTTGCTCTCCATGCTAGTGCACCCCGGCCTTAAGGCTCGAACTTGAGTTTGAGCCTTTGCTCTCCATGCTAGTGCACCCCAGTCTTAAGGCTCAAACTTCAGATTGAGCCTTCGTTCTCCATGCTAGTGTACCCCGGCCTTAAGGCTCAACCTAGATTGAGTCTTTGTTCTCCATGTTAGTGCACCCCGGCCTTAAGGCTCGAACTTGAGTTTGAGCCTTTGCTCTCTATGTTAGTGCACCCCGGCCTTAAGGCTCGAACTTGAGTTTGAGCCTTTGCTCTCCATGCTAGTGCACCCCGGCGTTAAGGCTCGAACTTGAGTTTGAGCCTTTGCTCCTTTGCTCTCCATGCTAGTGCACCCCGGCCTTAAGACTCGAACTTCAGATTGAGCCTTCGTTCTCCATGCTAGTGCACCCCGGCCTTAAGGCTCGAACTTGAGTTTGAGCCTTTGCTCTCCATGCTAGTGCACCCCGGCCTTAAGGCTCGAACTTGAGTTTGAGTCTTTGCTCTCCATGGTAGTGCACCCCGGTCTTAAGGCTCGAACTTCAGATTGAGCCTTCGTTCTCCATGCTAGTGTACCCCGGCCTTAAGGCTCGACCTAGATTGAGTCTTTGTTCTCCATGTTAGTGCACCCTGGCCTTAAGGCTCGAACTTGAGTTTGAGCCTTTGCTCTCCATGTTAGTGCATCCCGGCCTTAAGGCTTGAACTTGAGTTTGAGCCTTTGCTCTCCATGCTAGTGCACCCCGACGCTAAGGCTCGAACTTGAGTTTGAGCCTTTGCTCCTTTGCTCTCCATGCTAGTGCACCCCGGCCTTAAGGCTCGAACTTCAGATTGAGCCTTCGTTCTCCATGCTAGTGCACCCCGGCCTTAAGGCTCGAACTTGAGTTTGAGCCTTTGCTCTCCATGCTAGTGCACCCCGGCCTTAAGGCTCGAACTTGAGTTTGAGCCTTTGCTCCTTTGCTCTCCATGTAAGTGCACCCTGGCCTTAAGGCTCGAACTTCAGATTGAGCCTTTGCTCTCCATCCTAGTGCACCCCGGCCTTAAGGCTCGAACTTGAGTTTGAGCCCTTGCTCTCCATGCTAGTGCACCCCGGCCTTAAGGCTCGAACTTGAGTTTGAGCCTTTGCTCTCCATGCTAGTGCACCCCGGCGTTAAGGCTCGAACTTGAGTTTGAGCCTTTGCTCCTTTGCTCTCCATGCTAGTGCACCCCAGTCTTAAGGCTTGAACTTCAGATTGAGCCTTCGTTCTCCATGCTAGTGTACCCCGACCTTAAGGGTTGACCTAGATTGAGTTTTTGTTGTCCATGTTAGTGCACCCCGGTCTTAAGGCTCGAACTTGAGTTTGAGCCTTTGCTCTCCATGCTAGTGCACCCGGCCTTAAGGCTCGAACTTCAATTTGAGCCTTTGCTCCTTTGCTCTCCATACTAGTGCACCCCGTCCTGAACACTCGAACTTCAGATTGAGCCTTCGTTCTCCATGCTAGTGCACCCCGGGCTTAAGGCTTGAACTTGAGTTTGAGCCTTTGCTCTCCATGCTAGTGCACCCCGGCCTTAAGGCTCGAACTTCAGATTGAGCCTTCATTCTCCATGCTAGTGTACCCCGGCCTTAAGGCTCGACCTAGATTGAGTCTTTGTTCTCCATGTTAGTGCACCCCGGCCTTAAGGCTCGAACTTGAGTTTGAGCCTTTGCTCTCCATGCTAGTGCACCCCGGCGTTAAGGCTCGAACTTGAGTTTGAGCCTTTACTCCTTTTCTCTCCATGCTAGTGCACCCCGGCCAAGGCTCGAACTTGAGTTTGAGCCTTTGCTCTCTATGCTAGTGCACCCCGGCGTTAAGGCTCGAACTTGAGTTTGAGCCTTTGCTCCTTTGCTCTCCATGCTAGTGCACCCCGGCCTTAAGGCTCAAACTTGAGTTTGAGCCTTTGCTCTCCATGCTAGTGCACCCCGGCCTTAAGGCTCGAACTTGAGTTTGAGCCTTTGCTCTCCATGCTAGTGCACCCCGGTCTTAAGGCTCGAAATTGAGTTTGCGCCTTTGCTCTCCATGCTAGTGCACCCCAGTCTTAAGGCTCGAACTTCAGATTGAGCCTTCGTTCTTCATGCTAGTGTACCCGGGCCTTAAGGCTCGAACTTGAGTTTGAGCCTTTGCTCTCCATGCTAGTGCACCGCGGTGTTAAGGCTCGAACTTGAGTTTGAGCCTTTGCTCCTTTGCTCTCCATGCTAGTGCACCCCAGCCTTAAGGCTCGAACTTGAGTTTGAGCCTTTGCTCTCCATGCTAGTGCACCCCGGCCTTAAGGCTCGAACTTGAGTTTGAGCCTTTGCTCTCCATGCTAGTGCACCCCGGTCTTAAGGATCGAAATTGAGTTTGAGCCTTTGCTCTCCATGCTAGTGCACCCCAGTCTTAAGGCTCGAACTTCAGATTGAGCCTTAGTTCTCCATGCTAGTGTACCCCGGCCTTAAGGCTCGACCTAGATTGAGTCTTTGTTCTCCATGTTAGTGCACCCCGGCCTTAAGGCTCGAACTTGAGTTTGAGCCTTTGCTCTCCATGTTAGTGCACCCCGGCCTTAAGTCTCGAACTTGACGTTGAGCCTTTGCTCTGCATGCTAGTGCACCCCGGCGTTAAGGCTCGAACTTGAGTTTGAGCCTTTGCTCCTTTGCTCTCCATGCTAGTGCACCCCGGCCTTAAGGTCGAACTTGAGTTTGAGCCTTTGCTCTCCATGCTAGTGCACCCCGGCCTTAAGTCTCGAACTTGAGTTTGAGCCTTTGCTCTCCATGCTAGTGCACCCCGGCCTTAAGGCTCGAACTTGAGTTTGAGCCTTTGCTCTCCATGCTAGTGCACCCCGGTCTTAAGGCTCGAAATTGAGTTTGAGCCTTTGCTCTCCATGCCAGTGCACCCTAGTCTTAAGGCTCAAACTTCAGATTGAGCCTTCATTCTCCATGCTAGTGTACCCTGGTCTTAAGGCTCGACCTAGATTGAGTCTTTGTTCTCCATGTTAGTGCACCCCGGCCTTAAGGCTCGAACTTGAGTTTGAGCCTTTGCTCTCCATGTTAGTGCACCCCGGCCTTAAGGCTCGAACTTGAGTTTGAGCCTTTGCTCTCCATGCTAGTGCACCCCGGTGTTAAGGCTCGAACTTGAGTTTAAGCCTTTGCTCCTTCGCTCTCCATGCTAGTGCACCCCGGCCTTAAGGCTCGAACTTGAGTTTGAGCCTTTGCTCTCCATGCTAGTGCACCCCGGTCTTAAGGCTCGAACTTCAGATTGAGCCTTCGTTCTCCATGCTAGTGTACCCCGGCCTTAAGGCTTGACCTAGATTGAGTCTTTGTTCTCCATGTTAGTGCACCCCGGCCTTAAGGCTCGAACTTGAGTTTAAGCCTTTGCTCTCCATGTTAGTGCACCCCGGCCTTAAGGCTCGAACTTGAGTTTGAGGCTTTGCCCATGCTAGTGCACCCCGGCGTTAAGGCTCGAACTTGAGTTTGAGCCTTTGCTCCTTTGCTCTCCATGCTAGTGCACCCCGGCCTTAAGGCTCGAACTTCAGATTGAGCCTTCGTTCTCCATGCTAGTGCACCCCGGCCTTAAGGCTCGAACTTGAGTCTGAGCCTTTGCTCTCCATGCTAGTGCACCCCGGCCTTAAGGCGGCTCGAACTTGAGTTTGAGCCTTTGCTCTCCATGCTAGTGCACCTCGGTCTTAAGGCTCGCACTTCAGATTGAGCCTTCGTTCTCCATGCTAGTGTACCCCGGCCTTAAGGCTCGACCTAGATTGAGTCTTTGTTCTCCATGTTAGTGCACCCTGGCCTTAAGGCTCGAACTTGAGTTTGAGCCTTTGCTCTCCATGTTCGTGCACCCCGGCCTTAAGGCTCGAACTTGAGTTTGAGCCTTTGCTCTCCATGCTAGTGCACCCCGACGTTAAGGCTCGAACTTGAGTTTGAGCCTTTGCTCCTTTGCTCTCCATGCTAGTGCACCCCGGCCTTAAGGCTCGAACTTCAGATTGAGCCTTCGTTCTCCATGCTAGTGCACCCCGGCCTTAAGGCTCGAACTTGAGTTTGAGCCTTTGCTCTCCATGCTAGTGCACCCCGGCCTTAAGGCTCAAACTTGAGTTTGAGTCTTTGCTCTCCATGCTAGTGCACCCCGGTCTTAAGGCTCGAAATTGAGTTTGAGCCTTTGCTCTCCATGCTAGTGCACCCCAGTCTTAAGGCTGGAACTTCAGATTGAGCCTTCGTTCTCCATGCTAGTGTACCCCGGCCTTAAGGCTCGACCTAGATTGAGCTTTGTTCTCCATGTTAGTGCACCCCGGCCTTAAGGCTCGAACTTGAGTTTGAGCCTTTGCTCTCCATGTTAGTGCACCCCGACCTTAAGGCTCGAACTTGAGTTTGAGCCTTTGCTCTCCATGTTAGTGCACCCCGACTTTAAGGCTCGAACTTGAGTTTGAGCCTTTGCTTTCCATGCTAGTGCACCCCGGCGTTAAGGCTCGAACTTGAGTTTGAGCCTTTGCTCCTTTGCTCTCCATGCTAGTGCACCCCGGCCTTAAGGCTCGAACTTCAGATTGAGCCTACGTTCTCCATGCTAGTGCACCTCGGCCTTAAGGCTCGAACTTGAGTTTGAGCCTTTGCTCTCCATGCTAGTGCACCCCGGCCTTAAGGCTCGAACTTGAGTTTGTGCCTTTGCTCTCCATGCTAGTGCACCCCGGTCTTAAGGCTCGAAATTGAGTTTGAGCCTTTGCTCTCCATGCTAGTGCACCCCAGGCTTAAGGCTCGAACTTCAGATTGAGCCTTCATTCTCCATGCTAGTGTACCCCGGCCTTAAGCCTCGACCTAGATTGAGTCTTAGTTCTCCATGTTAGTGCACCCCGGCCTTAAGGCTCGAACTTGAGTTTGAGCCTTTGCTCTCCATGTTAGTGCACCCCGGCCTTAAGGCTCGAACTTGAGTTTGAGCCTTTGCTCTCCATGCTAGTGCACCCCGGCGTTAAGGCTCGAACTTGAGTTTAAGCCTTTGCTTCTTTGCTCTCCATGCTAGTGCACCCCGGCCTTAAGACTCGAACTTCAGATTGAGCCTTCGTTCTCCATGCTAGTGCACCCCGGCCTTAAGGCTCGAACTTGAGTTTGAGCCTTTGCTCTCCATGCTAGTGCACCCCGGCCTTAAGGCTCGAACTTGAGTTTGAGTCTTTGCTCTCCATGCTAGTGCACCCCGGCCTTAAGGCTCGAACTTGAGTTTGAGTCTTTGCTCTCCATGCTAGTGCACCCCGGTCTTAAGGCTCGAACTTCAGATTGAGCCTTCGTTCTCCATGCTAGTGTACCCCGGCCTTAAGGCTCGACCTAGATTGAGTCTTTGTTCTCCATGTTAGTGCACCCCAGCCTTAAGGCTCGAACTTGAGTTTGAGCCTTTGCTCTCCATGTTAGTGCACCCCGGCCTTAAGGCTTGAACTTGAGTTTGAGCCTTTGCTCTCCATGCTAGTGCACCCCGACGTTAAGGCTCGAACTTGAGTTTGAGCCTTTGCTCCTTTGCTCTCCATGCTAGTGCACCCCGGCCTTAAGGCTCGAACTTCAGATTGAGCCTTTGCTCCTTTGCTCTCCATGCTAGTGCACCCCGGCCTTAAGGCTCGAACTTCAGATTGAGCCTTTGCTCCTTTGCTCTCCATGCTAGTGCACCCCGGCCTTAAGGCTCGAACTTCAGATTGAGCCTTCGTTCTCCATGCTAGTGCACCCCGGCCTTAAGGCTCGAACTTGAGTTTGAGCCTTTGCTCTCCATGCTAGTGCACCCTGGCTTAAGGCTCGAACTTGAGTTTGAGCCTTTGCTCCTTTGCTCTCCATGCTAGTGCACCCCGGCCTTAAGGCTCGAACTTCAGATTGAGCCTTCGTTCTCCATGCTAGTGCACCCCGGCCTTAAGGCTCGAACTTGAGTTTGAGCCTTTGCTCTCCATGCTAGTGCACCCCGGTCTTAAGGCTCGAAATTGAGTTTGAGCCTTTGCTCTCCATGCTAGTGCACCCCGGCCTTAAGGCTCGAACTTCAGATTGAGCCTTCGTTCTCCATGCTAGTGCACCCCGGCCTTAAGGCTCGAACTTGAGTTTGAGCCTTTGCTCTCCATGCTAGTGCACCCCGCCCTTAAGGCGGCTCGAACTTGAGTTTGAGCCTTTGCTCTCCATGCTAGTGCACCCCGGTCTTAAGGCTCGCACTTCAGATTGAGCCTTCGTTCTCCATGCTAGTGTACCCCGGCCTTAAGGCTCGACCTAGATTGAGTCTTTGTTCTCCATGTTAGTGCACCCCAGCCTTAAGGCTCGAACTTGAGTTTGAGCCTTTGCTCTCCATGTTAGTGCACCCCGGCCTTAAGGCTTGAACTTGAGTTTGAGCCTTTGCTCTCCATGCTAGTGCACCCCGACGTTAAGGCTCGAACTTGAGTTTGAGCCTTTGCTCCTTTGCTCTCCATGCTAGTGCACCCCGGCCTTAAGGCTCGAACTTCAGATTGAGCCTTTGCTCCTTTGCTCTCCATGCTAGTGCACCCCGGCCTTAAGGCTCGAACTTGAGTTTGAGCCTTTGCTCTCCATGCTAGTGCACCCCGGTCTTAAGGCTCGAAATTGAGTTTGAGCCTTTGCTCTCCATGCTAGTGCACCCCAGTCTTAAGGCTCGAACTTCAGATTGAGCCTTAGTTCTCCATGCTAGTGTACCCCGGCCTTAAGGCTCGACCTAGATTGAGTCTTTGTTCTCCATGTTAGTGCACCCCGGCCTTAAGGCTCGAACTTGAGTTTGAGCCTTTGCTCTCCATGTTAGTGCACCCCGGCCTTAAGGCTCGAACTTGAGTTTGAGCCTTTGCTCTCCATGCTAGTGCACCCCGACGTTAAGGCTCGAACTTGAGTTTGAGCCTTTGCTCCTTTGCTCTCCATGCTTGTGCACCCCGGCCTTAAGGCTCGAACTTCAGATTGAGCCTTCGTTCTCCATGCTAGTGCACCCCAGCCTTAAGGCTCGAACTTGAGTTTGAGCCTTTGCTCTCCATGCTAGTGCACCCTGGCCTTAAGGCTCAAACTTGAGTTTGAGTCTTTGCTCTCCATGCTAGTGCACCCCGGTCTTAAGGCTCGAAATTGAGTTTGAGCCTTTGCTCTCCATGCTAGTGCACCCCGGCCTTAAGGCGGCTCGAACTTGAGTTTGAGCCTTTGCTCTCCATGCTAGTGCACCCCGGTCTTAAGGCTCGCACTTCAGATTGAGCCTTCGTTCTCCATGCTAGTGTACCCCGGCCTTAAGGCTCGACCTAGATTGAGTCTTTGTTCTCCATGTTAGTGCACCCCGGCCTTAAGGCTCGAACTTGAGTTTGAGCCTTTGCTCTCCATGTTAGTGCACCCCGGCCTTAAGGCTCGAACTTGAGTTTGAGCCTTTGCTCTCCATGCTAGTGCACCCCGACGTTAAGGCGCAAACTTGAGTTTGAGCCTTTGCTCCTTTGCTCTCCATGCTAGTGCACCCCGGGGCCTTAAGGCTCGAACTTCAGATTGAGCCTTCGTTCTCCATACTAGTGCACCCTGGCCTTAAGGCTCGAACTTGAGTTTGAGCCTTTGCTCTCCATGCTAGTGCACCCCGGCCTTAAGGCTCGAACTTGAGTTTGAGTCTTTGCTCTCCATGCTAGTGCACCCCGGTCTTAAGGCTCGAAATTGAGTTTGAGCCTTTGCTCTCCATGCTAGTGCACCCCAGTCTTAAGGCTCGAACTTCAGATTGAGCCTTCGTTCTCCAACCCCGGCCTTAAGGCTCGACCTAGATTGAGCTTTGTTCTCCATGTTAGTGCACCCCGGCCTTAAGGCTCGAACTTGAGTTTGAGCCTTTCCTCTCCATGTTAGTGCACCCCGACCTTAAGGCTCGAACTTGAGTTTGAGCCTTTGCTTTCCATGCTAGTGCACCCCGGCGTTAAGGCTCGAACTTGAGTTTGAGCCTTTGCTCCTTTGCTCTCGATGCTAGTGCATCCCGGTGTTAAGGCTCGAACTTCAGATTGAGCCTTCGTTCTCCATGCTAGTGCACCTCGGCCTTAAGGCTCGAACTTGAGTTTGAGCCTTTGCTCTCCATGCTAGTGCACCCCGGCCTTAAGGCTCGAACTTGAGTTTGAGCCTTTGCTCTCCATGCTAGTGCACCCCAGTCTTAAGGCTCAAACTTCAGATTGAGCCTTCGTTCTCCATGCTAGTGTACCCCGGCCTTAAGGCTCAACCTAGATTGAGTCTTTGTTCTCCATGTTAGTGCACCCCGGCCTTAAGGCTCGAACTTGAGTTTGAGCCTTTGCTCTCTATGTTAGTGCACCCCGGCCTTAAGGCTCGAACTTGAGTTTGAGCCTTTGCTCTCCATGCTAGTGCACCCCGGCGTTAAGGCTCGAACTTGAGTTTGAGCCTTTGCTCCTTTGCTCTCCATGCTAGTGCACCCCGGCCTTAAGACTCGAACTTCAGATTGAGCCTTCGTTCTCCATGCTAGTGCACCCCGGCCTTAAGGCTCGAACTTGAGTTTGAGCCTTTGCTCTCCATGCTAGTGCACCCCGGCCTTAAGGCTCGAACTTGAGTTTGAGTCTTTGCTCTCCATGGTAGTGCACCCCGGTCTTAAGGCTCGAACTTCAGATTGAGCCTTCGTTCTCCATGCTAGTGTACCCCGGCCTTAAGGCTTGACCTAGATTGAGTCTTTGTTCTCCATGTTAGTGCACCCTGGCCTTAAGGCTCGAACTTGAGTTTGAGCCTTTGCTCTCCATGTTAGTGCATCCCGGCCTTAAGGCTTGAACTTGAGTTTGAGCCTTTGCTCTCCATGCTAGTGCACCCCGACGCTAAGGCTCGAACTTGAGTTTGAGCCTTTGCTCCTTTGCTCTCCATGCTAGTGCACCCCGGCCTTAAGGCTCGAACTTCAGATTGAGCCTTCGTTCTCCATGCTAGTGCACCCCGGCCTTAAGGCTCGAACTTGAGTTTGAGCCTTTGCTCTCCATGCTAGTGCACCCCGGCCTTAAGGCTCGAACTTGAGTTTGAGCCTTTGCTCCTTTGCTCTCCATGTAAGTGCACCCTGGCCTTAAGGCTCGAACTTCAGATTGAGCCTTTGCTCTCCATCCTAGTGCACCCCGGCCTTAAGGCTCGAACTTGAGTTTGAGCCTTTGCTCTCCATGCTAGTGCACCCCGGCCTTAAGGCTCGAACTTGAGTTTGAGCCTTTTCTCTCCATGCTAGTGCACCCCGGCGTTAAGGCTCGAACTTGAGTTTGAGCCTTTGCTCCTTTGCTCTCCATGCTAGTGCACCCCAGTCTTAAGGCTTGAACTTCAGATTGAGCCTTCGTTCTCCATGCTAGTGTACCCCGACCTTAAGGGTTGACCTAGATTGAGTTTTTGTTGTCCATGTTAGTGCACCCCGGTCTTAAGGCTCGAACTTGAGTTTGAGCCTTTGCTCTCCATGCTAGTGCACCCGGCCTTAAGGCTCGAACTTCAATTTGAGCCTTTGCTCCTTTGCTCTCCATACTAGTGCACCCCGTCCTGAACACTCGAACTTCAGATTGAGCCTTCGTTCTCCATGCTAGTGCACCCCGGCCTTAAGGCTTGAACTTGAGTTTGAGCCTTTGCTCTCCATGCTAGTGCACCCCGGCCTTAAGGCTCGAACTTCAGATTGAGCCTTCATTCTCCATGCTAGTGTACCCCGGCCTTAAGGCTCGACCTAGATTGAGTCTTTGTTCGCCATGTTAGTGCACCCCGGCCTTAAGGCTCGAACTTGAGTTTGAGCCTTTGCTCTCCATGCTAGTGCACCCCGGCGTTAAGGCTCGAACTTGAGTTTGAGCCTTTGCTCCTTTTCTCTCCATGTTAGTGCACCCCGGCCTTAAGGCTCGAACTTGAGTTTGAGCCTTTGCTCTCCATGCTAGTGCACCCCGGCGTTAAGGCTCGAACTTGAGTTTGAGCCTTTGCTCCTTTGCTCTCCATGCTTGTGCACCCCGGCCTTAAGGCTCGAACTTCAGATTGAGCCTTCGTTCTCCATGCTAGTGCACCCCAGCCTTAAGGCTCGAACTTGAGTTTGAGCCTTTGCTCTCCATGCTAGTGCACCCTGGCCTTAAGGCTCAAACTTGAGTTTGAGTCTTTGCTCTCCATGCTAGTGCACCCCGGTCTTAAGGCTCGAAATTGAGTTTGAGCCTTTGCTCTCCATGCTAGTGCACCCCGGCCTTAAGGCGGCTCGAACTTGAGTTTGAGCCTTTGCTCTCCATGCTAGTGCACCCCGGTCTTAAGGCTCGCACTTCAGATTGAGCCTTCGTTCTCCATGCTAGTGTACCCCGGCCTTAAGGCTCGACCTAGATTGAGTCTTTGTTCTCCATGTTAGTGCACCCCGGCCTTAAGGCTCGAACTTGAGTTTGAGCCTTTGCTCTCCATGTTAGTGCACCCCGGCCTTAAGGCTCGAACTTGAGTTTGAGCCTTTGCTCTCCATGCTAGTGCACCCCGACGTTAAGGCGCAAACTTGAGTTTGAGCCTTTGCTCCTTTGCTCTCCATGCTAGTGCACCCTGGGGCCTTAAGGCGCGAACTTCAGATTGAGCCTTCGTTCTCCATGCTAGTGCACCCCGGCCTTAAGGCTCGAACTTGAGTTTGAGCCTTTGCTCTCCATGCTAGTGCACCCCGGCCTTAAGGCTCGAACTTGAGTTTGAGTCTTTGCTCTCCATGCTAGTGCACCCCGGTCTTAAGGCTCGAAATTGAGTTTGAGCCTTTGCTCTCCATGCTAGTGCACCCCAGTCTTAAGGCTCGAACTTCAGATTGAGCCTTCGTTCTCCAACCCCGGCCTTAAGGCTCGACCTAGATTGAGCTTTGTTCTCCATGTTAGTGCACCCCGGCCTTAAGGCTCGAACTTGAGTTTGAGCCTTTCCTCTCCATGTTAGTGCACCCCGACCTTAAGGCTCGAACTTGAGTTTGAGCCTTTGCTTTCCATGCTAGTGCACCCCGGCGTTAAGGCTCGAACTTGAGTTTGAGCCTTTGCTCCTTTGCTCTCCATGCTAGTGCATCCCGGCGTTAAGGCTCGAACTTCAGATTGAGCCTTCGTTCTCCATGCTAGTGCACCTCGGCCTTAAGGCTCGAACTTGAGTTTGAGCCTTTGCTCTCCATGCTAGTGCACCCCGGCCTTAAGGCTCGAACTTGAGTTTGAGCCTTTGCTCTCCATGCTAGTGCACCCCAGTCTTAAGGCTCAAACTTCAGATTGAGCCTTCGTTCTCCATGCTAGTGTACCCCGGCCTTAAGGCTCAACCTAGATTGAGTCTTTGTTCTCCATGTTAGTGCACCCCGGCCTTAAGGCTCGAACTTGAGTTTGAGCCTTTGCTCTCTATGTTAGTGCACCCCGGCCTTAAGGCTCGAACTTGAGTTTGAGCCTTTGCTCTCCATGCTAGTGCACCCCGGCGTTAAGGCTCGAACTTGAGTTTGAGCCTTTGCTCCTTTGCTCTCCATGCTAGTGCACCCCGGCCTTAAGACTCGAACTTCAGATTGAGCCTTCGTTCTCCATGCTAGTGCACCCCAGCCTTAAGGCTCGAACTTGAGTTTGAGCCTTTGCTCTCCATGCTAGTGCACCCTGGCCTTAAGGCTCAAACTTGAGTTTGAGTCTTTGCTCTCCATGCTAGTGCACCCCGGTCTTAAGGCTCGAAATTGAGTTTGAGCCTTTGCTCTCCATGCTAGTGCACCCCGGCCTTAAGGCGGCTCGAACTTGAGTTTGAGCCTTTGCTCTCCATGCTAGTGCACCCCGGTCTTAAGGCTCGCACTTCAGATTGAGCCTTCGTTCTCCATGCTAGTGTACCCCGGCCTTAAGGCTCGACCTAGATTGAGTCTTTGTTCTCCATGTTAGTGCACCCCGGCCTTAAGGCTCGAACTTGAGTTTGAGCCTTTGCTCTCCATGTTAGTGCACCCCGGCCTTAAGGCTCGAACTTGAGTTTGAGCCTTTGCTCTCCATGCTAGTGCACCCCGACGTTAAGGCGCAAACTTGAGTTTGAGCCTTTGCTCCTTTGCTCTCCATGCTAGTGCACCCCGGGGCCTTAAGGCGCGAACTTCAGATTGAGCCTTCGTTCTCCATGCTAGTGCACCCCGGCCTTAAGGCTCGAACTTGAGTTTGAGCCTTTGCTCTCCATGCTAGTGCACCCCGGCCTTAAGGCTCGAACTTGAGTTTGAGTCTTTGCTCTCCATGCTAGTGCACCCCGGTCTTAAGGCTCGAAATTGAGTTTGAGCCTTTGCTCTCCATGCTAGTGCACCCCAGTCTTAAGGCTCGAACTTCAGATTGAGCCTTCGTTCTCCAACCCCGGCCTTAAGGCTCGACCTAGATTGAGCTTTGTTCTCCATGTTAGTGCACCCCGGCCTTAAGGCTCGAACTTGAGTTTGAGCCTTTCCTCTCCATGTTAGTGCACCCCGACCTTAAGGCTCGAACTTGAGTTTGAGCCTTTGCTTTCCATGCTAGTGCACCCCGGCGTTAAGGCTCGAACTTGAGTTTGAGCCTTTGCTCCTTTGCTCTCCATGCTAGTGCATCCCGGCGTTAAGGCTCGAACTTCAGATTGAGCCTTCGTTCTCCATGCTAGTGCACCTCGGCCTTAAGGCTCGAACTTGAGTTTGAGCCTTTGCTCTCCATGCTAGTGCACCCCGGCCTTAAGGCTCGAACTTGAGTTTGAGCCTTTGCTCTCCATGCTAGTGCACCCCAGTCTTAAGGCTCAAACTTCAGATTGAGCCTTCGTTCTCCATGCTAGTGTACCCCGGCCTTAAGGCTCAACCTAGATTGAGTCTTTGTTCTCCATGTTAGTGCACCCCGGCCTTAAGGCTCGAACTTGAGTTTGAGCCTTTGCTCTCTATGTTAGTGCACCCCGGCCTTAAGGCTCGAACTTGAGTTTGAGCCTTTGCTCTCCATGCTAGTGCACCCCGGCGTTAAGGCTCGAACTTGAGTTTGAGCCTTTGCTCCTTTGCTCTCCATGCTAGTGCACCCCGGCCTTAAGACTCGAACTTCAGATTGAGCCTTCGTTCTCCATGCTAGTGCACCCCGGCCTTAAGGCTCGAACTTGAGTTTGAGCCTTTGCTCTCCATGCTAGTGCACCCCGGCCTTAAGGCTCGAACTTGAGTTTGAGTCTTTGCTCTCCATGGTAGTGCACCCCGGTCTTAAGGCTCGAACTTCAGATTGAGCCTTCGTTCTCCATGCTAGTGTACCCCGGCCTTAAGGCTCGACCTAGATTGAGTCTTTGTTCTCCATGTTAGTGCACCCTGGCCTTAAGGCTCGAACTTGAGTTTGAGCCTTTGCTCTCCATGTTAGTGCATCCCGGCCTTAAGGCTTGAACTTGAGTTTGAGCCTTTGCTCTCCATGCTAGTGCACCCCGACGCTAAGGCTCGAACTTGAGTTTGAGCCTTTGCTCCTTTGCTCTCCATGCTAGTGCACCCCGGCCTTAAGGCTCGAACTTCAGATTGAGCCTTCGTTCTCCATGCTAGTGCACCCCGGCCTTAAGGCTCGAACTTGAGTTTGAGCCTTTGCTCTCCATGCTAGTGCACCCCGGCCTTAAGGCTCGAACTTGAGTTTGAGCCTTTGCTCCTTTGCTCTCCATGTAAGTGCACCCTGGCCTTAAGGCTCGAACTTCAGATTGAGCCTTTGCTCTCCATCCTAGTGCACCCCGGCCTTAAGGCTCGAACTTGAGTTTGAGCCTTTGCTCTCCATGCTAGTGCACCCCGGCCTTAAGGCTCGAACTTGAGTTTGAGCCTTTTCTCTCCATGCTAGTGCACCCCAGTCTTAAGGCTCAAACTTCAGATTGAGCCTTCGTTCTCCATGCTAGTGTACCCCGGCCTTAATGCTCAACCTAGATTGAGTCTTTGTTCTCCATGTTAGTGCACCCCGGCCTTAAGGCTCGAACTTGAGTTTGAGCCTTTGCTCTCTATGTTAGTGCACCCCGGCCTTAAGGCTCGAACTTGAGTTTGAGCCTTTGCTCTCCATGCTAGTGCACCCCGGCGTTAAGGCTCGAACTTGAGTTTGAGCCTTTGCTCCTTTGCTCCTTTGCTCTCCATGCTAGTGCACCCCGGCCTTAAGACTCGAACTTCAGATTGAGCCTTCGTTCTCCATGCTAGTGCACCCCGGCCTTAAGGCTCGAACTTGAGTTTGAGCCTTTGCTCTCCATGCTAGTGCACCCCGGCCTTAAGGCTCGAACTTGAGCTTGAGTCTTTGCTCTCCATGGTAGTGCACCCCGGCCTTAAGGCTCGAACTTGAGTTTGAGCCTTTGCTCTCCATGCTAGTGCACCCCGGCGTTAAGGCTCGAACTTGAGTTTGAGCCTTTGCTCCTTTGCTCTCCATGCTAGTGCACCCCAGTCTTAAGGCTTGAACTTCAGATTGAGCCTTCGTTCTCCATGCTAGTGTACCCCGACCTTAAGGGTTGACCTAGATTGAGTTTTTGTTGTCCATGTTAGTGCACCCCGGTCTTAAGGCTCGAACTTGAGTTTGAGCCTTTGCTCTCCATGCTAGTGCACCCGGCCTTAAGGCTCGAACTTCAATTTGAGCCTTTGCTCCTTTGCTCTCCATACTAGTGCACCCCGTCCTGAACACTCGAACTTCAGATTGAGCCTTCGTTCTCCATGCTAGTGCACCCCGGCCTTAAGGCTTGAACTTGAGTTTGAGCCTTTGCTCTCCATGCTAGTGCACCCCGGCCTTAAGGCTCGAACTTCAGATTGAGCCTTCATTCTCCATGCTAGTGTACCCCGGCCTTAAGGCTCGACCTAGATTGAGTCTTTGTTCTCCATGTTAGTGCACCCCGGCCTTAAGGCTCGAACTTGAGTTTGAGCCTTTGCTCTCCATGCTAGTGCACCCCGGCGTTAAGGCTCGAACTTGAGTTTGAGCCTTTGCTCCTTTTCTCTCCATGCTAGTGCACCCCGGCCTTAAGGCTCGAACTTGAGTTTGAGCCTTTGCTCTCTATGCTAGTGCACCCCGGCGTTAAGGCTCGAACTTGAGTTTGAGCCTTTGCTCCTTTTCTCTCCATGCTAGTGGACCTCGGCCAAGGCTCGAACTTGAGTTTGAGCCTTTGCTCTCTATGCTAGTGCACCCCGGCGTTAAGGCTCGAAATTGAGTTTGAGCCTTTGCTCCTTTGCTCTCCATGCTAGTGCACCCCGGCCTTAAGGCTCAAACTTGAGTTTGAGCCTTTGCTCTCCATGCAAGGCTCGAACTTGAGTTTGAGCCTTTGCTCTCCATGCTAGTGCACCCCGGTCTTAAGGCTCGAAATTGAGTTTGCGCCTTTGCTCTCCATGCTAGTGCACCCCAGTCTTAAGGCTCGAACTTCAGATTGAGCCTTCGTTCTTCATGCTAGTGTACCCCGGCCTTAAGGCTCGAACTTGAGTTTGAGCGTTTGCTCTCCATGCTAGTGCACCCCGGTGTTAAGGCTCGAATTTGAGTTTGAGCCTTTGCTCCTTTGCTCTCCATGCTAGTGCACCCGAGCCTTAAGGCTCGAACTTGAGTTTGAGCCTTTGCTCTCCATGCTAGTGCACCCCGGCCTTAAGGCTCGAACTTGAGTTTGAGCCTTTGCTCTCCATGCTAGTGCACCCCGGTCTTAAGGCTCAAAATTGAGTTTGAGCCTTTGCTCTCCATGCTAGTGCACCCCAGTCTTAAGGCTCGAACTTCAGATTGAGCCTTCGTTCTCCATGCTAGTGTACCCCAGCCTTAAGGCTTGACCTAGATTGAGTCTTTGTTCTCCATGTTAGTGCACCCCGGCCTTAAGGCTCGAACTTGAGTTTGAGCCTTTGCTCTCCATGTTAGTGCACCCCGGCCTTAAGGCTCGAACTTGAGTTTGAGCCTTTGCTCTCCATGCTAGTGCACCCCGGTGTTAAGGCTCGAACTTGAGTTTAAGCCTTTGCTCCTTCGCTCTCCATGCTAGTGCACCCCGGCCTTAAGGCTCGAACTTGAGTTTGAGCCTTTGCTCTCCATGCTAGTGCACCCCGGTCTTAAGGCTCGAACTTGAGTTTGAGTCTTTGTTCTCCATGTTAGTGCACCCCGGCCTTAAGGCTCGAACTTGAGTTTGAGCCTTTGCTCTCCATGTTAGTGCACCCCGGCCTTAAGGCTCGAACTTGAGTTTGAGGCTTTGCCCATGCTAGTGCACCCCGGCGTTAAGGCTTGAACTTGAGTTTGAGCCTTTGCTCCTTTGCTCTCCATGCTAGTGCACCCCGGCCTTAAGGCTCGAACTTCAGATTGAGCCTTCGTTCTCCATGCTAGTGCACCCCGGCCTTAAGGCTCGAACTTGAGTTTGAGCCTTTGCTCTCCATGCTAGTGCACCCCGGCCTTAAGGCGGCTCGAACTTGAGTTTGAGCCTTTGCTCTCCATGCTAGTGCACCCCGCTAGTGCACCCCGGTCTTAAGGCTCGCACTTCAGATTGAGCCTTCGTTCTCCATGCTAGTGTACCCCGGCCTTAAGGCTCGACCTAGATTGAGTCTTTGTTCTCCATGTTAGTGCACCCCGGCCTTAAGGCTCGAACTTGAGTTTGAGCCTTTGCTCTCCATGTTAGTGCACCCCGGCCTTAAGGCTCGAACTTGAGTTTGAGCCTTTGCTCTCCATGCTAGTGCACCCCGACGTTAAGGCGCAAACTTGAGTTTGAGCCTTTGCTCCTTTGCTCTCCATGCTAGTGCACCCCGGGGCCTTAAGGCGCGAACTTCAGATTGAGCCTTCGTTCTCCATGCTAGTGCACCCCGGCCTTAAGGCTCGAACTTGAGTTTGAGCCTTTGCTCTCCATGCTAGTGCACCCCGGCCTTAAGGCTCGAACTTGAGTTTGAGTCTTTGCTCTCCATGCTAGTGCACCCCGGTCTTAAGGCTCGAAATTGAGTTTGAGCCTTTGCTCTCCATGCTAGTGCACCCCAGTCTTAAGGCTCGAACTTCAGATTGAGCCTTCGTTCTCCAACCCCGGCCTTAAGGCTCGACCTAGATTGAGCTTTGTTCTCCATGTTAGTGCACCCCGGCCTTAAGGCTCGAACTTGAGTTTGAGCCTTTCCTCTCCATGTTAGTGCACCCCGACCTTAAGGCTCGAACTTGAGTTTGAGCCTTTGCTTTCCATGCTAGTGCACCCCGGCGTTAAGGCTCGAACTTGAGTTTGAGCCTTTGCTCCTTTGCTCTCCATGCTAGTGCATCCCGGCGTTAAGGCTCGAACTTCAGATTGAGCCTTCGTTCTCCATGCTAGTGCACCTCGGCCTTAAGGCTCGAACTTGAGTTTGAGCCTTTGCTCTCCATGCTAGTGCACCCCGGCCTTAAGGCTCGAGCTTGAGTTTGAGCCTTTGCTCTCCATGCTAGTGCACCCCAGTCTTAAGGCTCAAACTTCAGATTGAGCCTTCGTTCTCCATGCTAGTGTACCCCGGCCTTAAGGCTCAACCTAGATTGAGTCTTTGTTCTCCATGTTAGTGCACCCCGGCCTTAAGGCTCGAACTTGAGTTTGAGCCTTTGCTCTCTATGTTAGTGCACCCCGGCCTTAAGGCTCGAACTTGAGTTTGAGCCTTTGCTCTCCATGCTAGTGCACCCCGGCGTTAAGGCTCGAACTTGAGTTTGAGCCTTTGCTCCTTTGCTCTCCATGCTAGTGCACCCCGGCCTTAAGACTTGAACTTCAGATTGAGCCTTCGTTCTCCATGCTAGTGCACCCCGGCCTTAAGGCTCGAACTTGAGTTTGAGCCTTTGCTCTCCATGCTAGTGCACCCCGGCCTTAAGGCTCGAACTTGAGTTTGAGTCTTTGCTCTCCATGGTAGTGCACCCCGGTCTTAAGGCTCGAACTTCAGATTGAGCCTTCGTTCTCCATGCTAGTGCACCCCGGCCTTAAGGCTCGAACTTGAGTTTGAGCCTTTGCTCTCCATGCTAGTGCACCCCGGCGTTAAGGCTCGAACTTGAGTTTGAGCCTTTGCTCCTTTTCTCTCCATGCTAGTGCACCCCGGCCAAGGCTCGAACTTGAGTTTGAGCCTTTGCTCTCTATGCTAGTGCACCCCGGCGTTAAGGCTCGAACTTGAGTTTGAGCCTTTGCTCCTTTGCTCTCCATGCTAGTGCACCCCGGCCTTAAGGCTCAAACTTGAGTTTGAGCCTTTGCTCTCCATGCTAGTGCACCCCGGCCTTAAGGCTCGAACTTGAGTTTGAGCCTTTGCTCTCCATGCTAGTGCACCCCGGTCTTAAGGCTCGAAATTGAGTTTGCGCCTTTGCTCTCCATGCTAGTGCACCCCAGTCTTAAGGCTCGAACTTCAGATTGAGCCTTCGTTCTTCATGCTAGTGTACCCCGGCCTTAAGGCTCGAACTTGAGTTTGAGCCTTTGCTCTCCATGCTAGTGCACCCCGGTGTTAAGGCTCGAACTTGAGTTTGAGCCTTTGCTCCTTTGCTCTCCATGCTAGTGCACCCCAGCCTTAAGGCTCGAACTTGAGTTTGAGCCTTTGCTCTCCATGCTAGTGCACCCCGGCCTTAAGGCTCGAACTTGAGTTTGAGCCTTTGCTCTCCATGCTAGTGCACCCCGGTCTTAAGGCTCGAAATTGAGTTTGAGCCTTTGCTCTCCATGCTAGTGCACCCCAGTCTTAAGGCTCGAACTTCAGATTGAGCCTTAGTTCTCCATGCTAGTGTACCCCGGCCTTAAGGCTCGACCTAGATTGAGTCTTTGTTCTCCATGTTAGTGCACCCCGGCCTTAAGGCTCGAACTTGAGTTTGAGCCTTTGCTCTCCATGTTAGTGCACCCCGGCCTTAAGTCTCGAACTTGAGTTTGAGCCTTTGCTCTGCATGCTAGTGCACCCCGGCGTTAAGGCTCGAACTTGAGTTTGAGCCTTTGCTCCTTTGCTCTCCATGCTAGTGCACCCCGGCCTTAAGGCTCGAACTTGAGTTTGAGCCTTTGCTCTCCATGCTAGTGCACCCCGGCCTTAAGTCTCGAACTTGAGTTTGAGCCTTTGCTCTCCATGCTAGTGCATCCCGGCCTTAAGGCTCGAACTTGAGTTTGAGCCTTTGCTCTCCATGCTAGTGCACCCCGGTCTTAAGGCTCGAAATTGAGTTTGAGCCTTTGCTCTCCATGCCAGTGCACCCTAGTCTTAAGGCTCAAACTTCAGACTGAGCCTTCATTCTCCATGCTAGTGTACCCTGGTCTTAAGGCTCGACCTAGATTGAGTCTTTGTTCTCCATGTTAGTGCACCCCGGCCTTAAGGCTCGAACTTGAGTTTGAGCCTTTGCTCTCCATGTTAGTGCACCCCGGCCTTAAGGCTCGAACTTGAGTTTGAGCCTTTGCTCTCCATGCTAGTGCACCCCGGTGTTAAGGCTCGAACTTGAGTTTAAGCCTTTGCTCCTTCGCTCTCCATGCTAGTGCACCCCGGCCTTAAGGCTCGGACTTGAGTTTGAGCCTTTGCTCTCCATGCTAGTGCACCCCGGCCTTAAGGCTCGAACTTGAGTTTGAGCCTTTGCTCTCCATGCTAGTGCACCCCGGTCTTAAGGCTCGAACTTCAGATTGAGCCTTCGTTCTCCATGCTAGTGTACCCCGCCCTTAAGGCTTGACCTAGATTGAGTCTTTGTTCTCCATGTTAGTGCACCCCGGGCTTAAGGCTCGAACTTGAGTTTGAGCCTTTGCTCTCCATGTTAGTGCACCCCGGCCTTAAGGCTCGAACTTGAGTTTGAGGCTTTGCCCATGCTAGTGCACCCCGGCGTTAAGGCTCGAACTTGAGTTTGAGCCTTTGCTCCTTTGCTCTCCATGCTAGTGCACCCCGGCCTTAAGGCTCGAACTTCAGATTGAGCCTTCGTTCTCCATGCTAGTGCACCCCGGCCTTAAGGCTCGAACTTGAGTTTGAGCCTTTGCTCTCCATGCTAGTGCACCCCGGCCTTAAGGCGGCTCGAACTTGAGTTTGAGCCTTTGCTCTACATGCTAGTGCACCCCGGTCTTAAGGCTCGCACTTCAGATTGAGCCTTCGTTCTCCATGCTAGTGTACCCCGGCCTTAAGGCTCGACCTAGATTGAGTCTTTGTTCTCCATGTTAGTGCACCCCGGCCTTAAGGCTCGAACTTGAGTTTGAGCCTTTGCTCTCCATGTTAGTGCACCCCGGCCTTAAGGCTCGAACTTGAGTTTGAGCCTTTGCTCTCCATGCTAGTGCACCCCGACGTTAAGGCGCAAACTTGAGTTTGAGCCTTTGCTCCTTTGGTCTCCATGCTAGTGCACCCCGGGGCCTTAAGGCGCGAACTTCAGATTGAGCCTTCGTTCTCCATGCTAGTGCACCCCGGCCTTAAGGCTCGAACTTGAGTTTGAGCCTTTGCTCTCCATGCTAGTGCACCCCGGCCTTAAGGCTCGAACTTGAGTTTGAGTCTTTGTTCTCCATGTTAGTGCACCCCGGCCTTAAGGCTCGAACTTGAGTTTGAGCCTTTGCTCTCTATGTTAGTGCACCCCGGCCTTTGAGCCTTTGCTCTCCATGCTAGTGCACCCCGGCGTTAAGGCTCGAACTTGAGTTTGAGCCTTTGCTCCTTTGCTCTCCATGCTAGTGCACCCCGGCCTTAAGACTCGAACTTCAGATTGAGCCTTCGTTCTCCATGCTAGTGCACCCCGGCCTTAAGGCTCGAACTTGAGTTTGAGCCTTTGCTCTCCATGCTAGTGCACCCCGGCCTTAAGGCTCGAACTTGAGTTTGAGTCTTTGCTCTCCATGGTAGTGCACCCCGGTCTTAAGGCTCGAACTTCAGATTGAGCCTTCGTTCTCCATGCTAGTGTACCCCGGCCTTAAGGCTCGACCTAGATTGAGTCTTTGTTCTTCATGTTAGTGCACCCTGGCCTTAAGGCTCGAACTTGAGTTTGAGCCTTTGCTCTCCATGTTAGTGCATCCCGGCCTTAAGGCTTGAACTTGAGTTTGAGCCTTTGCTCTCCATGCTAGTGCACCCCGACGCTAAGGCTCGAACTTGAGTTTGAGCCTTTGCTCCTTTGCTCTCCATGCTAGTGCACCCCGGCCTTAAGGCTCGAACTTCAGATTGAGCCTTCGTTCTCCATGCTAGTGCACCCCGGCCTTAAGGCTCGAACTTGAGTTTGAGCCTTTGCTCTCCATGCTAGTGTACCCCGGCCTTAAGGCTCGAACTTGAGTTTGAGCCTTTGCTCCTTTGCTCTCCATGTAAGTGCACCCTGGCCTTAAGGCTCGAACTTCAGATTGAGCCTTTGCTCTCCATCCTAGTGCACCCCGGCCTTAAGGCTCGAACTTGAGTTTGAGCCTTTGCTCTCCATGCTAGTGCACCCCGGCCTTAAGGCTCGAACTTGAGTTTGAGCCTTTGCTCTCCATGCTAGTGCACCCCGGCGTTAAGGCTCGAACTTGAGTTTGAGCCTTTGCTCCTTTGCTCTCCATGCTAGTGCACCCCAGTCTTAAGGCTTGAACTTCAGATTGAGCCTTCGTTCTCCATGCTAGTGTACCCCGACCTTAAGGGTTGACCTAGATTGAGTTTTTGTTGTCCATGTTAGTGCACCCCGGTCTTAAGGCTCGAACTTGAGTTTGAGCCTTTGCTCTCCATGCTAGTGCACCCGGCCTTAAGGCTCGAACTTCAATTTGAGCCTTTGCTCCTTTGCTCTCCATACTAGTGCACCCCGTCCTGAACACTCGAACTTCAGATTGAGCCTTCGTTCTCCATGCTAGTGCACCCCGGCCTTAAGGCTTGAACTTGAGTTTGAGCCTTTGCTCTCCATGCTAGTGCACCCCGGCCTTAAGGCTCGAACTTCAGATTGAGCCTTCATTCTCCATGCTAGTGTACCCCGGCCTTAAGGCTCGACCTAGATTGAGTCTTTGTTCTCCATGCTAGTGCACCCCGGCCAAGGCTCGAACTTGAGTTTGAGCCTTTGCTCTCTATGCTAGTGCACCCCGGCGTTAAGGCTCGAACTTGAGTTTGAGCCTTTGCTCCTTTGCTCTCCATGCTAGTGCACCCCGGCCTTAAGGCTCAAACTTGAGTTTGAGCCTTTGCTCTCCATGCTAGTGCACCCCGGCCTTAAGGCTCGAACTTGAGTTTGAGCCTTTGCTCCTTTGCTCTCCATGCTAGTGCAGCCCGGCCTTAAGGCTCGAACTTGAGTTTGAGCCTTTGCTCTCCATGCTAGTGCACCCCGGTCTTAAGGCTCGAAATTGAGTTTGCGCCTTTGCTCTCCATGCTAGTGCACCCCAGTCTTAAGGCTCGAACTTCAGATTGAGCCTTCGTTCTTCATGCTAGTGTACCCCGGCCTTAAGGCTCGAACTTGAGTTTGAGCCTTTGCTCTCCATGCTAGTGCACCCCGGTGTTAAGGCTCGAACTTGAGTTTGAGCCTTTGCTCCTTTGCTCTCCATGCTAGTGCACCCCAGCCTTAAGGCTCGAACTTGAGTTTGAGCCTTTGCTCTCCATGCTAGTGCACCCCGGCCTTAAGGCTCGAACTTGAGTTTGAGCCTTTGCTCTCCATGCTAGTGCACCCCGGTCTTAAGGCTCGAAATTGAGTTTGAGCCTTTGCTCTCCATGCTAGTGCACCCCAGTCTTAAGGCTCGAACTTCAGATTGAGCCTTAGTTCTCCATGCTAGTGTACCCCGGCCTTAAGGCTCGACCTAGATTGAGTCTTTGTTCTCCATGTTAGTGCACCCCGGCCTTAAGGCTCGAACTTGAGTTTGAGCCTTTGCTCTCCATGTTAGTGCACCCTGGCCTTAAGTCTCGAACTTGAGTTTGAGACTTTGCTCTGCATGCTAGTGCACCCCGGCGTTAAGGCTCGAACTTGAGTTTGAGCCTTTGCTCCTTTGCTCTCCATGCTAGTGCACCCCGGCCTTAAGGCTCGAACTTGAGTTTAAGCCTTTGCTCTCCATGCTAGTGCACCCCGGCCTTAAGTCTCGAACTTGAGTTTGAGCCTTTGCTCTCCATGCTAGTGCACCCCAGCCTTAAGGCTCGAACTTGAGTTTGAGCCTTTGCTCTCCATGCTAGTGCACCCCGGTCTTAAGGCTCGAAATTGAGTTTGAGCCTTTGCTCTCCATGCCAGTGCACCCTAGTCTTAAGGCTCAAACTTCAGATTGAGCCTTCATTCTCCATGCTAGTATACCCTGGTCTTAAGGCTCGACCTAGATTGAGTCTTTGTTCTCCATGTTAGTGCACCCCGGCCTTAAGGCTCGAACTTGAGTTTGAGCCTTTGCTCTCCATGTTAGTGCACCCCGGCCTTAAGGCTCGAACTTGAGTTTGAGCCTTTGCTCTCCATGCTAGTGCACCCCGGTGTTAAGGCTCGAACTTGAGTTTAAGCCTTTGCTCCTTCGCTCTCCATGCTAGTGCACCCCGGCCTTAAGGCTCGAACTTGAGTTTGAGCCTTTGCTCTCCATGCTAGTGCACCCCGGCCTTAAGGCTCGAACTTGAGTTTGAGCCTTTGCTCTCCATGCTAGTGCACCCCGGTCTTAAGGCTCGAACTTCAGATTGAGCCTTCGTTCTCCATGCTAGTGTACCCCGGCCTTAAGGCTTGACCTAGATTGAGTCTTTATTCTCCATGTTAGTGCACCCCGGCCTTAAGGCTCGAACTTGAGTTTGAGCATTTGCTCTCCATGTTAGTGCACCCCGGCCTTAAGGCTCGAACTTGAGTTTGAGGCTTTGCCCATGCTAGTGCACCCCGGCGTTAAGGCTCGAACTTGAGTTTGAGCCTTTGCTCCTTTGCTCTCCATGCTAGTGCACCCCGGCCTTAAGGCTCGAACTTCAGATTGAGCCTTCGTTCTCCATGCTAGTGCACCCCGGCCTTAAGGCTCGAACTTGAGTTTGAGCCTTTGCTCTCCATGCTAGTGCACCCCGGCCTTAAGGCGGCTCGAACTTGAGTTTGAGCCTTTGCTCTCCATGCTAGTGCACCCCGGCCTTAAGGCTCGCACTTCAGATTGAGCCTTCGTTCTCCATGCTAGTGTACCCCGGCCTTAAGGCTCGACCTAGATTGAGTCTTTGTTCTCCATGTTAGTGCACCCCGGCCTTAAGGCTCGAACTTGAGTTTGAGCCTTTGCTCTCCATGTTCGTGCACCCCGGCCTTAAGGCTCGAACTTGAGTTTGAGCCTTTGCTCTGCATGCTAGTGCACCCCGGCGTTAAGGCTCGAACTTGAGTTTGAGCCTTTGCTCCTTTGCTCTCCATGCTAGTGCACCCCGGCCTTAAGGCTCGAACTTGAGTTTGAGCCTTTGCTCTCCATGCTAGTGCACCCCGGCCTTAAGTCTCGAACTTGAGTTTGAGCCTTTGCTCTCCATGCTAGTGCACCCCGGCCTTAAGGCTCGAACTTGAGTTTGAGCCTTTGCTCTCCATGCTAGTGCACCCCGGTCTTAAGGCTCGAAATTGAGTTTGAGCCTTTGCTCTCCATGCCAGTGCACCCTAGTCTTAAGGCTCAAACTTCAGACTGAGCCTTCATTCTCCATGCTAGTGTACCCTGGTCTTAAGGCTCGACCTAGATTGAGTCTTTGTTCTCCATGTTAGTGCACCCCGGCCTTAAGGCTCGAACTTGAGTTTGAGCCTTTGCTCTCCATGTTAGTGCACCCCGGCCTTAAGGCTCGAACTTGAGTTTGAGCCTTTGCTCTCCATGCTAGTGCACCCCGGTGTTAAGGCTCGAACTTGAGTTTAAGCCTTTGCTCCTTCGCTCTCCATGCTAGTGCACCCCGGCCTTAAGGCTCGAACTTGAGTTTGAGCCTTTGCTCTCCATGCTAGTGCACCCCGGCCTTAAGGCTCGAACTTGAGTTTGAGCCTTTGCTCTCCATGCTAGTGCACCCCGGTCTTAAGGCTCGAACTTCAGATTGAGCCTTCGTTCTCCATGCTAGTGTACCCCGCCCTTAAGGCTTGACCTAGATTGAGTCTTTGTTCTCCATGTTAGTGCACCCCGGGCTTAAGGCTCGAACTTGAGTTTGAGCCTTTGCTCTCCATGTTAGTGCACCCCGGCCTTAAGGCTCGAACTTGAGTTTGAGGCTTTGCCCATGCTAGTGCACCCCGGCGTTAAGGCTCGAACTTGAGTTTGAGCCTTTGCTCCTTTGCTCTCCATGCTAGTGCACCCCGGCCTTAAGGCTCGAACTTCAGATTGAGCCTTCGTTCTCCATGCTAGTGCACCCCGGCCTTAAGGCTCGAACTTGAGTTTGAGCCTTTGCTCTCCATGCTAGTGCACCCCGGCCTTAAGGCGGCTCGAACTTGAGTTTGAGCCTTTGCTCTACATGCTAGTGCACCCCGGTCTTAAGGCTCGCACTTCAGATTGAGCCTTCGTTCTCCATGCTAGTGTACCCCGGCCTTAAGGCTCGACCTAGATTGAGTCTTTGTTCTCCATGTTAGTGCACCCCGGCCTTAAGGCTCGAACTTGAGTTTGAGCCTTTGCTCTCCATGTTAGTGCACCCCGGCCTTAAGGCTCGAACTTGAGTTTGAGCCTTTGCTCTCCATGCTAGTGCACCCCGACGTTAAGGCGCAAACTTGAGTTTGAGCCTTTGCTCCTTTGGTCTCCATGCTAGTGCACCCCGGGGCCTTAAGGCGCGAACTTCAGATTGAGCCTTCGTTCTCCATGCTAGTGCACCCCGGCCTTAAGGCTCGAACTTGAGTTTGAGCCTTTGCTCTCCATGCTAGTGCACCCCGGCCTTAAGGCTCGAACTTGAGTTTGAGTCTTTGTTCTCCATGTTAGTGCACCCCGGCCTTAAGGCTCGAACTTGAGTTTGAGCCTTTGCTCTCTATGTTAGTGCACCCCGGCCTTAAGGCTCGAACTTGAGTTTGAGCCTTTGCTCTCCATGCTAGTGCACCCCGGCGTTAAGGCTCGAACTTGAGTTTGAGCCTTTGCTCCTTTGCTCTCCATGCTAGTGCACCCCGGCCTTAAGACTCGAACTTCAGATTGAGCCTTCGTTCTCCATGCTAGTGCACCCCGGCCTTAAGGCTCGAACTTGAGTTTGAGCCTTTGCTCTCCATGCTAGTGCACCCCGGCCTTAAGGCTCGAACTTGAGTTTGAGTCTTTGCTCTCCATGGTAGTGCACCCCGGTCTTAAGGCTCGAACTTCAGATTGAGCCTTCGTTCTCCATGCTAGTGTACCCCGGCCTTAAGGCTCGACCTAGATTGAGTCTTTGTTCTTCATGTTAGTGCACCCTGGCCTTAAGGCTCGAACTTGAGTTTGAGCCTTTGCTCTCCATGTTAGTGCATCCCGGCCTTAAGGCTTGAACTTGAGTTTGAGCCTTTGCTCTCCATGCTAGTGCACCCCGACGCTAAGGCTCGAACTTGAGTTTGAGCCTTTGCTCCTTTGCTCTCCATGCTAGTGCACCCCGGCCTTAAGGCTCGAACTTCAGATTGAGCCTTCGTTCTCCATGCTAGTGCACCCCGGCCTTAAGGCTCGAACTTGAGTTTGAGCCTTTGCTCTCCATGCTAGTGCACCCCGGCCTTAAGGCTCGAACTTGAGTTTGAGCCTTTGCTCCTTTGCTCTCCATGTAAGTGCACCCTGGCCTTAAGGCTCGAACTTCAGATTGAGCCTTTGCTCTCCATCCTAGTGCACCCCGGCCTTAAGGCTCGAACTTGAGTTTGAGCCTTTGCTCTCCATGCTAGTGCACCCCGGCCTTAAGGCTCGAACTTGAGTTTGAGCCTTTGCTCTCCATGCTAGTGCACCCCGGCGTTAAGGCTCGAACTTGAGTTTGAGCCTTTGCTCCTTTGCTCTCCATGCTAGTGCACCCCAGTCTTAAGGCTTGAACTTCAGATTGAGCCTTCGTTCTCCATGCTAGTGTACCCCGACCTTAAGGGTTGACCTAGATTGAGTTTTTGTTGTCCATGTTAGTGCACCCCGGTCTTAAGGCTCGAACTTGAGTTTGAGCCTTTGCTCTCCATGCTAGTGCACCCGGCCTTAAGGCTCGAACTTCAATTTGAGCCTTTGCTCCTTTGCTCTCCATACTAGTGCACCCCGTCCTGAACACTCGAACTTCAGATTGAGCCTTCGTTCTCCATGCTAGTGCACCCCGGCCTTAAGGCTTGAACTTGAGTTTGAGCCTTTGCTCTCCATGCTAGTGCACCCCGGCCTTAAGGCTCGAACTTCAGATTGAGCCTTCATTCTCCATGCTAGTGTACCCCGGCCTTAAGGCTCGACCTAGATTGAGTCTTTGTTCTCCATGTTAGTGCACCCCGGCCTTAAGGCTCGAACTTGAGTTTGAGCCTTTGCTCTCCATGCTAGTGCACCCCGGCGTTAAGGCTCGAACTTGAGTTTGAGCCTTTGCTCCTTTTCTCTCCATGCTAGTGCACCCCGGCCAAGGCTCGAACTTGAGTTTGAGCCTTTGCTCTCTATGCTAGTGCACCCCGGCGTTAAGGCTCGAACTTGAGTTTGAGCCTTTGCTCCTTTGCTCTCCATGCTAGTGCACCCCGGCCTTAAGGCTCAAACTTGAGTTTGAGCCTTTGCTCTCCATGCTAGTGCACCCCGGCCTTAAGGCTCGAACTTGAGTTTGAGCCTTTGCTCTCCATGCTAGTGCACCCCGGTCTTAAGGCTCGAAATTGAGTTTGCGCCTTTGCTCTCCATGCTAGTGCACCCCAGTCTTAAGGCTCGAACTTCAGATTGAGCCTTCGTTCTTCATGCTAGTGTACCCCGGCCTTAAGGCTCGAACTTGAGTTTGAGCCTTTGCTCTCCATGCTAGTGCACCCCGGTGTTAAGGCTCGAACTTGAGTTTGAGCCTTTGCTCCTTTGCTCTCCATGCTAGTGCACCCCAGCCTTAAGGCTCGAACTTGAGTTTGAGCCTTTGCTCTCCATGCTAGTGCACCCCGGCCTTAAGGCTCGAACTTGAGTTTGAGCCTTTGCTCTCCATGCTAGTGCACCCCGGTCTTAAGGCTCGAAATTGAGTTTGAGCCTTTGCTCTCCATGCTAGTGCACCCCAGTCTTAAGGCTCGAACTTCAGATTGAGCCTTAGTTCTCCATGCTAGTGTACCCCGGCCTTAAGGCTCGACCTAGATTGAGTCTTTGTTCTCCATGTTAGTGCACCCCGGCCTTAAGGCTCGAACTTGAGTTTGAGCCTTTGCTCTCCATGTTAGTGCACCCTGGCCTTAAGTCTCGAACTTGAGTTTGAGACTTTGCTCTGCATGCTAGTGCACCCCGGCGTTAAGGCTCGAACTTGAGTTTGAGCCTTTGCTCCTTTGCTCTCCATGCTAGTGCACCCCGGCCTTAAGGCTCGAACTTGAGTTTAAGCCTTTGCTCTCCATGCTAGTGCACCCCGGCCTTAAGTCTCGAACTTGAGTTTGAGCCTTTGCTCTCCATGCTAGTGCACCCCAGCCTTAAGGCTCGAACTTGAGTTTGAGCCTTTGCTCTCCATGCTAGTGCACCCCGGTCTTAAGGCTCGAAATTGAGTTTGAGCCTTTGCTCTCCATGCCAGTGCACCCTAGTCTTAAGGCTCAAACTTCAGATTGAGCCTTCATTCTCCATGCTAGTATACCCTGGTCTTAAGGCTCGACCTAGATTGAGTCTTTGTTCTCCATGTTAGTGCACCCCGGCCTTAAGGCTCGAACTTGAGTTTGAGCCTTTGCTCTCCATGTTAGTGCACCCCGGCCTTAAGGCTCGAACTTGAGTTTGAGCCTTTGCTCTCCATGCTAGTGCACCCCGGTGTTAAGGCTCGAACTTGAGTTTAAGCCTTTGCTCCTTCGCTCTCCATGCTAGTGCACCCCGGCCTTAAGGCTCGAACTTGAGTTTGAGCCTTTGCTCTCCATGCTAGTGCACCCCGGCCTTAAGGCTCGAACTTGAGTTTGAGCCTTTGCTCTCCATGCTAGTGCACCCCGGTCTTAAGGCTCGAACTTCAGATTGAGCCTTCGTTCTCCATGCTAGTGTACCCCGGCCTTAAGGCTTGACCTAGATTGAGTCTTTGTTCTCCATGTTAGTGCACCCCGGCCTTAAGGCTCGAACTTGAGTTTGAGCCTTTGCTCTCCATGTTAGTGCACCCCGGCCTTAAGGCTCGAACTTGAGTTTGAGGCTTTGCCCATGCTAGTGCACCCCGGCGTTAAGGCTCGAACTTGAGTTTGAGCCTTTGCTCCTTTGCTCTCCATGCTAGTGCACCCCGGCCTTAAGGCTCGAACTTCAGATTGAGCCTTCGTTCTCCATGCTAGTGCACCCCGGCCTTAAGGCTCGAACTTGAGTTTGAGCCTTTGCTCTCCATGCTAGTGCACCCCGGCCTTAAGGCGGCTCGAACTTGAGTTTGAGCCTTTGCTCTCCATGCTAGTGCACCCCGGTCTTAAGGCTCGCACTTCAGATTGAGCCTTCGTTCTCCATGCTAGTGTACCCCGGCCTTAAGGCTCGACCTAGATTGAGTCTTTGTTCTCCATGTTAGTGCACCCTGGCCTTAAGGCTCGAACTTGAGTTTGAGCCTTTGCTCTCCATGTTCGTGCACCCCGGCCTTAAGGCTCGAACTTGAGTTTGAGCCTTTGCTCTCCATGCTAGTGCACCCCGACGTTAAGGCTCGAACTTGAGTTTGAGCCTTTGCTCCTTTGCTCTCCATGCTAGTGCACCCCGGCCTTAAGGCTCGAACTTCAGATTGAGCCTTCGTTCTCCATGCTAGTGCACCCCGGCCTTAAGGCTCGAACTTGAGTTTGAGCCTTTGCTCTCCATGCTAGTGCACCCCGGTCTTAAGGCTCGAAATTGAGTTTGAGCCTTTGCTCTCCATGCTAGTGCACCCCAGTCTTAAGGCTCGAACTTCAGATTGAGCCTTCGTTCTCCATGCTAGTGTACCCCGGCCTTAAGGCTCGACCTAGATTGAGCTTTGTTCTCCATGTTAGTGCACCCCGGCCTTAAGGCTCGAACTTGAGTTTGAGCCTTTGCTCTCCATGTTAGTGCACCCCGACCTTAAGGCTCGAACTTGAGTTTGAGCCTTTGCTCTCCATGTTAGTGCACCCCGACCTTAAGGCTCGAACTTGAGTTTGAGCCTTTGCTTTCCATGCTAGTGCACCCCGGCGTTAAGGCTCGAACTTGAGTTTGAGCCTTTGCTCCTTTGCTCTCCATGCTAGTGCACCCCGGCCTTAAGGCTCGAACTTCAGATTGAGCCTACGTTCTCCATGCTAGTGCACCTCGGCCTTAAGGCTCGAACTTGAGTTTGAGCCTTTGCTCTCCATGCTAGTGCACCCAGGCCTTAAGGCTCAAACTTGAGTTTGAGCCTTTGCTCTCCATGCTAGTGCACCCCGGTCTTAAGGCTCGAAATTGAGTTTGAGCCTTTGCTCTCCATGCTAGTGCACCCCAGTCTTAAGGCTCGAACTTCAGATTGAGCCTTCGTTCTCCATGCTAGTGTACCCCGGCCTTAAGGCTCGACCTAGATTGAGTCTTTGTTCTCCATGTTACCCCGGCCTTAAGGCTCGAACTTGAGTTTGAGCCTTTGCTCTCCATGTTAGTGCACCCCGGCCTTAAGGCTTGAACTTGAGTTTGAGCCTTTGCTCTCCATGCTAGTGCACCTCGAGGTTAAGGCTCGAACTTGAGTTTGAGCCTTTGCTCCTTTGCTCTCCATGCTAGTGCACCCCGGCCTTAAGGCTCGAACTTCAGATTGAGCCTTTGCTCCTTTGCTCTCCATGCTAGTGCACCCCGGCCTTAAGGCTCGAACTTCAGATTGAGCCTTCGTTCTCCATGCTAGTGCACCCCGGCCTTAAGGCTCAAACTTGAGTTTGAGCCTTTGCTCTCCATGCTAGTGCACCCCGGCCTTAAGGCTCGAACTTGAGTTTGAGCCTTTTCTCCTTTGCTCTCCATGCTAGTGCACCCCGGCCTTAAGGCTCGAACTTCAGATTGAGCCTTCGTTCTCCATGCTAGTGCACCCCGGCCTTAAGGCTCGAACTTGAGTTTGAGCCTTTGCTCTCCATGCTAGTGCACCCCGGCCTTAAGGCGGCTCGAACTTGAGTTTGAGCCTTTGCTCTCCATGCTAGTGCACCCCGGTCTTAAGGCTCGCACTTCAGATTGAGCCTTCGTTCTCCATGCTAGTGTACCCCAGCCTTAAGGCTCGACCTAGATTGAGTCTTTGTTCTCCATGTTAGTGCACCCCGGCCTTAAGGCTTGAACTTGAGTTTGAGCCTTTGCTCTCCATGTTAGTGCACCCCGGCCTTAAGGCTCGAACTTGAGTTTGAGCCTTTGCTCTCCATGCTAGTGCACCCCGACGTTAAGGCTCGAACTTGAGTTTGAGCCTTTGCTCCTTTGCTCTCCATGCTAGTGCACCCCGGCCTTAAGGCTCGAACTTCAGATTGAGCCTTCGTTCTCCATGCTAGTGCACCCCAGCCTTAAGGCTCGAACTTGAGTTTGAGCCTTTGCTCTCCATGCTAGTGCACCCCGGCCTTAAGGCTCAAACTTGAGTTTGAGTCTTTGCTCTCCATGCTAGTGCACCCCGGTCTTAAGGCTCGAAATTGAGTTTGAGCCTTTGCTCTCCATGCTAGTGCACCCCGGCCTTAAGGCGGCTCGAACTTGAGTTTGAGCCTTTGCTCTCCATGCTAGTGCACCCCGGTCTTAAGGCTCGCACTTCAGATTGAGCCTTCGTTCTCCATGCTAGTGTACCCCGGCCTTAAGGCTCGACCTAGATTGAGTCTTTGTTCTCCATGTTAGTGCACCCCGGCCTTAAGGCTCGAACTTGAGTTTGAGCCTTTGCTCTCCATGTTAGTGCACCCCGGCCTTAAGGCTCGAACTTGAGTTTGAGCCTTTGCTCTCCATGCTAGTGCATCCCGGCCTTAAGGTTTGAACTTGAGTTTGAGCCTTTGCTCTCCATGCTAGTGCACCCCGACGCTAAGGCTCGAACTTGAGTTTGAGCCTTTGCTCCTTTGCTCTCCATGCTAGTGCACCCCGGCCTTAAGGCTCGAACTTCAGATTGAGCCTTCGTTCTCCATGCTAGTGCACCCCGGCCTTAAGGCTCGAACTTGAGTTTGAGCCTTTGCTCTCCATGCTAGTGCACCCCGGCCTTAAGGCTCGAACTTGAGTTTGAGCCTTTGCTCCTTTGCTCTCCATGTAAGTGCACCCTGGCCTTAAGGCTCGAACTTCAGATTGAGCCTTTGCTCTCCATCCTAGTGCACCCCGGCCTTAAGGCTCGAACTTGAGTTTGAGCCCTTGCTCTCCATGCTAGTGCACCCCGGCCTTAAGGCTCGAACTTGAGTTTGAGCCTTTGCTCTCCATGCTAGTGCACCCCGGCGTTAAGGCTCGAACTTGAGTTTGAGCCTTTGCTCCTTTGCTCTCCATGCTAGTGCACCCCAGTCTTAAGGCTTGAACTTCAGATTGAGCCTTCGTTCTCCATGCTAGTGTACCCCGACCTTAAGGGTTGACCTAGATTGAGTTTTTGTTGTCCATGTTAGTGCACCCCGGTCTTAAGGCTCGAACTTGAGTTTGAGCCTTTGCTCTCCATGCTAGTGCACCCGGCCTTAAGGCTCGAACTTCAATTTGAGCCTTTGCTCCTTTGCTCTAAATACTAGTGCACCCCGTCCTGAACACTCGAACTTCAGGTTGAGCCTTCGTTCTCCATGCTAGTGCACCCCGGCCTTAAGGCTTGAACTTGAGTTTGAGCCTTTGCTCTCCATGCTAGTGCACCCCGGCCTTAAGGCTCGAACTTCAGATTGAGCCTTCATTCTCCATGCTAGTGTACCCCGGCCTTAAGGCTCGACCTAGATTGAGTCTTTGTTCTCCATGTTAGTGCACCCCGGCCTTAAGGCTCGAACTTGAGTTTGAGCCTTTGCTCTCCATGCTAGTGCACCCCGGCGTTAAGGCTCGAACTTGAGTTTGAGCCTTTGCTCCTTTTCTCTCCATGCTAGTGCACCCCGGCCAAGGCTCGAACTTGAGTTTGAGCCTTTGCTCTCTATGCTAGTGCACCCCGGCGTTAAGGCTCGAACTTGAGTTTGAGCCTTTGCTCCTTTGCTCTCCATGCTAGTGCACCCCGGCCTTAAGGCTCAAACTTGAGTTTGAGCCTTTGCTCTCCATGCTAGTGCACCCCGGCCTTAAGGCTCGAACTTGAGTTTGAGCCTTTGCTCTCCATGCTAGTGCACCCCGGTCTTAAGGCTCGAAATTGAGTTTGCGCCTTTGCTCTCCATGCTAGTGCACCCCAGTCTTAAGGCTCGAACTTCAGATTGAGCCTTCGTTTTTCATGCTAGTGTACCCCGGCCTTAAGGCTCGAACTTGAGTTTGAGCCTTTGCTCTCCATGCTAGTGCACCCCCGTGTTAAGGCTCGAACTTGAGTTTGAGCCTTTGCTCCTTTGCTCTCCATGCTAGTGCACCCCAGCCTTAAGGCTCGAACTTGAGTTTGAGCCTTTGCTCTCCATGCTAGTGCACCCCGGCCTTAAGGCTCGAACTTGAGTTTGAGCCTTTGCTCTCCATGCTAGTGCACCCCGGTCTTAAGGCTCGAAATTGAGTTTGAGCCTTTGCTCTCCATGCTAGTGCACCCCAGTCTTAAGGCTCGAACTTCAGATTGAGCCTTAGTTCTCCATGCTAGTGTACCCCGGCCTTAAGGCTCGACCTAGATTGAGTCTTTGTTCTCCATGTTAGTGCACCCCGGCCTTAAGGCTCGAACTTGAGTTTGAGCCTTTGCTCTCCATGTTAGTGCACCCTGGCCTTAAGTCTCGAACTTGAGTTTGAGACTTTGCTCTGCATGCTAGTGCACCCCGGCGTTAAGGCTCGAACTTGAGTTTGAGCCTTTGCTCCTTTGCTCTCCATGCTAGTGCACCCCGGCCTTAAGGCTCGAACTTGAGTTTAAGCCTTTGCTCTCCATGCTAGTGCACCCCGGCCTTAAGTCTCGAACTTGAGTTTGAGCCTTTGCTCTCCATGCTAGTGCACCCCAGCCTTAAGGCTCGAACTTGAGTTTGAGCCTTTGCTCTCCATGCTAGTGCACCCCGGTCTTAAGGCTCGAAATTGAGTTTGAGCCTTTGCTCTCCATGCCAGTGCACCCTAGTGTTAAGGCTCAAACTTCAGATTGAGCCTTCATTCTCCATGCTAGTATACCCTGGTCTTAAGGCTCGACCTAGATTGAGTCTTTGTTCTCCATGTTAGTGCACCCCGGCCTTAAGGCTCGAACTTGAGTTTGAGCCTTTGCTCTCCATGTTAGTGCACCCCGGCCTTAAGGCTCGAACTTGAGTTTGAGCCTTTGCTCTCCATGCTAGTGCACCCCGGTGTTAAGGCTCGAACTTGAGTTTAAGCCTTTGCTCCTTCGCTCTCCATGCTAGTGCACCCCGGCCTTAAGGCTCGAACTTGAGTTTGAGCCTTTGCTCTCCATGCTAGTGCACCCCGGCCTTAAGGCTCGAACTTGAGTTTGAGCCTTTGCTCTCCATGCTAGTGCACCCCGGTCTTAAGGCTCGAACTTCAGATTGAGCCTTCGTTCTCCATGCTAGTGTACCCCGGCCTTAAGGCTTGACCTAGATTGAGTCTTTGTTCTCCATGTTAGTGCACCCCGGCCTTAAGGCTCGAACTTGAGTTTGAGCCTTTGCTCTCCATGTTAGTGCACCCGGCCTTAAGGCTCGAACTTGAGTTTGAGGCTTTGCCCATGCTAGTGCACCCCGGCGTTAAGGCTCGAACTTGAGTTTGAGCCTTTGCTCCTTTGCTCTCCATGCTAGTGCACCCCGGCCTTAAGGCTCGAACTTCAGATTGAGCCTTCGTTCTCCATGCTAGTGCACCCCGGCCTTAAGGCTCGAACTTGAGTTTGAGCCTTTGCTCTCCATGCTAGTGCACCCCGGCCTTAAGGCGGCTCGAACTTGAGTTTGAGCCTTTGCTCTCCATGCTAGTGCACCCCGGTCTTAAGGCTCGCACTTCAGATTGAGCCTTCGTTCTCCATGCTAGTGTACCCCGGCCTTAAGGCTCGACCTAGATTGAGTCTTTGTTCTCCATGTTAGTGCACCCTGGCCTTAAGGCTCGAACTTGAGTTTGAGCCTTTGCTCTCCATGTTCGTGCACCCCGGCCTTAAGGCTCGAACTTGAGTTTGAGCCTTTGCTCTCCATGCTAGTGCACCCCGACGTTAAGGCTCGAACTTGAGTTTGAGCCTTTGCTCCTTTGCTCTCCATGCTAGTGCACCCCGGCCTTAAGGCTCGAACTTCAGATTGAGCCTTCGTTCTCCATGCTAGTGCACCCCGGCCTTAAGGCTCGAACTTGAGTTTGAGCCTTTGCTCTCCATGCTAGTGCACCCCGGCCTTAAGGCTCAAACTTGAGTTTGAGTCTTTGCTCTCCATGCTAGTGCACCCCGGTCTTAAGGCTCGAAATTGAGTTTGAGCCTTTGCTCTCCATGCTAGTGCACCCCAGTCTTAAGGCTCGAACTTCAGATTGAGCCTTCGTTCTCCATGCTAGTGTACCCCGGCCTTAAGGCTCGACCTAGATTGAGCTTTGTTCTCCATGTTAGTGCACCCCGGCCTTAAGGCTCGAACTTGAGTTTGAGCCTTTGCTCTCCATGTTAGTGCACCCCGACCTTAAGGCTCGAACTTGAGTTTGAGCCTTTGCTCTCCATGTTAGTGCACCCCGACCTTAAGGCTCGAACTTGAGTTTGAGCCTTTGCTTTCCATGCTAGTGCACCCCGGCGTTAAGGCTCGAACTTGAGTTTGAGCCTTTGCTCCTTTGCTCTCCATGCTAGTGCACCCCGGCCTTAAGGCTCGAACTTCAGATTGAGCCTACGTTCTCCATGCTAGTGCACCTCGGCCTTAAGGCTCGAACTTGAGTTTGAGCCTTTGCTCTCCATGCTAGTGCACCCCGGCCTTAAGGCTCAAACTTGAGTTTGAGCCTTTGCTCTCCATGCTAGTGCACCCCGGTCTTAAGGCTCGAAATTGAGTTTGAGCCTTTGCTCTCCATGCTAGTGCACCCCAGTCTTAAGGCTCGAACTTCAGATTGAGCCTTCGTTCTCCATGCTAGTGTACCCCGGCCTTAAGGCTCGACCTAGATTGAGTCTTTGTTCTCCATGTTACCCCGGCCTTAAGGCTCGAACTTGAGTTTGAGCCTTTGCTCTCCATGTTAGTGCACCCCGGCCTAAAGGCTTGAACTTGAGTTTGAGCCTTTGCTCTCCATGCTAGTGCACCTCGAGGTTAAGGCTCGAACTTGAGTTTGAGCCTTTGCTCCTTTGCTCTCCATGCTAGTGCACCCCGGCCTTAAGGCTCGAACTTCAGATTGAGCCTTTGCTCCTTTGCTCTCCATGCTAGTGCACCCCGGCCTTAAGGCTCGAACTTCAGATTGAACCTTCGTTCTCCATGCTAGTGCACCCCGGCCTTAAGGCTCAAACTTGAGTTTGAGCCTTTGCTCTCCATGCTAGTGCACCCCGGCCTTAAGGCTCGAACTTGAGTTTGAGCCTTTTCTCCTTTGCTCTCCATGCTAGTGCACCCCGGCCTGAAGGCTCGAACTTCAGATTGAGCCTTCGTTCTCCATGCTAGTGCACCCCGGCCTTAAGGCTCGAACTTGAGTTTGAGCCTTTGCTCTCCATGCTAGTGCACCCCGGCCTTAAGGCGGCTCGAACTTGAGTTTGAGCCTTTGCTCTCCATGCTAGTGCACCCCGGTCTTAAGGCTCGCACTTCAGATTGAGCCTTCGTTCTCCATGCTAGTGTACCCCAGCCTTAAGGCTCGACCTAGATTGAGTCTTTGTTCTCCATGTTAGTGCACCCCGGCCTTAAGGCTTGAACTTGAGTTTGAGCCTTTGCTCTCCATGTTAGTGCACCCCGGCCTTAAGGCTCGAACTTGAGTTTGAGCCTTTGCTCTCCATGCTAGTGCACCCCGACGTTAAGGCTCGAACTTGAGTTTGAGCCTTTGCTCCTTTGCTCTCCATGCTAGTGCACCCCGGCCTTAAGGCTCGAACTTCAGATTGAGCCTTCGTTCTCCATGCTAGTGCACCCCAGCCTTAAGGCTCGAACTTGAGTTTGAGCCTTTGCTCTCCATGCTAGTGCACCCCGGCCTTAAGGCTCAAACTTGAGTTTGAGTCTTTGCTCTCCATGCTAGTGCACCCCGGTCTTAAGGCTCGAAATTGAGTTTGAGCCTTTGCTCTCCATGCTAGTGCACCCCGGCCTTAAGGCGGCTCGAACTTGAGTTTGAGCCTTTGCTCTCCATGCTAGTGCACCCCGGTCTTAAGGCTCGCACTTCAGATTGAGCCTTCGTTCTCCATGCTAGTGTACCCCGGCCTTAAGGCTCGACCTAGATTGAGTCTTTGTTCTCCATGTTAGTGCACCCCGGCCTTAAGGCTCGAACTTGAGTTTGAGCCTTTGCTCTCCATGTTAGTGCACCCCGGCCTTAAGGCTCGAACTTGAGTTTGAGCCTTTGCTCTCCATGCTAGTGCACCCCGACGTTAAGGCGCAAACTTGAGTTTGAGCCTTTGCTCCTTTGCTCTCCATGCTAGTGCACCCCGGGGCCTTAAGGCGCGAACTTCAGATTGAGCCTTCGTTCTCCATGCTAGTGCACCCCGGCCTTAAGGCTCGAACTTGAGTTTGAGCCTTTGCTCTCCATGCTAGTGCACCCCGGCCTTAAGGCTCGAACTTGAGTTTGAGTCTTTGCTCTCCATGCTAGTGCACCCCGGTCTTAAGGCTCGAAATTGAGTTTGAGCCTTTGCTCTCCATGCTAGTGCACCCCAGTCTTAAGGCTCGAACTTCAGATTGAGCCTTCGTTCTCCAACCCCGGCCTTAAGGCTCGACCTAGATTGAGCTTTGTTCTCCATGTTAGTGCACCCCGGCCTTAAGGCGGCTCGAACTTGAGTTTGAGCCTTTGCTCTCCATGCTAGTGCACCCCGGTCTTAAGGCTCGCACTTCAGATTGAGCCTTCGTTCTCCATGCTAGTGTACCCCGGCCTTAAGGCTCGACCTAGATTGAGTCTTTGTTCTCCATGTTAGTGCACCCTGGCCTTAAGGCTCGAACTTGAGTTTGAGCCTTTGCTCTCCATGTTCGTGCACCCCGGCCTTAAGGCTCGAACTTGAGTTTGAGCCTTTGCTCTCCATGCTAGTGCACCCCGACGTTAAGGCTCGAACTTGAGTTTGAGCCTTTGCTCCTTTGCTCTCCATGCTAGTGCACCCCGGCCTTAAGGCTCGAACTTCAGATTGAGCCTTCGTTCTCCATGCTAGTGCACCCCGGCCTTAAGGCTCGAACTTGAGTTTGAGCCTTTGCTCTCCATGCTAGTGCACCCCGGCCTTAAGGCTCAAACTTGAGTTTGAGTCTTTGCTCTCCATGCTAGTGCACCCCGGTCTTAAGGCTCGAAATTGAGTTTGAGCCTTTGCTCTCCATGCTAGTGCACCCCAGTCTTAAGGCTCGAACTTCAGATTGAGCCTTCGTTCTCCATGCTAGTGTACCCCGGCCTTAAGGCTCGACCTAGATTGAGCTTTGTTCTCCATGTTAGTGCACCCCGGCCTTAAGGCTCGAACTTGAGTTTGAGCCTTTGCTCTCCATGTTAGTGCACCCCGACCTTAAGGCTCGAACTTGAGTTTGAGCCTTTGCTCTCCATGTTAGTGCACCCCGACCTTAAGGCTCGAACTTGAGTTTGAGCCTTTGCTTTCCATGCTAGTGCACCCCGGCGTTAAGGCTCGAACTTGAGTTTGAGCCTTTGCTCCTTTGCTCTCCATGCTAGTGCACCCCGGCCTTAAGGCTCGAACTTCAGATTGAGCCTACGTTCTCCATGCTAGTGCACCTCGGCCTTAAGGCTCGAACTTGAGTTTGAGCCTTTGCTCTCCATGCTAGTGCACCCCGGCCTTAAGGCTCAAACTTGAGTTTGAGCCTTTGCTCTCCATGCTAGTGCACCCCGGTCTTAAGGCTCGAAATTGAGTTTGAGCCTTTGCTCTCCATGCTAGTGCACCCCAGTCTTAAGGCTCGAACTTCAGATTGAGCCTTCGTTCTCCATGCTAGTGTACCCCGGCCTTAAGGCTCGACCTAGATTGAGTCTTTGTTCTCCATGTTACCCCGGCCTTAAGGCTCGAACTTGAGTTTGAGCCTTTGCTCTCCATGTTAGTGCACCCCGGCCTTAAGGCTTGAACTTGAGTTTGAGCCTTTGCTCTCCATGCTAGTGCACCTCGAGGTTAAGGCTCGAACTTGAGTTTGAGCCTTTGCTCCTTTGCTCTCCATGCTAGTGCACCCCGGCCTTAAGGCTCGAACTTCAGATTGAGCCTTTGCTCCTTTGCTCTCCATGCTAGTGCACCCCGGCCTTAAGGCTCGAACTTCAGATTGAGCCTTCGTTCTCCATGCTAGTGCACCCCGGCCTTAAGGCTCAAACTTGAGTTTGAGCCTTTGCTCTCCATGCTAGTGCACCCCGGCCTTAAGGCTCGAACTTGAGTTTGAGCCTTTTCTCCTTTGCTCTCCATGCTAGTGCACCCCGGCCTTAAGGCTCGAACTTCAGATTGAGCCTTCGTTCTCCATGCTAGTGCACCCCGGCCTTAAGGCTCGAACTTGAGTTTGAGCCTTTGCTCTCCATGCTAGTGCACCCCGGCCTTAAGGCGGCTCGAACTTGAGTTTGAGCCTTTGCTCTCCATGCTAGTGCACCCCGGTCTTAAGGCTCGCACTTCAGATTGAGCCTTCGTTCTCCATGCTAGTGTACCCCAGCCTTAAGGCTCGACCTAGATTGAGTCTTTGTTCTCCATGTTAGTGCACCCCGGCCTTAAGGCTTGAACTTGAGTTTGAGCCTTTGCTCTCCATGTTAGTGCACCCCGGCCTTAAGGCTCGAACTTGAGTTTGAGCCTTTGCTCTCCATGCTAGTGCACCCCGACGTTAAGGCTCGAACTTGAGTTTGAGCCTTTGCTCCTTTGCTCTCCATGCTAGTGCACCCCGGCCTTAAGGCTCGAACTTCAGATTGAGCCTTCGTTCTCCATGCTAGTGCACCCCAGCCTTAAGGCTCGAACTTGAGTTTGAGCCTTTGCTCTCCATGCTAGTGCACCCCGGCCTTAAGGCTCAAACTTGAGTTTGAGTCTTTGCTCTCCATGCTAGTGCACCCCGGTCTTAAGGCTCGAAATTGAGTTTGAGCCTTTGCTCTCCATGCTAGTGCACCCCGGCCTTAAGGCGGCTCGAACTTGAGTTTGAGCCTTTGCTCTCCATGCTAGTGCACCCCGGTCTTAAGGCTCGCACTTCAGATTGAGCCTTCGTTCTCCATGCTAGTGTACCCCGGCCTTAAGGCTCGACCTAGATTGAGTCTTTGTTCTCCATGTTAGTGCACCCCGGCCTTAAGGCTCGAACTTGAGTTTGAGCCTTTGCTCTCCATGTTAGTGCACCCCGGCCTTAAGGCTCGAACTTGAGTTTGAGCCTTTGCTCTCCATGCTAGTGCACCCCGACGTTAAGGCGCAAACTTGAGTTTGAGCCTTTGCTCCTTTGCTCTCCATGCTAGTGCACCCCGGGGCCTTAAGGCGCGAACTTCAGATTGAGCCTTCGTTCTCCATGCTAGTGCACCCCGGCCTTAAGGCTCGAACTTGAGTTTGAGCCTTTGCTCTCCATGCTAGTGCACCCCGGCCTTAAGGCTCGAACTTGAGTTTGAGTCTTTGCTCTCCATGCTAGTGCACCCCGGTCTTAAGGCTCGAAATTGAGTTTGAGCCTTTGCTCTCCATGCTAGTGCACCCCAGTCTTAAGGCTCGAACTTCAGATTGAGCCTTCGTTCTCCAACCCCGGCCTTAAGGCTCGACCTAGATTGAGTCTTTGTTCTCCATGTTAGTGCACCCCGGCCTTAAGGCTCGAACTTGAGTTTGAGCCTTTGCTCTCCATGTTAGTGCACCCCGGCCTTAAGGCTCGAACTTGAGTTTGAGCCTTTGCTCTCCATGCTAGTGCACCCCGACGTTAAGGCGCAAACTTGAGTTTGAGCCTTTGCTCCTTTGCTCTCCATGCTAGTGCACCCCGGGGCCTTAAGGCGCGAACTTCAGATTGAGCCTTCGTTCTCCATGCTAGTGCACCCCGGCCTTAAGGCTCGAACTTGAGTTTGAGCCTTTGCTCTCCATGCTAGTGCACCCCGGCCTTAAGGCTCGAACTTGAGTTTGAGTCTTTGCTCTCCATGCTAGTGCACCCCGGTCTTAAGGCTCGAAATTGAGTTTGAGCCTTTGCTCTCCATGCTAGTGCACCCCAGTCTTAAGGCTCGAACTTCAGATTGAGCCTTCGTTCTCCAACCCCGGCCTTAAGGCTCGACCTAGATTGAGCTTTGTTCTCCATGTTAGTGCACCCCGGCCTTAAGGCTCGAACTTGAGTTTGAGCCTTTCCTCTCCATGTTAGTGCACCCCGACCTTAAGGCTCGAATTTGAGTTTGAGCCTTTGCTTTCCATGCTAGTGCACCCTGGCGTTAAGGCTCGAACTTGAGTTTGAGCCTTTGCTCCTTTGCTCTCCATGCTAGTGCATCCCGGCGTTAAGGCTCGAACTTCAGATTGAGCCTTCGTTCTCCATGCTAGTGCACCTCGGCCTTAAGGCTCGAACTTGAGTTTGAGCCTTTGCTCTCCATGCTAGTGCACCCCGGCCTTAAGGCTCGAACTTGAGTTTGAGCCTTTGCTCTCCATGCTAGTGCACCCCAGTCTTAAGGCTCAAACTTCAAATTGAGCCTTCGTTCTCCATGCTAGTGTACCCCGGCCTTAAGGCTCAACCTAGATTGAGTCTTTGTTCTCCATGTTAGTGCACCCCGGCGGCCTTAAGGCTTAAACTTGAGTTTGAGCCTTTGCTCTCTATGTTAGTGCACCCCGGCCTTAAGGCTCGAACTTGAGTTTGAGCCTTTGCTCTCCATGCTAGTGCACCCCGGCGTTAAGGCTCGAACTTGATTTGAGCCTTTGCTCCTTTGCTCTCCATGCTAGTGCACCCCGGCCTTAAGGCTCGAACTTCAGATTGAGCCTTCGTTCTCCATGCTAGTGCACCCCGGCCTTAAGGCTCGAACTTGAGTTTGAGCCTTTGCTCTCCATGCTAGTGCACCCCGACCTTAAGGCTCGAACTTGAGTTTGAGCCTTTGCTTTCCATGCTAGTGCACCCCGGCGTTAAGGCTCGAACTTGAGTTTGAGCCTTTGCTCCTTTGCTCTCCATGCTAGTGCACCCCGGCCTTAAGGCTCGAACTTGAGTTTGAGCCTTTGCTCTCCATGCTAGTGCACCCCAGTCTTAAGGCTCAAACTTCAAATTGAGCCTTCGTTCTCCATGCTAGTGTACCCCGGCCTTAAGGCTCAACCTAGATTGAGTCTTTGTTCTCCATGTTAGTGCACCCCGGCCTTAAGGCTTAAACTTGAGTTTGAGCCTTTGCTCTCTATGTTAGTGCACCCCGGCCTTAAGGCTCGAACTTGAGTTTGAGCCTTTGCTCTCCATGCTAGTGCACCCCGGTGTTAAGGCTCGAACTTGAGTTTGAGCCTTTGCTCCTTTGCTCTCCATGCTAGTGCACCCCAGCCTTAAGGCTCGAACTTGAGTTTGAGCCTTTGCTCTCCATGCTAGTGCACCCCGGCCTTAAGGCTCGAACTTGAGTTTGAGCCTTTGCTCTCCATGCTAGTGCACCCCGGTCTTAAGGCTCGAAATTGAGTTTGAGCCTTTGCTCTCCATGCTAGTGCACCCCAGTCTTAAGGCTCGAACTTCAGATTGAGCCTTAGTTCTCCATGCTAGTGTACCCCGGCCTTAAGGCTCGACCTAGATTGAGTCTTTGTTCTCCATGTTAGTGCACCCCGGCCTTAAGGCTCGAACTTGAGTTTGAGCCTTTGCTCTCCATGTTAGTGCACCCCGGCCTTAAGTCTCGAACTTGAGTTTGAGCCTTTGCTCTGCATGCTAGTGCACCCCGGCGTTAAGGCTCGAACTTGAGTTTGAGCCTTTGCTCCTTTGCTCTCCATGCTAGTGCACCCCGGCCTTAAGGCTCGAACTTGAGTTTGAGCCTTTGCTCTCCATGCTAGTGCACCCCGGCCTTAAGTCTCGAACTTGAGTTTGAGCCTTTGCTCTCCATGCTAGTGCACCCCGGTCTTAAGGCTCGAACTTCAGATTGAGCCTTCGTTCTCCATGCTAGTGTACCCCGGCCTTAAGGCTTGACCTAGATTGAGTCTTTGTTCTCCATGTTAGTGCACCCCCGCCTTAAGGCTCGAACTTGAGTTTGAGCCTTTGCTCTCCATGTTAGTGCACCCCGGCCTTAAGGCTCGAACTTGAGTTTGAGGCTTTGCCCATGCTAGTGCACCCCGGCGTTAAGGCTCGAACTTGAGTTTGAGCCTTTGCTCCTTTGCTCTCCATGCTAGTGCACCCCGGCCTTAAGGCTCGAACTTCAGATTGAGCCTTCGTTCTCCATGCTAGTGCACCCCGGCCTTAAGGCTCGAACTTGAGTTTGAGCCTTTGCTCTCCATGCTAGTGCACCCCGGCCTTAAGGCGGCTCGAACTTGAGTTTGAGCCTTTGCTCTCCATGCTAGTGCACCCCGGTCTTAAGGCTCGCACTTCAGATTGAGCCTTCATTCTCCATGCTAGTGTACCCCGGCCTTAAGGCTCGACCTAGATTGAGTCTTTGTTCTCCATGTTAGTGCACCCCGGCCTTAAGGCTCGAACTTGAGTTTGAGCCTTTGCTCTCCATGTTAGTGCACCCCGGCCTTAAGGCTCGAACTTGAGTTTGAGCCTTTGCTCTCCATGCTAGTGCACCCCGACGTTAAGGCGCAAACTTGAGTTTGAGCCTTTGCTCCTTTGCTCTCCATGCTAGTGCACCCCGGGGCCTTAAGGCGCAAACTTCAGATTGAGCCTTCGTTCTCCATGCTAGTGCACCCCGGCCTTAAGGCTCGAACTTGAGTTTGAGCCTTTGCTCTCCATGCTAGTGCACCCCGGCCTTAAGGCTCGAACTTGAGTTTGAGTCTTTGCTCTCCATGCTAGTGCACCCCGGTCTTAAGGCTCGAAATTGAGTTTGAGCCTTTGCTCTCCATGCTAGTGCATCCCAGTCTTAAGGCTCGAACTTCAGATTGAGCCTTCGTTCTCCAACCCCGGCCTTAAGGCTCGACCTAGATTGAGCTTTGTTCTCCATGTTAGTGCACCCCGGCCTTAAGGCTCGAACTTGAGTTTGAGCCTTTGCTCTCCATGTTAGTGCACCCCGGCCTTAAGGCTCGAACTTGAGTTTGAGGCTTTGCCCATGCTAGTGCACCCCGGCGTTAAGGCTCGAACTTGAGTTTGAGCCTTTGCTCCTTTGCTCTCCATGCTAGTGCACCCCGGCCTTAAGGCTCAAACTTCAGATTGAGCCTTCGTTCTCCATGCTAGTGCACCCCGGCCTTAAGGCTCGAACTTGAGTTTGAGCCTTTGCTCTCCATGCTAGTGCACCCCGGCCTTAAGGCGGCTCGAACTTGAGTTTGAGCCTTTGCTCTCCATGCTAGTGCACCCCGGTCTTAAGGCTCGCACTTCAGATTGAGCCTTCATTCTCCATGCTAGTGTACCCCGGCCTTAAGGCTCGACCTAGATTGAGTCTTTGTTCTCCATGTTAGTGCACCCCGGCCTTAAGGCTCGAACTTGAGTTTGAGCCTTTGCTCTCCATGTTAGTGCACCCCGGCCTTAAGGCTCGAACTTGAGTTTGAGCCTTTGCTCTCCATGCTAGTGCACCCCGACGTTAAGGCGCAAACTTGAGTTTGAGCCTTTGCTCCTTTGCTCTCCATGCTAGTGCACCCCGGGGCCTTAAGGCGCGAACTTCAGATTGAGCCTTCGTTCTCCATGCTAGTGCACCCCGGCCTTAAGGCTCGAACTTGAGTTTGAGCCTTTGCTCTCCATGCTAGTGCACCCCGGCCTTAAGGCTCGAACTTGAGTTTGAGTCTTTGCTCTCCATGCTAGTGCACCCCGGTCTTAAGGCTCGAAATTGAGTTTGAGCCTTTGCTCTCCATGCTAGTGCACCCCAGTCTTAAGGCTCGAACTTCAGATTGAGCCTTCGTTCTCCAACCCCGGCCTTAAGGCTCGACCTAGATTGAGCTTTGTTCTCCATGTTAGTGCACCCCGGCCTTAAGGCTCGAACTTGAGTTTGAGCCTTTCCTCTCCATGTTAGTGCACCCCGACCTTAAGGCTCGAATTTGAGTTTGAGCCTTTGCTTTCCATGCTAGTGCACCCCGGCGTTAAGGCTCGAACTTGAGTTTGAGCCTTTGCTCCTTTGCTCTCCATGCTAGTGCATCCCGGCGTTAAGGCTCGAACTTCAGATTGAGCCTTCGTTCTCCATGCTAGTGCACCTCGGCCTTAAGGCTCGAACTTGAGTTTGAGCCTTTGCTCTCCATGCTAGTGCACCCCGGCCTTAAGGCTCGAACTTGAGTTTGAGCCTTTGCTCTCCATGCTAGTGCACCCCAGTCTTAAGGCTCAAACTTCAAATTGAGCCTTCGTTCTCCATGCTAGTGTACCCCGGCCTTAAGGCTCAACCTAGATTGAGTCTTTGTTCTCCATGTTAGTGCACCCCGGCCTTAAGGCTTAAACTTGAGTTTGAGCCTTTGCTCTCTATGTTAGTGCACCCCGGCCTTAAGGCTCAAACTTGAGTTTGAGCCTTTGCTCTCCATGCTAGTGCACCCCGGCGTTAAGGCTCGAACTTGAGTTTGAGCCTTTGCTCCTTTGCTCTCCATGCTAGTGCACCCCGGCCTTAAGGCTCGAACTTCAGATTGAGCCTTCGTTCTCCATGCTAGTGCACCCCGGCCTTAAGGCTCGAACTTGAGTTTGAGCCTTTGCTCTCCATGCTAGTGCACCCCGACCTTAAGGCTCGAACTTGAGTTTGAGCCTTTGCTTTCCATGCTAGTGCACCCCGGCGTTAAGGCTCGAACTTGAGTTTGAGCCTTTGCTCCTTTGCTCTCCATGCTAGTGCATCCCGGCGTTAAGGCTCGAACTTCAAATTGCGCCTTCGTTCTCCATGCTAGTGCACCTCGGCCTTAAGGCTCGAACTTGAGTTTGAGCCTTTGCTCTCCATGCTAGTGCACCCCGGCCTTAAGGCTCGAACTTGAGTTTGAGCCTTTGCTCTCCATGCTAGTGCACCCCAGTCTTAAGGCTCAAACTTCAGATTGAGCCTTCGTTCTCCATGCTAGTGTACCCCGGCCTTAAGGCTAAACCTAGATTAAGTCTTTGTTCTCCATGTTAGTGCACCCCGGCCTTAAGGCTCGAACTTGAGTTTGAGCCTTTGCTCTCTATGTTAGTGCACCCCGGCCTTAAGGCTCGAACTTGAGTTTCAGCCTTTGCTCTCCATGCTAGTGCACCCCGGCGTTAAGGCTCGAACTTGAGTTTGAGCCTTTGCTCCTTTGCTCTCCATGCTAGTGCACCCCGGCCTTAAGACTCGAACTTCAGATTGAGCCTTCGTTCTCCATGCTAGTGCACCCCGGCCTTAAGGCTCGAACTTGAGTTTGAGCCTTTGCTCTCCATGCTAGTGCACCCCGGCCTTAAGGCTCGAACTTGAGTTTGAGTCTTTGCTCTCCATGGTAGTGCACCCCGGTCTTAAGGCCCGAACTTCAGATTGAGCCTTCGTTCTCCATGCTAGTGCACCCCGGCCTTAAGGCTCGAACTTGAGTTTGAGCCTTTGCTCTCCATGCTAGTGCACCCCGGCGTTAAGGCTCGAACTTGAGTTTGAGCCTTTGCTCCTTTTCTCTCCATGCTAGTGCACCCCGGCCAAGGCTCGAACTTGAGTTTGAGCCTTTGCTCTCTATGCTAGTGCACCCCGGCCTTAAGGCTCGAACTTGAGTTTGAGCCTTTGCTCCTTTGCTCTCCATGCTAGTGCACCCCGGCCTTAAGGCTCAAACTTGAGTTTGAGCCTTTGCTCTCCATGCTAGTGCACCCCGGCCTTAAGGCTCGAACTTGAGTTTGAGCCTTTGCTCTCCATGCTAGTGCACCCCGGTCTTAAGGCTCGAAATTGAGTTTGCGCCTTTGCTCTCAATGCTAGTGCACCCCAGTCTTAAGGCTCGAACTTCAGATTGAGCCTTCGTTCTTCATGCTAGTGTACCCCGGCCTTAAGGCTCGAACTTGAGTTTGAGCCTTTGCTCTCCATGCTAGTGCACCCCGGTGTTAAGGCTCGAACTTGAGTTTGAGCCTTTGCTCCTTTGCTCTCCATGCTAGTGCACCCCAGCCTTAAGGCTCGAACTTGAGTTTGAGCCTTTGCTCTCCATGCTAGTGCACCCCGGCCTTAAGGCTCGAACTTGAGTTTGAGCCTTTGCTCTCCATGCTAGTGCACCCCGGTCTTAAGGCTCGAAATTGAGTTTGAGCCTTTGCTCTCCATGCTAGTGCACCCCGGTCTTAAGGCTCGAACTTCAGATTGAGCCTTAGTTCTCCATGCTAGTGTACCCCGGCCTTAAGGCTCGACCTAGATTGAGTCTTTGTTCTCCATGTTAGTGCACCCCGGCCTTAAGGCTCGAACTTGAGTTTGAGCCTTTGCTCTCCATGTTAGTGCACCCCGGCCTTAAGTCTCGAACTTGAGTTTGAGCCTTTGCTCTGCATGCTAGTGCACCCCGGCGTTAAGGCTCGAACTTGAGTTTGAGCCTTTGCTCCTTTGCTCTCCATGCTAGTGCACCCCGGCCTTAAGGCTCGAACTTGAGTTTGAGCCTTTGCTCTCCATGCTAGTGCACCCCGGCCTTAAGTCTCGAACTTGAGTTTGAGCCTTTGCTCTCCATGCTAGTGCACCCCGGCCTTAAGGCTCGAACTTGAGTTTGAGCCTTTGCTCTCCATGCTAGTGCACCCCGGTCTTAAGGCTCGAAATTGAGTTTGAGCCTTTGCTCTCCATGCCAGTGCACCCTAGTCTTAAGGCTCAAGCTTCAGATTGAGCCTTCATTCTCCATGCTAGTGTACCCTGGTCTTAAGGCTCGACCTAGATTGAGTCTTTGTTCTCCATGTTAGTGCACCCCGGCCTTAAGGCTCGAACTTGAGTTTGAGCCTTTGCTCTCCATGTTAGTGCACCCCGGCCTTAAGGCTCGAACTTGAGTTTGAGCCTTTGCTCTCCATGCTAGTGCACCCCGGTGTTAAGGCTCGAACTTGAGTTTAAGCCTTTGCTCCTTCGCTCTCCATGCTAGTGCACCCCGGCCTTAAGGCTCGAACTTGAGTTTGAGCCTTTGCTCTCCATGCTAGTGCACCCCGGCCTTAAGGCTCGAACTTGAGTTTGAGCCTTTGCTCTCCATGCTAGTGCACCCCGGTCTTAAGGCTCGAACTTCAGATTGAGCCTTCGTTCTCCATGCTAGTGTACCCCGGCCTTAAGGCTTGACCTAGATTGAGTCTTTGTTCTCCATGTTAGTGCACCCCGGCCTTAAGGCTCGAACTTGAGTTTGAGCCTTTGCTCTCCATGTTAGTGCACCCCGGCCTTAAGGCTCGAACTTGAGTTTGAGGCTTTGCCCATGCTAGTGCACCCCGGCGTTAAGGCTCGAACTTGAGTTTGAGCCTTTGCTCCTTTGCTCTCCATGCTAGTGCACCCCGGCCTTAAGGCTCGAACTTCAGATTGAGCCTTCGTTCTCCATGCTAGTGCACCCCGGCCTTAAGGCTCGAACTTGAGTTTGAGCCTTTGCTCTCCATGCTAGTGCACCCCGGCCTTAAGGCGGCTCGAACTTGAGTTTGAGCCTTTGCTCTCCATGCTAGTGCACCCCGGTCTTAAGGCTCGCACTTCAGATTGAGCCTTCGTTCTCCATGCTAGTGTACCCCGGCCTTAAGGCTCGACCTAGATTGAGTCTTTGTTCTCCATGTTAGTGCACCCCGGCCTTAAGGCTCGAACTTGAGTTTGAGCCTTTGCTCTCCATGTTAGTGCACCCCGGCCTTAAGGCTCGAACTTGAGTTTGAGCCTTTGCTCTCCATGCTAGTGCACCCCGACGTTAAGGCGCAAACTTGAGTTTGAGCCTTTGCTCCTTTGCTCTCCATGCTAGTGCACCCCGGGGCCTTAAGGCGCGAACTTCAGATTGAGCCTTCGTTCTCCATGCTAGTGCACCCCGGCCTTAAGGCTCGAACTTGAGTTTGAGCCTTTGCTCTCCATGCTAGTGCACCCCGGCCTTAAGGCTCGAACTTGAGTTTGAGTCTTTGCTCTCCATGCTAGTGCACCCCGGTCTTAAGGCTCGAAATTGAGTTTGAGCCTTTGCTCTCCATGCTAGTGCACCCCAGTCTTAAGGCTCGAACTTCAGATTGAGCCTTCGTTCTCCAACCCCGGCCTTAAGGCTCGACCTAGATTGAGCTTTGTTCTCCATGTTAGTGCACCCCGGCCTTAAGGCTCGAACTTGAGTTTGAGCCTTTCCTCTCCATGTTAGTGCACCCCGACCTTAAGGCTCGAACTTGAGTTTGAGCCTTTGCTTTCCATGCTAGTGCACCCCGGCGTTAAGGCTCGAACTTGAGTTTGAGCCTTTGCTCCTTTGCTCTCCATGCTAGTGCATCCCGGCGTTAAGGCTCGAACTTCAGATTGAGCCTTCGTTCTCCATGCTAGTGCACCTCGGCCTTAAGGCTCGAACTTGAGTTTGAGCCTTTGCTCTCCATGCTAGTGCACCCCGGCCTCAAGGCTCGAACTTGAGTTTGAGCCTTTGCTCTCCATGCTAGTGCACCCCAGTCTTAAGGCTCAAACTTCAGATTGAGCCTTCGTTCTCCATGCTAGTGTACCCCGGCCTTAATGCTCAACCTAGATTGAGTCTTTGTTCTCCATGTTAGTGCACCCCGGCCTTAAGGCTCGAACTTGAGTTTGAGCCTTTGCTCTCTATGTTAGTGCACCCCGGCCTTAAGGCTCGAACTTGAGTTTGAGCCTTTGCTCTCCATGCTAGTGCACCCCGGCGTTAAGGCTCGAACTTGAGTTTGAGCCTTTGCTCCTTTGCTCTCCATGCTACTACACCCCGGCCTTAAGACTCGAACTTCAGATTGAGCCTTCGTTCTCCATGCTAGTGCACCCCGGCCTTAAGGCTCGAACTTGAGTTTGAGCCTTTGCTCTCCATGCTAGTGCACCCCGGCCTTAAGGCTCGAACTTGAGTTTGAGTCTTTGCTCTCCATGGTAGTGCACCCCGGTCTTAAGGCTCGAACTTCAGATTGAGCCTTCGTTCTCCATGCTAGTGTACCCCGGCCTTAAGGCTCGACCTAGATTGAGTCTTTGTTCTCCATGTTAGTGCACCCTGGCCTTAAGGCTCGAACTTGAGTTTGAGCCTTTGCTCTCCATGTTAGTGCATCCCGGCCTTAAGGTTTGAACTTGAGTTTGAGCCTTTGCTCTCCATGCTAGTGCACCCCGACGCTAAGGCTCGAACTTGAGTTTGAGCCTTTGCTCCTTTGCTCTCCATGCTAGTGCACCCCGGCCTTAAGGCTCGAACTTCAGATTGAGCCTTCGTTCTCCATGCTAGTGCACCCCGGCCTTAAGGCTCGAACTTGAGTTTGAGCCTTTGCTCTCCATGCTAGTGCACCCCGGCCTTAAGGCTCGAACTTGAGTTTGAGCCTTTGCTCCTTTGCTCTCCATGTAAGTGCACCCTGGCCTTAAGGCTCGAACTTCAGATTGAGCCTTTGCTCTCCATCCTAGTGCACCCCGGCCTTAAGGCTCGAACTTGAGTTTGAGCCCTTGCTCTCCATGCTAGTGCACCCCGGCCTTAAGGCTCGAACTTGAGTTTGAGCCTTTGCTCTCCATGCTAGTGCACCCCGGCGTTAAGGCTCGAACTTGAGTTTGAGCCTTTGCTCCTTTGCTCTCCATGCTAGTGCACCCCAGTCTTAAGGCTTGAACTTCAGATTGAGCCTTCGTTCTCCATGCTAGTGTACCCCGACCTTAAGGGTTGACCTAGATTGAGTTTTTGTTGTCCATGTTAGTGCACCCCGGTCTTAAGGCTCGAACTTCAGATTGAGCCTTCGTTCTCCAACCCCGGCCTTAAGGCTCGACCTAGATTGAGCTTTGTTCTCCATGTTAGTGCACCCCGGCCTTAAGGCTCGAACTTGAGTTTGAGCCTTTCCTCTCCATGTTAGTGCACCCCGACCTTAAGGCTCGAACTTGAGTTTGAGCCTTTGCTTTCCATGCTAGTGCACCCCGGCGTTAAGGCTCGAACTTGAGTTTGAGCCTTTGCTCCTTTGCTCTCCATGCTAGTGCATCCCGGCGTTAAGGCTCGAACTTCAGATTGAGCCTTCGTTCTCCATGCTAGTGCACCTCGGCCTTAAGGCTCGAACTTGAGTATGAGCCTTTGCTCTCCATGCTAGTGCACCCCGGCCTCAAGGCTCGAACTTGAGTTTGAGCCTTTGCTCTCCATGCTAGTGCACCCCAGTCTTAAGGCTCAAACTTCAGATTGAGCCTTCGTTCTCCATGCTAGTGTACCCCGGCCTTAATGCTCAACCTAGATTGAGTCTTTGTTCTCCATGTTAGTGCACCCCGGCCTTAAGGCTCGAACTTGAGTTTGAGACTTTGCTCTCTATGTTAGTGCACCCCGGCCTTAAGGCTCGAACTTGAGTTTGAGCCTTTGCTCTCCATGCTAGTGCACCCCGGCGTTAAGGCTCGAACTTGAGTTTGAGCCTTTGCTCCTTTGCTCTCCATGCTAGTGCACCCCGGCCTTAAGACTCGAACTTCAGATTGAGCCTTCGTTCTCCATGCTAGTGCACCCCGGCCTTAAGGCTCGAACTTGAGTTTGAGCCTTTGCTCTCCATGCTAGTGCACCCCGGCCTTAAGGCTCGAACTTGAGTTTGAGTCTTTGCTCTCCATGGTAGTGCACCCCGGTCTTAAGGCTCGAACTTCAGATTGAGCCTTCGTTCTCCATGCTAGTGTACCCCGGCCTTAAGGCTCGACTTAGATTGAGTCTTTGTTCTCCATGTTAGTGCACCCTGGCCTTAAGGCTCGAACTTGAGTTTGAGCCTTTGCTCTCCATGTTAGTGCATCCCGGCCTTAAGGTTTGAACTTGAGTTTGAGCCTTTGCTCTCCATGCTAGTGCACCCCGACGCTAAGGCTCGAACTTGAGTTTGAGCCTTTGCTCCTTTGCTCTCCATGCTAGTGCACCCCGGCCTTAAGGCTCGAACTTCAGATTGAGCCTTCGTTCTCCATGCTAGTGCACCCCGGCCTTAAGGCTCGAACTTGAGTTTGAGCCTTTGCTCTCCATGCTAGTGCACCCCGGCCTTAAGGCTCGAACTTGAGTTTGAGCCTTTGCTCCTTTGCTCTCCATGTAAGTGCACCCTGGCCTTAAGGCTCGAACTTCAGATTGAGCCTTTGCTCTCCATCCTAGTGCACCCCGGCCTTAAGGCTCGAACTTGAGTTTGAGCCTTTGCTCTCCATGCTAGTGCACCCCGGCCTTAAGGCTCGAACTTGAGTTTGAGCCTTTGCTCTCCATGCTAGTGCACCCCGGCGTTAAGGCTCGAACTTGAGTTTGAGCCTTTGCTCCTTTGCTCTCCATGCTAGTGCACCCCAGTCTTAAGGCTTGAACTTCAGATTGAGCCTTCGTTCTCCATGCTAGTGTACCCCGACCTTAAGGGTTGACCTAGATTGAGTTTTTGTTGTCCATGTTAGTGCACCCCGGTCTTAAGGCTCGAACTTGAGTTTGAGCCTTTGCTCTCCATGCTAGTGCACCCGGCCTTAAGGCTCGAACTTCAATTTGAGCCTTTGCTCCTTTGCTCTCCATACTAGTGCACCCCGTCCTGAACACTCGAACTTCAGATTGAGCCTTCGTTCTCCATGCTAGTGCACCCCGGCCTTAAGGCTTGAACTTGAGTTTGAGCCTTTGCTCTCCATGCTAGTGCACCCCGGCCTTAAGGCTCGAACTTCAGATTGAGCCTTCATTCTCCATGCTAGTGTACCCCGGCCTTAAGGCTCGACCTAGATTGAGTCTTTGTTCTCCATGTTAGTGCACCCTGGCCTTAAGGCTCGAACTTGAGTTTGAGCCTTTGCTCTCCATGCTAGTGCACCCCGGCGTTAAGGCTCGAACTTGAGTTTGAGCCTTTGCTCCTTTTCTCTCCATGCTAGTGCACCCCGGCCAAGGCTCGAACTTGAGTTTGAGCCTTTGCTCTCTATGCTAGTGCACCCCGGCGTTAAGGCTCGAACTTGAGTTTGAGCCTTTGCTCCTTTGCTCTCCATGCTAGTGCACCCCGGCCTTAAGGCTCAAACTTGAGTTTGAGCCTTTGCTCTCCATGCTAGTGCACCCCGGCCTTAAGGCTCAAACTTGAGTTTGAGCCTTTGCTCTCCATGCTAGTGCACCCCGGTCTTAAGGCTCGAAATTGAGTTTGCGCCTTTGCTCTCCATGCTAGTGCACCCCAGTCTTAAGGCTCGAACTTCAGATTGAGCCTTCGTTCTTCATGCTAGTGTACCCCGGCCTTAAGGCTCGAACTTGAGTTTGAGCCTTTGCTCTCCATGCTAGTGCACCCCGGTGTTAAGGCTCGAACTTGAGTTTGAGCCTTTGCTCCTTTGCTCTCCATGCTAGTGCACCCCAGCCTTAAGGCTCGAACTTGAGTTTGAGCCTTTGCTCTCCATGCTAGTGCACCCCGGCATTAAGGCTCGAACTTGAGTTTGAGCCTTTGCTCTCCATGCTAGTGCACCCCGGTCTTAAGGCTCGAAATTGAGTTTGAGCCTTTGCTCTCCATGCTAGTGCACCCCAGTCTTAAGGCTCGAACTTCAGATTGAGCCTTAGTTCTCCATGCTAGTGTACCCCGGCCTTAAGGCTCGACCTAGATTGAGTCTTTGTTCTCCATGTTAGTGCACCCCGGCCTTAAGGCTCGAACTTGAGTTTGAGCCTTTGCTCTCCATGTTAGTGCACCCCGGCCTTAAGTCTCGAACTTGAGTTTGAGCCTTTGCACTGCATGCTAGTGCACCCCGGCGTTAAGGCTCGAACTTGAGTTTGAGCCTTTGCTCCTTTGCTCTCCATGCTAGTGCACCCCGGCCTTAAGGCTCGAACTTGAGTTTGAGCCTTTGCTCTCCATGCTAGTGCACCCCGGCCTTAAGTCTCGAACTTGAGTTTGAGCCTTTGCTCTCCATGCTAGTGCACCCCGGCCTTAAGGCTCGAACTTGAGTTTGAGCCTTTGCTCTCCATGCTAGTGCACCCCGGTCTTAAGGCTCGAAATTGAGTTTGAGCCTTTGCTCTCCATGCCAGTGCACCCTAGTCTTAAGGCTCAAACTTTAGATTGAGCCTTCATTCTCCATGCTAGTGTACCCTGGTCTTAAGGCTCGCCCTAGATTGAGTCTTTGTTCTCCATGTTAGTGCACCCCGGCCTTAAGGCTCGAACTTGAGTTTGAGCCTTTGCTCTCCATGTTAGTGCACCCCGGCCTTAAGGCTCGAACTTGAGTTTGAGCCTTTGCTCTCCATGCTAGTGCACCCCGGTGTTAAGGCTCGAACTTGAGTTTAAGCCTTTGCTCCTTCGCTCTCCATGCTAGTGCACCCCGGCCTTAAGGCTCGAACTTGAGTTTGAGCCTTTGCTCTCCATGCTAGTGCACCCCGGCCTTAAGGCTCGAACTTGAGTTTGAGCCTTTGCTCTCCATGCTAGTGCACCCCGGTCTTAAGGCTCGAACTTCAGATTGAGCCTTCGTTCTCCATGCTAGTGTACCCCGGCCTTAAGGCTTGACCTAGATTGAGTCTTTGTTCTCCATGTTACTGCACCCCGGCCTTAAGGCTCGAACTTGAGTTTGAGCCTTTGCTCTCCATGTTAGTGCACCCCGGCCTTAAGGCTCGAACTTGAGTTTGAGGCTTTGCCCATGCTAGTGCACCCCGGCGTTAAGGCTCGAACTTGAGTTTGAGCCTTTGCTCCTTTGCTCTCCATGCTAGTGCACCCCGGCCTTAAGGCTCGAACTTCAGATTGAGCCTTCGTTCTCCATGCTAGTGCACCCCGGCCTTAAGGCTCGAACTTGAGTTTGAGCCTTTGCTCTCCATGCTAGTGCACCCCGGCCTTAAGGCGGCTCGAACTTGAGTTTGAGCCTTTGCTCTCCATGCTAGTGCACCCCGGTCTTAAGGCTCGCACTTCAGATTGAGCCTTCGTTCTCCATGCTAGTGTACCCCGGCCTTAAGGCTCGACCTAGATTGAGTCTTTGTTCTCCATGTTAGTGCACCCTGGCCTTAAGGCTCGAACTTGAGTTTGAGCCTTTGCTCTCCATGTTCGTGCACCCCGGCCTTAAGGCTCGAACTTGAGTTTGAGCCTTTGCTCTCCATGCTAGTGCACCCCGACGTTAAGGCTCGAACTTGAGTTTGAGCCTTTGCTCCTTTGCTCTCCATGCTAGTGCACCCCGGCCTTAAGGCTCGAACTTCAGATTGAGCCTTCGTTCTCCATGCTAGTGCACCCCGGCCTTAAGGCTCGAACTTGAGTTTGAGCCTTTGCTCTCCATGCTAGTGCACCCCGGCCTTAAGGCTCAAACTTGAGTTTGAGCCTTTGCTCTCCATGCTAGTGCACCCCGGTCTTAAGGCTCGAAATTGAGTTTGAGCCTTTGCTCTCCATGCCAGTGCACCCTAGTCTTAAGGCTCAAACTTTAGATTGAGCCTTCATTCTCCATGCTAGTGTACCCTGGTCTTAAGGCTCGCCCTAGATTGAGTCTTTGTTCTCCATGTTAGTGCACCCCGGCCTTAAGGCTCGAACTTGAGTTTGAGCCTTTGCTCTCCATGTTAGTGCACCCCGGCCTTAAGGCTCGAACTTGAGTTTGAGCCTTTGCTCTCCATGCTAGTGCACCCCGGTGTTAAGGCTCGAACTTGAGTTTAAGCCTTTGCTCCTTCGCTCTCCATGCTAGTGCACCCCGGCCTTAAGGCTCGAACTTGAGTTTGAGCCTTTGCTCTCCATGCTAGTGCACCCCGGCCTTAAGGCTCGAACTTGAGTTTGAGCCTTTGCTCTCCATGCTAGTGCACCCCGGTCTTAAGGCTCGAACTTCAGATTGAGCCTTCGTTCTCCATGCTAGTGTACCCCGGCCTTAAGGCTTGACCTAGATTGAGTCTTTGTTCTCCATGTTAGTGCACCCCGGCCTTAAGGCTCGAACTTGAGTTTGAGCCTTTGCTCTCCATGTTAGTGCACCCCGGCCTTAAGGCTCGAACTTGAGTTTGAGGCTTTGCCCATGCTAGTGCACCCCGGCGTTAAGGCTCGAACTTGAGTTTGAGCCTTTGCTCCTTTGCTCTCCATGCTAGTGCACCCCGGCCTTAAGGCTCGAACTTCAGATTGAGCCTTCGTTCTCCATGCTAGTGCACCCCGGCCTTAAGGCTCGAACTTGAGTTTGAGCCTTTGCTCTCCATGCTAGTGCACCCCGGCCTTAAGGCGGCTCGAACTTGAGTTTGAGCCTTTGCTCTCCATGCTAGTGCACCCCGGTCTTAAGGCTCGCACTTCAGATTGAGCCTTCGTTCTCCATGCTAGTGTACCCCGGCCTTAAGGCTCGACCTAGATTGAGTCTTTGTTCTCCATGTTAGTGCACCCTGGCCTTAAGGCTCGAACTTGAGTTTGAGCCTTTGCTCTCCATGTTCGTGCACCCCGGCCTTAAGGCTCGAACTTGAGTTTGAGCCTTTGCTCTCCATGCTAGTGCACCCCGACGTTAAGGCTCGAACTTGAGTTTGAGCCTTTGCTCCTTTGCTCTCCATGCTAGTGCACCCCGGCCTTAAGGCTCGAACTTCAGATTGAGCCTTCGTTCTCCATGCTAGTGCACCCCGGCCTTAAGGCTCGAACTTGAGTTTGAGCCTTTGCTCTCCATGCTAGTGCACCCCGGCCTTAAGGCTTGAACTTGAGTTTGAGCCTTTGCTCTCCATGCTAGTGCACCCCGGCCTTAAGGCTCGAACTTCAGATTGAGCCTTCATTCTCCATGCTAGTGTACCCCGGCCTTAAGGCTCGACCTAGATTGAGTCTTTGTTCTCCATGTTAGTGCACCCCGGCCTTAAGGCTCGAACTTGAGTTTGAGCCTTTGCTCTCCATGCTAGTGCACCCCGGCGTTAAGGCTCGAACTTGAGTTTGAGCCTTTGCTCCTTTTCTCTCCATGCTAGTGCACCCCGGCCAAGGCTCGAACTTGAGTTTGAGCCTTTGCTCTCTATGCTAGTGCACCCCGGCGTTAAGGCTCGAACTTGAGTTTGAGCCTTTGCTCCTTTGCTCTCCATGCTAGTGCACCCCGGCCTTAAGGCTCAAACTTGAGTTTGAGCCTTTGCTCTCCATGCTAGTGCACCCCGGCCTTAAGGCTCAAACTTGAGTTTGAGCCTTTGCTCTCCATGCTAGTGCACCCCGGTCTTAAGGCTCGAAATTGAGTTTGCGCCTTTGCTCTCCATGCTAGTGCACCCCAGTCTTAAGGCTCGAACTTCAGATTGAGCCTTCGTTCTTCATGCTAGTGTACCCCGGCCTTAAGGCTCGAACTTGAGTTTGAGCCTTTGCTCTCCATGCTAGTGCACCCCGGTGTTAAGGCTCGAACTTGAGTTTGAGCCTTTGCTCCTTTGCTCTCCATGCTAGTGCACCCCAGCCTTAAGGCTCGAACTTGAGTTTGAGCCTTTGCTCTCCATGCTAGTGCACCCCGGCATTAAGGCTCGAACTTGAGTTTGAGCCTTTGCTCTCCATGCTAGTGCACCCCGGTCTTAAGGCTCGAAATTGAGTTTGAGCCTTTGCTCTCCATGCTAGTGCACCCCAGTCTTAAGGCTCGAACTTCAGATTGAGCCTTAGTTCTCCATGCTAGTGTACCCCGGCCTTAAGGCTCGACCTAGATTGAGTCTTTGTTCTCCATGTTAGTGCACCCCGGCCTTAAGGCTCGAACTTGAGTTTGAGCCTTTGCTCTCCATGTTAGTGCACCCCGGCCTTAAGTCTCGAACTTGAGTTTGAGCCTTTGCACTGCATGCTAGTGCACCCTGGCGTTAAGGCTCGAACTTGAGTTTGAGCCTTTGCTCCTTTGCTCTCCATGCTAGTGCACCCCGGCCTTAAGGCTCGAACTTGAGTTTGAGCCTTTGCTCTCCATGCTAGTGCACCCCGGCCTTAAGTCTCGAACTTGAGTTTGAGCCTTTGCTCTCCATGCTAGTGCACCCCGGCCTTAAGGCTCGAACTTGAGTTTGAGCCTTTGCTCTCCATGCTAGTGCACCCCGGTCTTAAGGCTCGAAATTGAGTTTGAGCCTTTGCTCTCCATGCCAGTGCACCCTAGTCTTAAGGCTCAAACTTTAGATTGAGCCTTCATTCTCCATGCTAGTGTACCCTGGTCTTAAGGCTCGCCCTAGATTGAGTCTTTGTTCTCCATGTTAGTGCACCCCGGCCTTAAGGCTCGAACTTGAGTTTGAGCCTTTGCTCTCCATGTTAGTGCACCCCGGCCTTAAGGCTCGAACTTGAGTTTGAGCCTTTGCTCTCCATGCTAGTGCACCCCGGTGTTAAGGCTCGAACTTGAGTTTAAGCCTTTGCTCCTTCGCTCTCCATGCTAGTGCACCCCGGCCTTAAGGCTCGAACTTGAGTTTGAGCCTTTGCTCTCCATGCTAGTGCACCCCGGCCTTAAGGCTCGAACTTGAGTTTGAGCCTTTGCTCTCCATGCTAGTGCACCCCGGTCTTAAGGCTCGAACTTCAGATTGAGCCTTCGTTCTCCATGCTAGTGTACCCCGGCCTTAAGGCTTGACCTAGATTGAGTCTTTGTTCTCCATGTTAGTGCACCCCGGCCTTAAGGCTCGAACTTGAGTTTGAGCCTTTGCTCTCCATGTTAGTGCACCCCGGCCTTAAGGCTCGAACTTGAGTTTGAGGCTTTGCCCATGCTAGTGCACCCCGGCGTTAAGGCTCGAACTTGAGTTTGAGCCTTTGCTCCTTTGCTCTCCATGCTAGTGCACCCCGGCCTTAAGGCTCGAACTTCAGATTGAGCCTTCGTTCTCCATGCTAGTGCACCCCGGCCTTAAGGCTCGAACTTGAGTTTGAGCCTTTGCTCTCCATGCTAGTGCACCCCGGCCTTAAGGCGGCTCGAACTTGAGTTTGAGCCTTTGCTCTCCATGCTAGTGCACCCCGGTCTTAAGGCTCGCACTTCAGATTGAGCCTTCGTTCTCCATGCTAGTGTACCCCGGCCTTAAGGCTCGACCTAGATTGAGTCTTTGTTCTCCATGTTAGTGCACCCTGGCCTTAAGGCTCGAACTTGAGTTTGAGCCTTTGCTCTCCATGTTCGTGCACCCCGGCCTTAAGGCTCGAACTTGAGTTTGAGCCTTTGCTCTCCATGCTAGTGCACCCCGACGTTAAGGCTCGAACTTGAGTTTGAGCCTTTGCTCCTTTGCTCTCCATGCTAGTGCACCCCGGCCTTAAGGCTCGAACTTCAGATTGAGCCTTCGTTCTCCATGCTAGTGCACCCCGGCCTTAAGGCTCGAACTTGAGTTTGAGCCTTTGCTCTCCATGCTAGTGCACCCCGGCCTTAAGGCTCGAACTTGAGTTTGAGCCTTTGCTCTCCATGCTAGTGCACCCCGGTCTTAAGGCTCGAAATTGAGTTTGAGCCTTTGCTCTCCATGCCAGTGCACCCTAGTCTTAAGGCTCAAGCTTCAGATTGAGCCTTCATTCTCCATGCTAGTGTACCCTGGTCTTAAGGCTCGACCTAGATTGAGTCTTTGTTCTCCATGTTAGTGCACCCCGGCCTTAAGGCTCGAACTTGAGTTTGAGCCTTTGCTCTCCATGTTAGTGCACCCCGGCCTTAAGGCTCGAACTTGAGTTTGAGCCTTTGCTCTCCATGCTAGTGCACCCCGGTGTTAAGGCTCGAACTTGAGTTTAAGCCTTTGCTCCTTCGCTCTCCATGCTAGTGCACCCCGGCCTTAAGGCTCGAACTTGAGTTTGAGCCTTTGCTCTCCATGCTAGTGCACCCCGGCCTTAAGGCTCGAACTTGAGTTTGAGCCTTTGCTCTCCATGCTAGTGCACCCCGGTCTTAAGGCTCGAACTTCAGATTGAGCCTTCGTTCTCCATGCTAGTGTACCCCGGCCTTAAGGCTTGACCTAGATTGAGTCTTTGTTCTCCATGTTAGTGCACCCCGGCCTTAAGGCTCGAACTTGAGTTTGAGCCTTTGCTCTCCATGTTAGTGCACCCCGGCCTTAAGGCTCGAACTTGAGTTTGAGGCTTTGCCCATGCTAGTGCACCCCGGCGTTAAGGCTCGAACTTGAGTTTGAGCCTTTGCTCCTTTGCTCTCCATGCTAGTGCACCCCGGCCTTAAGGCTCGAACTTCAGATTGAGCCTTCGTTCTCCATGCTAGTGCACCCCGGCCTTAAGGCTCGAACTTGAGTTTGAGCCTTTGCTCTCCATGCTAGTGCACCCCGGCCTTAAGGCGGCTCGAACTTGAGTTTGAGCCTTTGCTCTCCATGCTAGTGCACCCCGGTCTTAAGGCTCGCACTTCAGATTGAGCCTTCGTTCTCCATGCTAGTGTACCCCGGCCTTAAGGCTCGACCTAGATTGAGTCTTTGTTCTCCATGTTAGTGCACCCCGGCCTTAAGGCTCGAACTTGAGTTTGAGCCTTTGCTCTCCATGTTAGTGCACCCCGGCCTTAAGGCTCGAACTTGAGTTTGAGCCTTTGCTCTCCATGCTAGTGCACCCCGACGTTAAGGCGCAAACTTGAGTTTGAGCCTTTGCTCCTTTGCTCTCCATGCTAGTGCACCCCGGGGCCTTAAGGCGCGAACTTCAGATTGAGCCTTCGTTCTCCATGCTAGTGCACCCCGGCCTTAAGGCTCGAACTTGAGTTTGAGCCTTTGCTCTCCATGCTAGTGCACCCCGGCCTTAAGGCTCGAACTTGAGTTTGAGTCTTTGCTCTCCATGCTAGTGCACCCCGGTCTTAAGGCTCGAAATTGAGTTTGAGCCTTTGCTCTCCATGCTAGTGCACCCCAGTCTTAAGGCTCGAACTTCAGATTGAGCCTTCGTTCTCCAACCCCGGCCTTAAGGCTCGACCTAGATTGAGCTTTGTTCTCCATGTTAGTGCACCCCGGCCTTAAGGCTCGAACTTGAGTTTGAGCCTTTCCTCTCCATGTTAGTGCACCCCGACCTTAAGGCTCGAACTTGAGTTTGAGCCTTTGCTTTCCATGCTAGTGCACCCCGGCGTTAAGGCTCGAACTTGAGTTTGAGCCTTTGCTCCTTTGCTCTCCATGCTAGTGCATCCCGGCGTTAAGGCTCGAACTTCAGATTGAGCCTTCGTTCTCCATGCTAGTGCACCTCGGCCTTAAGGCTCGAACTTGAGTTTGAGCCTTTGCTCTCCATGCTAGTGCACCCCGGCCTCAAGGCTCGAACTTGAGTTTGAGCCTTTGCTCTCCATGCTAGTGCACCCCAGTCTTAAGGCTCAAACTTCAGATTGAGCCTTCGTTCTCCATGCTAGTGTACCCCGGCCTTAATGCTCAACCTAGATTGAGTCTTTGTTCTCCATGTTAGTGCACCCCGGCCTTAAGGCTCGAACTTGAGTTTGAGCCTTTGCTCTCTATGTTAGTGCACCCCGGCCTTAAGGCTCGAACTTGAGTTTGAGCCTTTGCTCTCCATGCTAGTGCACCCCGGCGTTAAGGCTCGAACTTGAGTTTGAGCCTTTGCTCCTTTGCTCTCCATGCTACTACACCCCGGCCTTAAGACTCGAACTTCAGATTGAGCCTTCGTTCTCCATGCTAGTGCACCCCGGCCTTAAGGCTCGAACTTGAGTTTGAGCCTTTGCTCTCCATGCTAGTGCACCCCGGCCTTAAGGCTCGAACTTGAGTTTGAGTCTTTGCTCTCCATGGTAGTGCACCCCGGTCTTAAGGCTCGAACTTCAGATTGAGCCTTCGTTCTCCATGCTAGTGTACCCCGGCCTTAAGGCTCGACCTAGATTGAGTCTTTGTTCTCCATGTTAGTGCACCCTGGCCTTAAGGCTCGAACTTGAGTTTGAGCCTTTGCTCTCCATGTTAGTGCATCCCGGCCTTAAGGTTTGAACTTGAGTTTGAGCCTTTGCTCTCCATGCTAGTGCACCCCGACGCTAAGGCTCGAACTTGAGTTTGAGCCTTTGCTCCTTTGCTCTCCATGCTAGTGCACCCCGGCCTTAAGGCTCGAACTTCAGATTGAGCCTTCGTTCTCCATGCTAGTGCACCCCGGCCTTAAGGCTCGAACTTGAGTTTGAGCCTTTGCTCTCCATGCTAGTGCACCCCGGCCTTAAGGCTCGAACTTGAGTTTGAGCCTTTGCTCCTTTGCTCTCCATGTAAGTGCACCCTGGCCTTAAGGCTCGAACTTCAGATTGAGCCTTTGCTCTCCATCCTAGTGCACCCCGGCCTTAAGGCTCGAACTTGAGTTTGAGCCCTTGCTCTCCATGCTAGTGCACCCCGGCCTTAAGGCTCGAACTTGAGTTTGAGCCTTTGCTCTCCATGCTAGTGCACCCCGGCGTTAAGGCTCGAACTTGAGTTTGAGCCTTTGCTCCTTTGCTCTCCATGCTAGTGCACCCCAGTCTTAAGGCTTGAACTTCAGATTGAGCCTTCGTTCTCCATGCTAGTGTACCCCGACCTTAAGGGTTGACCTAGATTGAGTTTTTGTTGTCCATGTTAGTGCACCCCGGTCTTAAGGCTCGAACTTCAGATTGAGCCTTCGTTCTCCAACCCCGGCCTTAAGGCTCGACCTAGATTGAGCTTTGTTCTCCATGTTAGTGCACCCCGGCCTTAAGGCTCGAACTTGAGTTTGAGCCTTTCCTCTCCATGTTAGTGCACCCCGACCTTAAGGCTCGAACTTGAGTTTGAGCCTTTGCTTTCCATGCTAGTGCACCCCGGCGTTAAGGCTCGAACTTGAGTTTGAGCCTTTGCTCCTTTGCTCTCCATGCTAGTGCATCCCGGCGTTAAGGCTCGAACTTCAGATTGAGCCTTCGTTCTCCATGCTAGTGCACCTCGGCCTTAAGGCTCGAACTTGAGTATGAGCCTTTGCTCTCCATGCTAGTGCACCCCGGCCTCAAGGCTCGAACTTGAGTTTGAGCCTTTGCTCTCCATGCTAGTGCACCCCAGTCTTAAGGCTCAAACTTCAGATTGAGCCTTCGTTCTCCATGCTAGTGTACCCCGGCCTTAATGCTCAACCTAGATTGAGTCTTTGTTCTCCATGTTAGTGCACCCCGGCCTTAAGGCTCGAACTTGAGTTTGAGACTTTGCTCTCTATGTTAGTGCACCCCGGCCTTAAGGCTCGAACTTGAGTTTGAGCCTTTGCTCTCCATGCTAGTGCACCCCGGCGTTAAGGCTCGAACTTGAGTTTGAGCCTTTGCTCCTTTGCTCTCCATGCTAGTGCACCCCGGCCTTAAGACTCGAACTTCAGATTGAGCCTTCGTTCTCCATGCTAGTGCACCCCGGCCTTAAGGCTCGAACTTGAGTTTGAGCCTTTGCTCTCCATGCTAGTGCACCCCGGCCTTAAGGCTCGAACTTGAGTTTGAGTCTTTGCTCTCCATGGTAGTGCACCCCGGTCTTAAGGCTCGAACTTCAGATTGAGCCTTCGTTCTCCATGCTAGTGTACCCCGGCCTTAAGGCTCGACTTAGATTGAGTCTTTGTTCTCCATGTTAGTGCACCCTGGCCTTAAGGCTCGAACTTGAGTTTGAGCCTTTGCTCTCCATGTTAGTGCATCCCGGCCTTAAGGTTTGAACTTGAGTTTGAGCCTTTGCTCTCCATGCTAGTGCACCCCGACGCTAAGGCTCGAACTTGAGTTTGAGCCTTTGCTCCTTTGCTCTCCATGCTAGTGCACCCCGGCCTTAAGGCTCGAACTTCAGATTGAGCCTTCGTTCTCCATGCTAGTGCACCCCGGCCTTAAGGCTCGAACTTGAGTTTGAGCCTTTGCTCTCCATGCTAGTGCACCCCGGCCTTAAGGCTCGAACTTGAGTTTGAGCCTTTGCTCCTTTGCTCTCCATGTAAGTGCACCCTGGCCTTAAGGCTCGAACTTCAGATTGAGCCTTTGCTCTCCATCCTAGTGCACCCCGGCCTTAAGGCTCGAACTTGAGTTTGAGCCTTTGCTCTCCATGCTAGTGCACCCCGGCCTTAAGGCTCGAACTTGAGTTTGAGCCTTTGCTCTCCATGCTAGTGCACCCCGGCGTTAAGGCTCGAACTTGAGTTTGAGCCTTTGCTCCTTTGCTCTCCATGCTAGTGCACCCCAGTCTTAAGGCTTGAACTTCAGATTGAGCCTTCGTTCTCCATGCTAGTGTACCCCGACCTTAAGGGTTGACCTAGATTGAGTTTTTGTTGTCCATGTTAGTGCACCCCGGTCTTAAGGCTCGAACTTGAGTTTGAGCCTTTGCTCTCCATGCTAGTGCACCCGGCCTTAAGGCTCGAACTTCAATTTGAGCCTTTGCTCCTTTGCTCTCCATACTAGTGCACCCCGTCCTGAACACTCGAACTTCAGATTGAGCCTTCGTTCTCCATGCTAGTGCACCCCGGCCTTAAGGCTTGAACTTGAGTTTGAGCCTTTGCTCTCCATGCTAGTGCACCCCGGCCTTAAGGCTCGAACTTCAGATTGAGCCTTCATTCTCCATGCTAGTGTACCCCGGCCTTAAGGCTCGACCTAGATTGAGTCTTTGTTCTCCATGTTAGTGCACCCTGGCCTTAAGGCTCGAACTTGAGTTTGAGCCTTTGCTCTCCATGCTAGTGCACCCCGGCGTTAAGGCTCGAACTTGAGTTTGAGCCTTTGCTCCTTTTCTCTCCATGCTAGTGCACCCCGGCCAAGGCTCGAACTTGAGTTTGAGCCTTTGCTCTCTATGCTAGTGCACCCCGGCGTTAAGGCTCGAACTTGAGTTTGAGCCTTTGCTCCTTTGCTCTCCATGCTAGTGCACCCCGGCCTTAAGGCTCAAACTTGAGTTTGAGCCTTTGCTCTCCATGCTAGTGCACCCCGGCCTTAAGGCTCAAACTTGAGTTTGAGCCTTTGCTCTCCATGCTAGTGCACCCCGGTCTTAAGGCTCGAAATTGAGTTTGCGCCTTTGCTCTCCATGCTAGTGCACCCCAGTCTTAAGGCTCGAACTTCAGATTGAGCCTTCGTTCTTCATGCTAGTGTACCCCGGCCTTAAGGCTCGAACTTGAGTTTGAGCCTTTGCTCTCCATGCTAGTGCACCCCGGTGTTAAGGCTCGAACTTGAGTTTGAGCCTTTGCTCCTTTGCTCTCCATGCTAGTGCACCCCAGCCTTAAGGCTCGAACTTGAGTTTGAGCCTTTGCTCTCCATGCTAGTGCACCCCGGCATTAAGGCTCGAACTTGAGTTTGAGCCTTTGCTCTCCATGCTAGTGCACCCCGGTCTTAAGGCTCGAAATTGAGTTTGAGCCTTTGCTCTCCATGCTAGTGCACCCCAGTCTTAAGGCTCGAACTTCAGATTGAGCCTTAGTTCTCCATGCTAGTGTACCCCGGCCTTAAGGCTCGACCTAGATTGAGTCTTTGTTCTCCATGTTAGTGCACCCCGGCCTTAAGGCTCGAACTTGAGTTTGAGCCTTTGCTCTCCATGTTAGTGCACCCCGGCCTTAAGTCTCGAACTTGAGTTTGAGCCTTTGCACTGCATGCTAGTGCACCCCGGCGTTAAGGCTCGAACTTGAGTTTGAGCCTTTGCTCCTTTGCTCTCCATGCTAGTGCACCCCGGCCTTAAGGCTCGAACTTGAGTTTGAGCCTTTGCTCTCCATGCTAGTGCACCCCGGCCTTAAGTCTCGAACTTGAGTTTGAGCCTTTGCTCTCCATGCTAGTGCACCCCGGCCTTAAGGCTCGAACTTGAGTTTGAGCCTTTGCTCTCCATGCTAGTGCACCCCGGTCTTAAGGCTCGAAATTGAGTTTGAGCCTTTGCTCTCCATGCCAGTGCACCCTAGTCTTAAGGCTCAAACTTTAGATTGAGCCTTCATTCTCCATGCTAGTGTACCCTGGTCTTAAGGCTCGCCCTAGATTGAGTCTTTGTTCTCCATGTTAGTGCACCCCGGCCTTAAGGCTCGAACTTGAGTTTGAGCCTTTGCTCTCCATGTTAGTGCACCCCGGCCTTAAGGCTCGAACTTGAGTTTGAGCCTTTGCTCTCCATGCTAGTGCACCCCGGTGTTAAGGCTCGAACTTGAGTTTAAGCCTTTGCTCCTTCGCTCTCCATGCTAGTGCACCCCGGCCTTAAGGCTCGAACTTGAGTTTGAGCCTTTGCTCTCCATGCTAGTGCACCCCGGCCTTAAGGCTCGAACTTGAGTTTGAGCCTTTGCTCTCCATGCTAGTGCACCCCGGTCTTAAGGCTCGAACTTCAGATTGAGCCTTCGTTCTCCATGCTAGTGTACCCCGGCCTTAAGGCTTGACCTAGATTGAGTCTTTGTTCTCCATGTTACTGCACCCCGGCCTTAAGGCTCGAACTTGAGTTTGAGCCTTTGCTCTCCATGTTAGTGCACCCCGGCCTTAAGGCTCGAACTTGAGTTTGAGGCTTTGCCCATGCTAGTGCACCCCGGCGTTAAGGCTCGAACTTGAGTTTGAGCCTTTGCTCCTTTGCTCTCCATGCTAGTGCACCCCGGCCTTAAGGCTCGAACTTCAGATTGAGCCTTCGTTCTCCATGCTAGTGCACCCCGGCCTTAAGGCTCGAACTTGAGTTTGAGCCTTTGCTCTCCATGCTAGTGCACCCCGGCCTTAAGGCGGCTCGAACTTGAGTTTGAGCCTTTGCTCTCCATGCTAGTGCACCCCGGTCTTAAGGCTCGCACTTCAGATTGAGCCTTCGTTCTCCATGCTAGTGTACCCCGGCCTTAAGGCTCGACCTAGATTGAGTCTTTGTTCTCCATGTTAGTGCACCCTGGCCTTAAGGCTCGAACTTGAGTTTGAGCCTTTGCTCTCCATGTTCGTGCACCCCGGCCTTAAGGCTCGAACTTGAGTTTGAGCCTTTGCTCTCCATGCTAGTGCACCCCGACGTTAAGGCTCGAACTTGAGTTTGAGCCTTTGCTCCTTTGCTCTCCATGCTAGTGCACCCCGGCCTTAAGGCTCGAACTTCAGATTGAGCCTTCGTTCTCCATGCTAGTGCACCCCGGCCTTAAGGCTCGAACTTGAGTTTGAGCCTTTGCTCTCCATGCTAGTGCACCCCGGCCTTAAGGCTCAAACTTGAGTTTGAGCCTTTGCTCTCCATGCTAGTGCACCCCGGTCTTAAGGCTCGAAATTGAGTTTGAGCCTTTGCTCTCCATGCCAGTGCACCCTAGTCTTAAGGCTCAAACTTTAGATTGAGCCTTCATTCTCCATGCTAGTGTACCCTGGTCTTAAGGCTCGCCCTAGATTGAGTCTTTGTTCTCCATGTTAGTGCACCCCGGCCTTAAGGCTCGAACTTGAGTTTGAGCCTTTGCTCTCCATGTTAGTGCACCCCGGCCTTAAGGCTCGAACTTGAGTTTGAGCCTTTGCTCTCCATGCTAGTGCACCCCGGTGTTAAGGCTCGAACTTGAGTTTAAGCCTTTGCTCCTTCGCTCTCCATGCTAGTGCACCCCGGCCTTAAGGCTCGAACTTGAGTTTGAGCCTTTGCTCTCCATGCTAGTGCACCCCGGCCTTAAGGCTCGAACTTGAGTTTGAGCCTTTGCTCTCCATGCTAGTGCACCCCGGTCTTAAGGCTCGAACTTCAGATTGAGCCTTCGTTCTCCATGCTAGTGTACCCCGGCCTTAAGGCTTGACCTAGATTGAGTCTTTGTTCTCCATGTTAGTGCACCCCGGCCTTAAGGCTCGAACTTGAGTTTGAGCCTTTGCTCTCCATGTTAGTGCACCCCGGCCTTAAGGCTCGAACTTGAGTTTGAGGCTTTGCCCATGCTAGTGCACCCCGGCGTTAAGGCTCGAACTTGAGTTTGAGCCTTTGCTCCTTTGCTCTCCATGCTAGTGCACCCCGGCCTTAAGGCTCGAACTTCAGATTGAGCCTTCGTTCTCCATGCTAGTGCACCCCGGCCTTAAGGCTCGAACTTGAGTTTGAGCCTTTGCTCTCCATGCTAGTGCACCCCGGCCTTAAGGCGGCTCGAACTTGAGTTTGAGCCTTTGCTCTCCATGCTAGTGCACCCCGGTCTTAAGGCTCGCACTTCAGATTGAGCCTTCGTTCTCCATGCTAGTGTACCCCGGCCTTAAGGCTCGACCTAGATTGAGTCTTTGTTCTCCATGTTAGTGCACCCTGGCCTTAAGGCTCGAACTTGAGTTTGAGCCTTTGCTCTCCATGTTCGTGCACCCCGGCCTTAAGGCTCGAACTTGAGTTTGAGCCTTTGCTCTCCATGCTAGTGCACCCCGACGTTAAGGCTCGAACTTGAGTTTGAGCCTTTGCTCCTTTGCTCTCCATGCTAGTGCACCCCGGCCTTAAGGCTCGAACTTCAGATTGAGCCTTCGTTCTCCATGCTAGTGCACCCCGGCCTTAAGGCTCGAACTTGAGTTTGAGCCTTTGCTCTCCATGCTAGTGCACCCCGGCCTTAAGGCTTGAACTTGAGTTTGAGCCTTTGCTCTCCATGCTAGTGCACCCCGGCCTTAAGGCTCGAACTTCAGATTGAGCCTTCATTCTCCATGCTAGTGTACCCCGGCCTTAAGGCTCGACCTAGATTGAGTCTTTGTTCTCCATGTTAGTGCACCCCGGCCTTAAGGCTCGAACTTGAGTTTGAGCCTTTGCTCTCCATGCTAGTGCACCCCGGCGTTAAGGCTCGAACTTGAGTTTGAGCCTTTGCTCCTTTTCTCTCCATGCTAGTGCACCCCGGCCAAGGCTCGAACTTGAGTTTGAGCCTTTGCTCTCTATGCTAGTGCACCCCGGCGTTAAGGCTCGAACTTGAGTTTGAGCCTTTGCTCCTTTGCTCTCCATGCTAGTGCACCCCGGCCTTAAGGCTCAAACTTGAGTTTGAGCCTTTGCTCTCCATGCTAGTGCACCCCGGCCTTAAGGCTCAAACTTGAGTTTGAGCCTTTGCTCTCCATGCTAGTGCACCCCGGTCTTAAGGCTCGAAATTGAGTTTGCGCCTTTGCTCTCCATGCTAGTGCACCCCAGTCTTAAGGCTCGAACTTCAGATTGAGCCTTCGTTCTTCATGCTAGTGTACCCCGGCCTTAAGGCTCGAACTTGAGTTTGAGCCTTTGCTCTCCATGCTAGTGCACCCCGGTGTTAAGGCTCGAACTTGAGTTTGAGCCTTTGCTCCTTTGCTCTCCATGCTAGTGCACCCCAGCCTTAAGGCTCGAACTTGAGTTTGAGCCTTTGCTCTCCATGCTAGTGCACCCCGGCATTAAGGCTCGAACTTGAGTTTGAGCCTTTGCTCTCCATGCTAGTGCACCCCGGTCTTAAGGCTCGAAATTGAGTTTGAGCCTTTGCTCTCCATGCTAGTGCACCCCAGTCTTAAGGCTCGAACTTCAGATTGAGCCTTAGTTCTCCATGCTAGTGTACCCCGGCCTTAAGGCTCGACCTAGATTGAGTCTTTGTTCTCCATGTTAGTGCACCCCGGCCTTAAGGCTCGAACTTGAGTTTGAGCCTTTGCTCTCCATGTTAGTGCACCCCGGCCTTAAGTCTCGAACTTGAGTTTGAGCCTTTGCACTGCATGCTAGTGCACCCTGGCGTTAAGGCTCGAACTTGAGTTTGAGCCTTTGCTCCTTTGCTCTCCATGCTAGTGCACCCCGGCCTTAAGGCTCGAACTTGAGTTTGAGCCTTTGCTCTCCATGCTAGTGCACCCCGGCCTTAAGTCTCGAACTTGAGTTTGAGCCTTTGCTCTCCATGCTAGTGCACCCCGGCCTTAAGGCTCGAACTTGAGTTTGAGCCTTTGCTCTCCATGCTAGTGCACCCCGGTCTTAAGGCTCGAAATTGAGTTTGAGCCTTTGCTCTCCATGCCAGTGCACCCTAGTCTTAAGGCTCAAACTTTAGATTGAGCCTTCATTCTCCATGCTAGTGTACCCTGGTCTTAAGGCTCGCCCTAGATTGAGTCTTTGTTCTCCATGTTAGTGCACCCCGGCCTTAAGGCTCGAACTTGAGTTTGAGCCTTTGCTCTCCATGTTAGTGCACCCCGGCCTTAAGGCTCGAACTTGAGTTTGAGCCTTTGCTCTCCATGCTAGTGCACCCCGGTGTTAAGGCTCGAACTTGAGTTTAAGCCTTTGCTCCTTCGCTCTCCATGCTAGTGCACCCCGGCCTTAAGGCTCGAACTTGAGTTTGAGCCTTTGCTCTCCATGCTAGTGCACCCCGGCCTTAAGGCTCGAACTTGAGTTTGAGCCTTTGCTCTCCATGCTAGTGCACCCCGGTCTTAAGGCTCGAACTTCAGATTGAGCCTTCGTTCTCCATGCTAGTGTACCCCGGCCTTAAGGCTTGACCTAGATTGAGTCTTTGTTCTCCATGTTAGTGCACCCCGGCCTTAAGGCTCGAACTTGAGTTTGAGCCTTTGCTCTCCATGTTAGTGCACCCCGGCCTTAAGGCTCGAACTTGAGTTTGAGGCTTTGCCCATGCTAGTGCACCCCGGCGTTAAGGCTCGAACTTGAGTTTGAGCCTTTGCTCCTTTGCTCTCCATGCTAGTGCACCCCGGCCTTAAGGCTCGAACTTCAGATTGAGCCTTCGTTCTCCATGCTAGTGCACCCCGGCCTTAAGGCTCGAACTTGAGTTTGAGCCTTTGCTCTCCATGCTAGTGCACCCCGGCCTTAAGGCGGCTCGAACTTGAGTTTGAGCCTTTGCTCTCCATGCTAGTGCACCCCGGTCTTAAGGCTCGCACTTCAGATTGAGCCTTCGTTCTCCATGCTAGTGTACCCCGGCCTTAAGGCTCGACCTAGATTGAGTCTTTGTTCTCCATGTTAGTGCACCCTGGCCTTAAGGCTCGAACTTGAGTTTGAGCCTTTGCTCTCCATGTTCGTGCACCCCGGCCTTAAGGCTCGAACTTGAGTTTGAGCCTTTGCTCTCCATGCTAGTGCACCCCGACGTTAAGGCTCGAACTTGAGTTTGAGCCTTTGCTCCTTTGCTCTCCATGCTAGTGCACCCCGGCCTTAAGGCTCGAACTTCAGATTGAGCCTTCGTTCTCCATGCTAGTGCACCCCGGCCTTAAGGCTCGAACTTGAGTTTGAGCCTTTGCTCTCCATGCTAGTGCACCCCGGCCTTAAGGCTCAAACTTGAGTTTGAGTCTTTGCTCTCCATGCTAGTGCACCCCGGTCTTAAGCCTCGAAATTGAGTTTGAGCCTTTGCTCTCCATGCTAGTGCACCCCAGTCTTAAGGCTGGAACTTCAGATTGAGCCTTCGTTCTCCATGCTAGTGTACCCCGGCCTTAAGGCTCGACCTAGATTGAGCTTTGTTCTCCATGTTAGTGCACCCCGGCCTTAAGGCTCGAACTTGAGTTTGAGCCTTTGCTCTCCATGTTAGTGCACCCCGACCTTAAGGCTCGAACTTGAGTTTGAGCCTTTGCTCTCCATGTTAGTGCACCCCGACCTTAAGGCTCGAACTTGAGTTTGAGCCTTTGCTTTCCATGCTAGTGCACCCCGGCGTTAAGGCTCGAACTTGAGTTTGAGCCTTTGCTCCTTTGCTCTCCATGCTAGTGCACCCCGGCCTTAAGGCTCGAACTTCAGATTGAGCCTACGTTCTCCATGCTAGTGCACCTCGGCCTTAAGGCTCGAACTTGAGTTTGAGCCTTTGCTCTCCATGCTAGTGCACCCCGGCCTTAAGGCTCGAACTTGAGTTTGAGCCTTTGCTCTCCATGCTAGTGCACCCCGGTCTTAAGGCTCGAAATTGAGTTTGAGCCTTTGCTCTCCATGCTAGTGCACCCCAGTCTAAAGGCTCGAACTTCAGATTGAGCCTTCGTTCTCCATGCTAGTGTACCCCGGCCTTAAGGCTCGACCTAGATTGAGTCTTAGTTCTCCATGTTAGTGCACCCCGGCCTTAAGGCTCGAACTTGAGTTTGCGCCTTTGCTCTCCATGTTAGTGCACCCCGGCCTTAAGGCTCGAACTTGAGTTTGAGCCTTTGCTCTCCATGCTAGTGCACCCCGGCGTTAAGGCTCGAACTTGAGTTTAAGCCTTTGCTCCTTTGCTCTCCATGCTAGTGCACCCCGGCCTTAAGACTCGAACTTCAGATTGAGCCTTCGTTCTCCATGCTAGTGCACCCCGGCCTTAAGGCTCGAACTTGAGTTTGAGCCTTTGCTCTCCATGCTAGTGCACCCCGGCCTTAAGGCTCGAACTTGAGTTTGAGTCTTTGCTCTCCATGCTAGTGCACCCCGGCCTTAAGGCTCGAACTTGAGTTTGAGTCTTTGCTCTCCATGCTAGTGCACCCCGGTCTTAAGGCTCGAACTTCAGATTGAGCCTTCGTTCTCCATGCTAGTGTACCCCGGCCTTAAGGCTCGACCTAGATTGAGTCTTTGTTCTCCATGTTAGTGCACCCCGGCCTTAAGGCTCGAACTTGAGTTTGAGCCTTTGCTCTCCATGTTAGTGCACCCCGGCCTTAAGGCTTGAACTTGAGTTTGAGCCTTTGCTCTCCATGCTAGTGCACCCCGACGTTAAGGCTCGAACTTGTGTTTGAGCCTTTGCTCCTTTGCTCTCCATGCTAGTGCACCCCGGCCTTAAGGCTCGAACTTCAGATTGAGCCTTTGCTCCTTTGCTCTCCATGCTAGTGCACCCCGGCCTTAAGGCTCGAACTTCAGATTGAGCCTTCGTTCTCCATGCTAGTGCACCCCGGCCTTAAGGCTCGAACTTGAGTTTGAGCCTTTGCTCTCCATGCTAGTGCACCCCGGCCTTAAGGCTCGAACTTGAGTTTGAGCCTTTGCTCCTTTGCTCTCCATGCTAGTGCACCCCGGCCTTAAGGCTCGAACTTCAGATTGAGCCTTCGTTCTCCATGCTAGTGCACCCCGGCCTTAAGGCTCGAACTTGAGTTTGAGCCTTTGCTCTCCATGCTAGTGCACCCCGGTCTTAAGGCGGCTCGAACTTGAGTTTGAGCCTTTGCTCTCCATGCTAGTGCACCCCGGTCTTAAGGCTCGCACTTCAGATTGAGCCTTCGTTCTCCATGCTAGTGTACCCCGGCCTTAAGGCTCGACCTAGATTGAGTCTTAGTTCTCCATGTTAGTGCACCCCGGCCTTAAGGCTCGAACTTGAGTTTGAGCCTTTGCTCTCCATGTTAGTGCACCCCGGCCTTAAGGCTCGAACTTGAGTTTGAGCCTTTGCTCTCCATGCTAGTGCACCCCGGCGTTAAGGCTCGAACTTGAGTTTAAGCCTTTGCTTCTTTGCTCTCCATGCTAGTGCACCCCGGCCTTAAGACTCGAACTTCAGATTGAGCCTTCGTTCTCCATGCTAGTGCACCCCGGCCTTAAGGCTCGAACTTGAGTTTGAGCCTTTGCTCTCCATGCTAGTGCACCCCGGCCTTAAGGCTCGAACTTGAGTTTGAGTCTTTGCTCTCCATGCTAGTGCACCCCGGCCTTAAGGCTCGAACTTGAGTTTGAGTCTTTGCTCTCCATGCTAGTGCACCCCGGTCTTAAGGCTCGAACTTCAGATTGAGCCTTCGTTCTCCATGCTAGTGTACCCCGGCCTTAAGGCTCGACCTAGATTGAGCTTTGTTCTCCATGTTAGTGCACCCCGGCCTTAAGGCTCGAACTTGAGTTTGAGCCTTTGCTCTCCATGTTAGTGCACCCCGGCCTTAAGGCTTGAACTTGAGTTTGAGCCTTTGCTCTCCATGCTAGTGCACCCCGACGTTAAGGCTCGAACTTGAGTTTGAGCCTTTGCTCCTTTGCTCTCCATGCTAGTGCACCCCGGCCTTAAGGCTCGAACTTCAGATTGAGCCTTTGCTCCTTTGCTCTCCATGCTAGTGCACCCCGGCCTTAAGGCTCGAACTTCAGATTGAGCCTTCGTTCTCCATGCTAGTGCACCCCGGCCTTAAGGCTCGAACTTGAGTTTGAGCCTTTGCTCTCCATGCTAGTGCACCCCGGCCTTAAGGCTCGAACTTGAGTTTGAGCCTTTGCTCCTTTGCTCTCCATGCTAGTGCACCCCGGCCTTAAGGCTCGAACTTCAGATTGAGCCTTCGTTCTCCATGCTAGTGCACCCCGGCCTTAAGGCTCGAACTTGAGTTTGAGCCTTTGCTCTCCATGCTAGTGCACCCCGGCCTTAAGGCGGCTCGAACTTGAGTTTGAGCCTTTGCTCTCCATGCTAGTGCACCCCGGTCTTAAGGCTCGCACTTCAGATTGAGCCTTCGTTCTCCATGCTAGTGTACCCCGGCCTTAAGGCTCGACCTAGATTGAGTCTTTGTTCTCCATGTTAGTGCACCCCGGCCTTAAGGCTTGAACTTGAGTTTGAGCCTTTGCTCTCCATGTTAGTGCACCCCGGCCTTAAGGCTCGAACTTGAGTTTGAGCCTTTGCTCTCCATGCTAGTGCACCCCGACGTTAAGGCTCGAACTTGAGTTTGAGCCTTTGCTCCTTTGCTCTCCATGCTAGTGCACCCCGGCCTTAAGGCTCGAACTTCAGATTGAGCCTTCGTTCTCCATGCTAGTGCACCCCAGCCTTAAGGCTCGAACTTGAGTTTGAGCCTTTGCTCTCCATGCTAGTGCACCCCGGCCTTAAGGCTCAAACTTGAAGTTGAGTCTTTGCTCTCCATGCTAGTGCACCCCGGTCTTAAGGCTCGAAATTGAGTTTGAGCCTTTGCTCTCCATGCTAGTGCACCCCGGCCTTAAGGCGGCTCGAACTTGAGTTTGAGCCTTTGCTCTCCATGCTAGTGCACCCCGGTCTTAAGGCTCGCACTTCAGATTGAGCCTTCGTTCTCCATGCTAGTGTACCCCGGCCTTAAGGCTCGACCTAGATTGAGTCTTTGTTCTCCATGTTAGTGCACCCCGGCCTTAAGGCTCGAACTTGAGTTTGAGCCTTTGCTCTCCATGTTAGTGCACCCCGGCCTTAAGGCTCGAACTTGAGTTTGAGCCTTTGCTCTCCATGCTAGTGCACCCCGACGTTAAGGCGCAAACTTGAGTTTGAGCCTTTGCTCCTTTGCTCTCCATGCTAGTGCACCCCGGGGCCTTAAGGCGCGAACTTCAGATTGAGCCTTCGTTCTCCATGCTAGTGCACCCCGGCCTTAAGGCTCGAACTTGAGTTTGAGCCTTTGCTCTCCATGCTAGTGCACCCCGGCCTTAAGGCTCGAACTTGAGTTTGAGTCTTTGCTCTCCATGCTAGTGCACCCCGGTCTTAAGGCTCGAAATTGAGTTTGAGCCTTTGCTCTCCATGCTAGTGCACCCCAGTCTTAAGGCTCGAACTTCAGATTGAGCCTTCGTTCTCCAACCCCGGCCTTAAGGCTCGACCTAGATTGAGCTTTGTTCTCCATGTTAGTGCACCCCGGCCTTAAGGCTCGAACTTGAGTTTGAGCCTTTCCTCTCCATGTTAGTGCACCCCGACCTTAAGGCTCGAACTTGAGTTTGAGCCTTTGCTTTCCATGCTAGTGCACCCCGGCGTTAAGGCTCGAACTTGAGTTTGAGCCTTTGCTCCTTTGCTCTCCATGCTAGTGCATCCCGGCGTTAAGGCTCGAACTTCAGATTGAGCCTTCGTTCTCCATGCTAGTGCACCTCGGCCTTAAGGCTCGAACTTGAGTTTGAGCCTTTGCTCTCCATGCTAGTGCACCCCGGCCTCAAGGCTCGAACTTGAGTTTGAGCCTTTGCTCTCCATGCTAGTGCACCCCAGTCTTAAGGCTCAAACTTCAGATTGAGCCTTCGTTCTCCATGCTAGTGTACCCCGGCCTTAATGCTCAACCTAGATTGAGTCTTTGTTCTCCATGTTAGTGCACCCCGGCCTTAAGGCTCGAACTTGAGTTTGAGCCTTTGCTCTCTATGTTAGTGCACCCCGGCCTTAAGGCTCGAACTTGAGTTTGAGCCTTTGCTCTCCATGCTAGTGCACCCCGGCGTTAAGGCTCGAACTTGAGTTTGAGCCTTTGCTCCTTTGCTCCTTTGCTCTCCATGCTAGTGCACCCCGGCCTTAAGACTCGAACTTCAGATTGAGCCTTCGTTCTCCATGCTAGTGCACCCCGGCCTTAAGGCTCGAACTTGAGTTTGAGCCTTTGCTCTCCATGCTAGTGCACCCCGGCCTTAAGGCTCGAACTTGAGCTTGAGTCTTTGCTCTCCATGGTAGTGCACCCCGGCCTTAAGGCTCGAACTTGAGTTTGAGCCTTTGCTCTCCATGCTAGTGCACCCCGGCGTTAAGGCTCGAACTTGAGTTTGAGCCTTTGCTCCTTTGCTCTCCATGCTAGTGCACCCCAGTCTTAAGGCTTGAACTTCAGATTGAGCCTTCGTTCTCCATGCTAGTGTACCCCGACCTTAAGGGTTGACCTAGATTGAGTTTTTGTTGTCCATGTTAGTGCACCCCGGTCTTAAGGCTCGAACTTGAGTTTGAGCCTTTGCTCTCCATGCTAGTGCACCCGGCCTTAAGGCTCGAACTTCAATTTGAGCCTTTGCTCCTTTGCTCTCCATACTAGTGCACCCCGTCCTGAACACTCGAACTTCAGATTGAGCCTTCGTTCTCCATGCTAGTGCACCCCGGCCTTAAGGCTTGAACTTGAGTTTGAGCCTTTGCTCTCCATGCTAGTGCACCCCGGCCTTAAGGCTCGAACTTCAGATTGAGCCTTCATTCTCCATGCTAGTGTACCCCGGCCTTAAGGCTCGACCTAGATTGAGTCTTTGTTCTCCATGTTAGTGCACCCCGGCCTTAAGGCTCGAACTTGAGTTTGAGCCTTTGCTCTCCATGCTAGTGCACCCCGGCGTTAAGGCTCGAACTTGAGTTTGAGCCTTTGCTCCTTTTCTCTCCATGCTAGTGCACCCCGGCCAAGGCTCGAACTTGAGTTTGAGCCTTTGCTCTCTATGCTAGTGCACCCCGGCGTTAAGGCTCGAACTTGAGTTTGAGCCTTTGCTCCTTTGCTCTCCATGCTAGTGCACCCCGGCCTTAAGGCTCAAACTTGAGTTTGAGCCTTTGCTCTCCATGCTAGTGCACCCCGGCCTTAAGGCTCGAACTTGAGTTTGAGCCTTTGCTCTCCATGCTAGTGCACCCCGGTCTTAAGGCTCGAAATTGAGTTTGCGCCTTTGCTCTCCATGCTAGTGCACCCCAGTCTTAAGGCTCGAACTTCAGATTGAGCCTTCGTTCTTCATGCTAGTGTACCCCGGCCTTAAGGCTCGAACTTGAGTTTGAGCCTTTGCTCTCCATGCTAGTGCACCCCGGTGTTAAGGCTCGAACTTGAGTTTGAGCCTTTGCTCCTTTGCTCTCCATGCTAGTGCACCCCAGCCTTAAGGCTCGAACTTGAGTTTGAGCCTTTGCTCTCCATGCTAGTGCACCCCGGCCTTAAGGCTCGAACTTGAGTTTGAGCCTTTGCTCTCCATGCTAGTGCACCCCGGTCTTAAGGCTCGAAATTGAGTTTGAGCCTTTGCTCTCCATGCTAGTGCACCCCAGTCTTAAGGCTCGAACTTCAGATTGAGCCTTAGTTCTCCATGCTAGTGTACCCCGGCCTTAAGGCTCGACCTAGATTGAGTCTTTGTTCTCCATGTTAGTGCACCCCGGCCTTAAGGCTCGAACTTGAGTTTGAGCCTTTGCTCTCCATGTTAGTGCACCCCGGCCTTAAGTCTCGAACTTGAGTTTGAGCCTTTGCTCTGCATGCTAGTGCACCCCGGCGTTAAGGCTCGAACTTGAGTTTGAGCCTTTGCTCCTTTGCTCTCCATGCTAGTGCACCCCGGCCTTAAGGCTCGAACTTGAGTTTGAGCCTTTGCTCTCCATGCTAGTGCACCCCGGCCTTAAGTCTCGAACTTGAGTTTGAGCCTTTGCTCTCCATGCTGTGCACCCCGGCCTTAAGGCTCGAACTTGAGTTTGAGCCTTTGCTCTCCATGCTAGTGCACCCCGGTCTTAAGGCTCGAAATTGAGTTTGAGCCTTTGCTCTCCATGCCAGTGCACCCTAGTCTTAAGGCTCAAACTTCAGATTGAGCCTTCATTCTCCATGCTAGTGTACCCTGGTCTTAAGGCTCGACCTAGATTGAGTCTTTGTTCTCCATGTTAGTGCACCCCGGCCTTAAGGCTCGAACTTGAGTTTGAGCCTTTGCTCTCCATGTTAGTGCACCCCGGCCTTAAGGCTCGAACTTGAGTTTGAGCCTTTGCTCTCCATGCTAGTGCACCCCGGTGTTAAGGCTCGAACTTGAGTTTAAGCCTTTGCTCCTTCGCTCTCCATGCTAGTGCACCCCGGCCTTAAGGCTCGAACTTGAGTTTGAGCCTTTGCTCTCCATGCTAGTGCACCCCGGCCTTAAGGCTCGAACTTGAGTTTGAGCCTTTGCTCTCCATGCTAGTGCACCCCGGTCTTAAGGCTCGAACTTCAGATTGAGCCTTCGTTCTCCATGCTAGTGTACCCCGGCCTTAAGGCTTGACCTAGATTGAGTCTTTGTTCTCCATGTTAGTGCACCCCGGCCTTAAGGCTCGAACTTGAGTTTGAGCCTTTGCTCTCCATGTTAGTGCACCCCGGCCTTAAGTCTCAAACTTGAGTTTGAGCCTTTGCTCTCCATGCTAGTGCACCCCGGCCTTAAGGCTCGAACTTGAGTTTGAGCCTTTGCTCCTTTGCTCTCCATGCTAGTGCACCCCGGCCTTAAGGCTCGAACTTCAGATTGAGCCTTCGTTCTCCATGCTAGTGCACCCCGGCCTTAAGGCTCGAACTTGAGTTTGAGCCTTTGCTCTCCATGCTAGTGCACCCCGACCTTAAGGCTCGAACTTGAGTTTGAGCCTTTGCTTTCCATGCTAGTGCACCCCGGCGTTAAGGCTCGAACTTGAGTTTGAGCCTTTGCTCCTTTGCTCTCCATGCTAGTGCACCCCGGCCTTAAGGCTCGAACTTCAGATTGAGCCTTCGTTCTCCATGCTAGTGCACCCCGGCCTTAAGGCTCGAACTTGAGTTTGAGCCTTTGCTCTCCATGCTAGTGCACCCCGGCCTTAAGGCTCGAACTTGAGTTTGAGCCTTTGCTCCTTTGCTCTCCATGTAAGTGCACCCTGGCCTTAAGGCTCGAACTTCAGATTGAGCCTTTGCTCTCCATCCTAGTGCACCCCGGCCTTAAGGCTCGAACTTGAGTTTGAGCCTTTGCTCTCCATGCTAGTGCACCCCAGCCTTAAGGCTCGAACTTGAGTTTGAGCCTTTGCTCTCCATGCTAGTGCACCCCGGCGTTAAGGCTCGAACTTGAGTTTGAGCCTTTGCTCCTTTGCTCTCCATGCTAGTGCACCCCAGTCTTAAGGCTTGAACTTCAGATTGAGCCTTCGTTCTCCATGCTAGTGTACCCCGACCTTAAGGGTTGACCTAGATTGAGTTTTTGTTGTCCATGTTAGTGCACCCCGGTCTTAAGGCTCGAACTTGAGTTTGAGCCTTTGCTCTCCATGCTAGTGCACCCGGCCTTAAGGCTCGAACTTCAATTTGAGCCTTTGCTCCTTTGCTCTCCATACTAGTGCACCCCGTCCTGAACACTCGAACTTCAGATTGAGCCTTCGTTCTCCATGCTAGTGCACCCCGGCCTTAAGGCTTGAACTTGAGTTTGAGCCTTTGCTCTCCATGCTAGTGCACCCCGGCCTTAAGGCTCGAACTTCAGATTGAGCCTTCATTCTCCATGCTAGTGTACCCCGGCCTTAAGGCTCGACCTAGATTGAGTCTTTGTTCTCCATGTTAGTGCACCCCGGCCTTAAGGCTCGAACTTGAGTTTGAGCCTTTGCTCTCCATGCTAGTGCACCCCGGCGTTAAGGCTCGAACTTGAGTTTGAGCCTTTGCTCCTTTTCTCTCCATGCTAGTGCACCCCGGCCAAGGCTCGAACTTGAGTTTGAGCCTTTGCTCTCTATGCTAGTGCACCCCGGCGTTAAGGCTCGAACTTGAGTTTGAGCCTTTGCTCCTTTGCTCTCCATGCTAGTGCACCCCGGCCTTAAGGCTCAAACTTGAGTTTGAGCCTTTGCTCTCCATGCTAGTGCACCCCGGCCTTAAGGCTCAAACTTGAGTTTGAGCCTTTGCTCTCCATGCTAGTGCACCCCGGTCTTAAGGCTCGAAATTGAGTTTGCGCCTTTGCTCTCCATGCTAGTGCACCCCAGTCTTAAGGCTCGAACTTCAGATTGAGCCTTCGTTCTTCATGCTAGTGTACCCCGGCCTTAAGGCTCGAACTTGAGTTTGAGCCTTTGCTCTCCATGCTAGTGCACCCCGGTGTTAAGGCTCGAACTTGAGTTTGAGCCTTTGCTCCTTTGCTCTCCATGCTAGTGCACCCCAGCCTTAAGGCTCGAACTTGAGTTTGAGCCTTTGCTCTCCATGCTAGTGCACCCCGGCATTAAGGCTCGAACTTGAGTTTGAGCCTTTGCTCTCCATGCTAGTGCACCCCGGTCTTAAGGCTCGAAATTGAGTTTGAGCCTTTGCTCTCCATGCTAGTGCACCCCAGTCTTAAGGCTCGAACTTCAGATTGAGCCTTAGTTCTCCATGCTAGTGTACCCCGGCCTTAAGGCTCGACCTAGATTGAGTCTTTGTTCTCCATGTTAGTGCACCCCGGCCTTAAGGCTCGAACTTGAGTTTGAGCCTTTGCTCTCCATGTTAGTGCACCCCGGCCTTAAGGCTTGAACTTGAGTTTGAGCCTTTGCTCTCCATGCTAGTGCACCCCGACGTTAAGGCTCGAACTTGTGTTTGAGCCTTTGCTCCTTTGCTCTCCATGCTAGTGCACCCCGGCCTTAAGGCTCGAACTTGAGTTTGAGCCTTTGCTCTCCATGCTAGTGCACCCCGGCCTTAAGTCTCGAACTTGAGTTTGAGCCTTTGCTCTCCATGCTAGTGCACCCCGGCCTTAAGGCTCGAACTTGAGTTTGAGCCTTTGCTCTCCATGCTAGTGCACCCCGGTCTTAAGGCTCGAAATTGAGTTTGAGCCTTTGCTCTCCATGCCAGTGCACCCTAGTCTTAAGGCTCAAACTTTAGATTGAGCCTTCATTCTCCATGCTAGTGTACCCTGGTCTTAAGGCTCGCCCTAGATTGAGTCTTTGTTCTCCATGTTAGTGCACCCCGGCCTTAAGGCTCGAACTTGAGTTTGAGCCTTTGCTCTCCATGTTAGTGCACCCCGGCCTTAAGGCTCGAACTTGAGTTTGAGCCTTTGCTCTCCATGCTAGTGCACCCCGGTGTTAAGGCTCGAACTTGAGTTTAAGCCTTTGCTCCTTCGCTCTCCATGCTAGTGCACCCCGGCCTTAAGGCTCGAACTTGAGTTTGAGCCTTTGCTCTCCATGCTAGTGCACCCCGGCCTTAAGGCTCGAACTTGAGTTTGAGCCTTTGCTCTCCATGCTAGTGCACCCCGGTCTTAAGGCTCGAACTTCAGATTGAGCCTTCGTTCTCCATGCTAGTGTACCCCGGCCTTAAGGCTTGACCTAGATTGAGTCTTTGTTCTCCATGTTAGTGCACCCCGGCCTTAAGGCTCGAACTTGAGTTTGAGCCTTTGCTCTCCATGTTAGTGCACCCCGGCCTTAAGGCTCGAACTTGAGTTTGAGGCTTTGCCCATGCTAGTGCACCCCGGCGTTAAGGCTCGAACTTGAGTTTGAGCCTTTGCTCCTTTGCTCTCCATGCTAGTGCACCCCGGCCTTAAGGCTCGAACTTCAGATTGAGCCTTCGTTCTCCATGCTAGTGCACCCCGGCCTTAAGGCTCGAACTTGAGTTTGAGCCTTTGCTCTCCATGCTAGTGCACCCCGGCCTTAAGGCGGCTCGAACTTGAGTTTGAGCCTTTGCTCTCCATGCTAGTGCACCCCGGTCTTAAGGCTGCACTTTAGATTGAGCCTTCGTTCTCCATGCTAGTGTACCCCGGCCTTAAGGCTCGACCTAGATTGAGTCTTTGTTCTCCATGTTAGTGCACCCTGGCCTTAAGGCTCGAACTTGAGTTTGAGCCTTTGCTCTCCATGTTCGTGCACCCCGGCCTTAAGGCTCGAACTTGAGTTTGAGCCTTTGCTCTCCATGCTAGTGCACCCCGACGTTAAGGCTCGAACTTGAGTTTGAGCCTTTGCTCCTTTGCTCTCCATGCTAGTGCACCCCGGCCTTAAGGCTCGAACTTCAGATTGAGCCTTCGTTCTCCATGCTAGTGCACCCCGGCCTTAAGGCTCGAACTTGAGTTTGAGCCTTTGCTCTCCATGCTAGTGCACCCCGACCTTAAGGCTCGAACTTGAGTTTGAGCCTTTGCTTTCCATGCTAGTGCACCCCGGCGTTAAGGCTCGAACTTGAGTTTGAGCTTTTGCTCCTTTGCTCTCCATGCTAGTGCACCCCGGCCTTAAGGCTCGAACTTCAGATTGAGCCTTCGTTCTCCATGCTAGTGCACCCCGGCCTTAAGGCTCGAACTTGAGTTTGAGCCTTTGCTCTCCATGCTAGTGCACCCCGGCCTTAAGGCTCGAACTTGAGTTTGAGCCTTTGCTCCTTTGCTCTCCATGTAAGTGCACCCTGGCCTTAAGGCTCGAACTTCAGATTGAGCCTTTGCTCTCCATCCTAGTGCACCCCGGCCTTAAGGCTCGAACTTGAGTTTGAGCCTTTGCTCTCCATGCTAGTGCACCCCGGCCTTAAGGCTCGAACTTGAGTTTGAGCCTTTGCTCTCCATGCTAGTGCACCCCGGCGTTAAGGCTCGAACTTGAGTTTGAGCCTTTGCTCCTTTGCTCTCCATGCTAGTGCACCCCAGTCTTAAGGCTTGAACTTCAGATTGAGCCTTCGTTCTCCATGCTAGTGTACCCCGACCTTAAGGGTTGACCTAGATTGAGTTTTTGTTGTCCATGTTAGTGCACCCCGGTCTTAAGGCTCGAACTTGAGTTTGAGCCTTTGCTCTCCATGCTAGTGCACCCGGCCTTAAGGCTCGAACTTCAATTTGAGCCTTTGCTCCTTTGCTCTCCATACTAGTGCACCCCGTCCTGAACACTCGAACTTCAGATTGAGCCTTCGTTCTCCATGCTAGTGCACCCCGGCCTTAAGGCTTGAACTTGAGTTTGAGCCTTTGCTCTCCATGCTAGTGCACCCCGGCCTTAAGGCTCGAACTTCAGATTGAGCCTTCATTCTCCATGCTAGTGTACCCCGGCCTTAAGGCTCGACCTAGATTGAGTCTTTGTTCTCCATGTTAGTGCACCCCGGCCTTAAGGCTCGAACTTGAGTTTAAGCCTTTGCTCTCCATGCTAGTGCACCCCGGCGTTAAGGCTCGAACTTGAGTTTGAGCCTTTGCTCCTTTTCTCTCCATGCTAGTGCACCCCGGCCAAGGCTCGAACTTGAGTTTGAGCCTTTGCTCTCTATGCTAGTGCACCCCGGCGTTAAGGCTCGAACTTGAGTTTGAGCCTTTGCTCCTTTGCTCTCCATGCTAGTGCACCCCGGCCTTAAGGCTCAAACTTGAGTTTGAGCCTTTGCTCTCCATGCTAGTGCACCCCGGCCTTAAGGCTCAAACTTGAGTTTGAGCCTTTGCTCTCCATGCTAGTGCACCCCGGTCTTAAGGCTCGAAATTGAGTTTGCGCCTTTGCTCTCCATGCTAGTGCACCCCAGTCTTAAGGCTCGAACTTCAGATTGAGCCTTCGTTCTTCATCCTAGTGTACCCCGGCCTTAAGGCTCGAACTTGAGTTTGAGCCTTTGCTCTCCATGCTAGTGCACCCCGGTGTTAAGGCTCGAACTTGAGTTTGAGCCTTTGCTCCTTTGCTCTCCATGCTAGTGCACCCCAGCCTTAAGGCTCGAACTTGAGTTTGAGCCTTTGCTCTCCATGCTAGTGCACCCCGGCATTAAGGCTCGAACTTGAGTTTGAGCCTTTGCTCTCCATGCTAGTGCACCCCGGTCTTAAGGCTCGAAATTGAGTTTGAGCCTTTGCTCTCCATGCTAGTGCACCCCAGTCTTAAGGCTCGAACTTCAGATTGAGCCTTAGTTCTCCATGCTAGTGTACCCCGGCCTTAAGGCTCGACCTAGATTGAGTCTTTGTTCTCCATGTTAGTGCACCCCGGCCTTAAGGCTCGAACTTGAGTTTGAGCCTTTGCTCTCCATGTTAGTGCACCCCGGCCTTAAGGCTTGAACTTGAGTTTGAGCCTTTGCTCTCCATGCTAGTGCACCCCGACGTTAAGGCTCGAACTTGTGTTTGAGCCTTTGCTCCTTTGCTCTCCATGCTAGTGCACCCCGGCCTTAAGGCTCGAACTTGAGTTTAAGCCTTTGCTCTCCATGCTAGTGCACCCCGGCCTTAAGTCTCGAACTTGAGTTTGAGCCTTTGCTCTCCATGCTAGTGCACCCCGGCCTTAAGGCTCGAACTTGAGTTTGAGCCTTTGCTCTCCATGCTAGTGCACCCCGGTCTTAAGGCTCGAAATTGAGTTTGAGCCTTTGCTCTCCATGCCAGTGCACCCTAGTCTTAAGGCTCAAACTTTAGATTGAGCCTTCATTCTCCATGCTAGTGTACCCTGGTCTTAAGGCTCGCCCTAGATTGAGTCTTTGTTCTCCATGTTAGTGCACCCCGGCCTTAAGGCTCGAACTTGAGTTTGAGCCTTTGCTCTCCATGTTAGTGCACCCCGGCCTTAAGGCTCGAACTTGAGTTTGAGCCTTTGCTCTCCATGCTAGTGCACCCCGGTGTTAAGGCTCGAACTTGAGTTTAAGCCTTTGCTCCTTCGCTCTCCATGCTAGTGCACCCCGGCCTTAAGGCTCGAACTTGAGTTTGAGCCTTTGCTCTCCATGCTAGTGCACCCCGGCCTTAAGGCTCGAACTTGAGTTTGAGCCTTTGCTCTCCATGCTAGTGCACCCCGGTCTTAAGGCTCGAACTTCAGATTGAGCCTTCGTTCTCCATGCTAGTGTACCCCGGCCTTAAGGCTTGACCTAGATTGAGTCTTTGTTCTCCATGTTAGTGCACCCCGGCCTTAAGGCTCGAACTTGAGTTTGAGCCTTTGCTCTCCATGTTAGTGCACCCCGGCCTTAAGGCTCGAACTTGAGTTTGAGGCTTTGCCCATGCTAGTGCACCCCGGCGTTAAGGCTCGAACTTGAGTTTGAGCCTTTGCTCCTTTGCTCTCCATGCTAGTGCACCCCGGCCTTAAGGCTCGAACTTCAGATTGAGCCTTCGTTCTCCATGCTAGTGCACCCCGGCCTTAAGGCTCGAACTTGAGTTTGAGCCTTTGCTCTCCATGCTAGTGCACCCCGGCCTTAAGGCGGCTCGAACTTGAGTTTGAGCCTTTGCTCTCCATGCTAGTGCACCCCGGTCTTAAGGCTGCACTTTAGATTGAGCCTTCGTTCTCCATGCTAGTGTACCCCGGCCTTAAGGCTCGACCTAGATTGAGTCTTTGTTCTCCATGTTAGTGCACCCTGGCCTTAAGGCTCGAACTTGAGTTTGAGCCTTTGCTCTCCATGTTCGTGCACCCCGGCCTTAAGGCTCGAACTTGAGTTTGAGCCTTTGCTCTCCATGCTAGTTCACCCCGACGTTAAGGCTCGAACTTGAGTTTGAGCCTTTGCTCCTTTGCTCTCCATGCTAGTGCACCCCGGCCTTAAGGCTCGAACTTCAGATTGAGCCTTCGTTCTCCATGCTAGTGCACCCCGGCCTTAAGGCTCGAACTTGAGTTTGAGCCTTTGCTCTCCATGCTAGTGCACCCCGGCCTTAAGGCTCAAACTTGAGTTTGAGTCTTTGCTCTCCATGCTAGTGCACCCCGGTCTTAAGGCTCGAAATTGAGTTTGAGCCTTTGCTCTCCATGCTAGTGCACCCCAGTCTTAAGGCTTGAACTTCAGATTGAGCCTTCGTTCTCCATGCTAGTGTACCCCGGCCTTAAGGCTCGACCTAGATTGAGCTTTGTTCTCCATGTTAGTGCACCCCGGCCTTAAGGCTCGAACTTGAGTTTGAGCCTTTGCTCTCCATGTTAGTGCACCCCGACCTTAAGGCTCGAACTTGAGTTTGAGCCTTTGCTCTCCATGTTAGTGCACCCCGACCTTAAGGCTCGAACTTGAGTTTGAGCCTTTGCTTTCCATGCTAGTGCACCCCGGCGTTAAGGCTCGAACTTGAGTTTGAGCCTTTGCTCCTTTGCTCTCCATGCTAGTGCACCCCGGCCTTAAGGCTCGAACTTCAGATTGAGCCTACGTTCTCCATGCTAGTGCACCTCGGCCTTAAGGCTCGAACTTGAGTTTGAGCCTTTGCTCTCCATGCTAGTGCACCCCGGCCTTAAGGCTCGAACTTGAGTTTGAGCCTTTGCTCTCCATGCTAGTGCACCCCGGTCTTAAGGCTCGAAATTGAGTTTGAGCCTTTGCTCTCCATGCTAGTGCACCCCAGTCTAAAGGCTCGAACTTCAGATTGAGCCTTCGTTCTCCATGCTAGTGTACCCCGGCCTTAAGGCTCGACCTAGATTGAGTCTTAGTTCTCCATGTTAGTGCACCCCGGCCTTAAGGCTCGAACTTGAGTTTGCGCCTTTGCTCTCCATGTTAGTGCACCCCGGCCTTAAGGCTCGAACTTGAGTTTGAGCCTTTGCTCTCCATGCTAGTGCACCCCGGCGTTAAGGCTCGAACTTGTGTTTGAGCCTTTGCTCCTTTGCTCTCCATGCTAGTGCACCCCGGCCTTAAGGCTCGAACTTGAGTTTGAGCCTTTGCTCTCCATGCTAGTGCACCCCGGCCTTAAGTCTCGAACTTGAGTTTGAGCCTTTGCTCTCCATGCTAGTGCACCCCGGCCTTAAGGCTCGAACTTGAGTTTGAGCCTTTGCTCTCCATGCTAGTGCACCCCGGTCTTAAGGCTCGAAATTGAGTTTGAGCCTTTGCTCTCCATGCCAGTGCACCCTAGTCTTAAGGCTCAAACTTTAGATTGAGCCTTCATTCTCCATGCTAGTGTACCCTGGTCTTAAGGCTCGCCCTAGATTGAGTCTTTGTTCTCCATGTTAGTGCACCCCGGCCTTAAGGCTCGAACTTGAGTTTGAGCCTTTGCTCTCCATGTTAGTGCACCCCGGCCTTAAGGCTCGAACTTGAGTTTGAGCCTTTGCTCTCCATGCTAGTGCACCCCGGTGTTAAGGCTCGAACTTGAGTTTAAGCCTTTGCTCCTTCGCTCTCCATGCTAGTGCACCCCGGCCTTAAGGCTCGAACTTGAGTTTGAGCCTTTGCTCTCCATGCTAGTGCACCCCGGCCTTAAGGCTCGAACTTGAGTTTGAGCCTTTGCTCTCCATGCTAGTGCACCCCGGTCTTAAGGCTCGAACTTCAGATTGAGCCTTCGTTCTCCATGCTAGTGTACCCCGGCCTTAAGGCTTGACCTAGATTGAGTCTTTGTTCTCCATGTTAGTGCACCCCGGCCTTAAGGCTCGAACTTGAGTTTGAGCCTTTGCTCTCCATGTTAGTGCACCCCGGCCTTAAGGCTCGAACTTGAGTTTGAGGCTTTGCCCATGCTAGTGCACCCCGGCGTTAAGGCTCGAACTTGAGTTTGAGCCTTTGCTCCTTTGCTCTCCATGCTAGTGCACCCCGGCCTTAAGGCTCGAACTTCAGATTGAGCCTTCGTTCTCCATGCTAGTGCACCCCGGCCTTAAGGCTCGAACTTGAGTTTGAGCCTTTGCTCTCCATGCTAGTGCACCCCGGCCTTAAGGCGGCTCGAACTTGAGTTTGAGCCTTTGCTCTCCATGCTAGTGCACCCCGGTCTTAAGGCTGCACTTTAGATTGAGCCTTCGTTCTCCATGCTAGTGTACCCCGGCCTTAAGGCTCGACCTAGATTGAGTCTTTGTTCTCCATGTTAGTGCACCCTGGCCTTAAGGCTCGAACTTGAGTTTGAGCCTTTGCTCTCCATGTTCGTGCACCCCGGCCTTAAGGCTCGAACTTGAGTTTGAGCCTTTGCTCTCCATGCTAGTGCACCCCGACGTTAAGGCTCGAACTTGAGTTTGAGCCTTTGCTCCTTTGCTCTCCATGCTAGTGCACCCCGGCCTTAAGGCTCGAACTTCAGATTGAGCCTTCGTTCTCCATGCTAGTGCACCCCGGCCTTAAGGCTCGAACTTGAGTTTGAGCCTTTGCTCTCCATGCTAGTGCACCCCGACCTTAAGGCTCGAACTTGAGTTTGAGCCTTTGCTTTCCATGCTAGTGCACCCCGGCGTTAAGGCTCGAACTTGAGTTTGAGCTTTTGCTCCTTTGCTCTCCATGCTAGTGCACCCCGGCCTTAAGGCTCGAACTTCAGATTGAGCCTTCGTTCTCCATGCTAGTGCACCCCGGCCTTAAGGCTCGAACTTGAGTTTGAGCCTTTGCTCTCCATGCTAGTGCACCCCGGCCTTAAGGCTCGAACTTGAGTTTGAGCCTTTGCTCCTTTGCTCTCCATGTAAGTGCACCCTGGCCTTAAGGCTCGAACTTCAGATTGAGCCTTTGCTCTCCATCCTAGTGCACCCCGGCCTTAAGGCTCGAACTTGAGTTTGAGCCTTTGCTCTCCATGCTAGTGCACCCCGGCCTTAAGGCTCGAACTTGAGTTTGAGCCTTTGCTCTCCATGCTAGTGCACCCCGGCGTTAAGGCTCGAACTTGAGTTTGAGCCTTTGCTCCTTTGCTCTCCATGCTAGTGCACCCCAGTCTTAAGGCTTGAACTTCAGATTGAGCCTTCGTTCTCCATGCTAGTGTACCCCGACCTTAAGGGTTGACCTAGATTGAGTTTTTGTTGTCCATGTTAGTGCACCCCGGTCTTAAGGCTCGAACTTGAGTTTGAGCCTTTGCTCTCCATGCTAGTGCACCCGGCCTTAAGGCTCGAACTTCAATTTGAGCCTTTGCTCCTTTGCTCTCCATACTAGTGCACCCCGTCCTGAACACTCGAACTTCAGATTGAGCCTTCGTTCTCCATGCTAGTGCACCCCGGCCTTAAGGCTTGAACTTGAGTTTGAGCCTTTGCTCTCCATGCTAGTGCACCCCGGCCTTAAGGCTCGAACTTCAGATTGAGCCTTCATTCTCCATGCTAGTGTACCCCGGCCTTAAGGCTCGACCTAGATTGAGTCTTTGTTCTCCATGTTAGTGCACCCCGGCCTTAAGGCTCGAACTTGAGTTTAAGCCTTTGCTCTCCATGCTAGTGCACCCCGGCGTTAAGGCTCGAACTTGAGTTTGAGCCTTTGCTCCTTTTCTCTCCATGCTAGTGCACCCCGGCCAAGGCTCGAACTTGAGTTTGAGCCTTTGCTCTCTATGCTAGTGCACCCCGGCGTTAAGGCTCGAACTTGAGTTTGAGCCTTTGCTCCTTTGCTCTCCATGCTAGTGCACCCCGGCCTTAAGGCTCAAACTTGAGTTTGAGCCTTTGCTCTCCATGCTAGTGCACCCCGGCCTTAAGGCTCAAACTTGAGTTTGAGCCTTTGCTCTCCATGCTAGTGCACCCCGGTCTTAAGGCTCGAAATTGAGTTTGCGCCTTTGCTCTCCATGCTAGTGCACCCCAGTCTTAAGGCTCGAACTTCAGATTGAGCCTTCGTTCTTCATCCTAGTGTACCCCGGCCTTAAGGCTCGAACTTGAGTTTGAGCCTTTGCTCTCCATGCTAGTGCACCCCGGTGTTAAGGCTCGAACTTGAGTTTGAGCCTTTGCTCCTTTGCTCTCCATGCTAGTGCACCCCAGCCTTAAGGCTCGAACTTGAGTTTGAGCCTTTGCTCTCCATGCTAGTGCACCCCGGCATTAAGGCTCGAACTTGAGTTTGAGCCTTTGCTCTCCATGCTAGTGCACCCCGGTCTTAAGGCTCGAAATTGAGTTTGAGCCTTTGCTCTCCATGCTAGTGCACCCCAGTCTTAAGGCTCGAACTTCAGATTGAGCCTTAGTTCTCCATGCTAGTGTACCCCGGCCTTAAGGCTCGACCTAGATTGAGTCTTTGTTCTCCATGTTAGTGCACCCCGGCCTTAAGGCTCGAACTTGAGTTTGAGCCTTTGCTCTCCATGTTAGTGCACCCCGGCCTTAAGGCTTGAACTTGAGTTTGAGCCTTTGCTCTCCATGCTAGTGCACCCCGACGTTAAGGCTCGAACTTGTGTTTGAGCCTTTGCTCCTTTGCTCTCCATGCTAGTGCACCCCGGCCTTAAGGCTCGAACTTGAGTTTGAGCCTTTGCTCTCCATGCTAGTGCACCCCGGCCTTAAGTCTCGAACTTGAGTTTGAGCCTTTGCTCTCCATGCTAGTGCACCCCGGCCTTAAGGCTCGAACTTGAGTTTGAGCCTTTGCTCTCCATGCTAGTGCACCCCGGTCTTAAGGCTCGAAATTGAGTTTGAGCCTTTGCTCTCCATGCCAGTGCACCCTAGTCTTAAGGCTCAAACTTTAGATTGAGCCTTCATTCTCCATGCTAGTGTACCCTGGTCTTAAGGCTCGCCCTAGATTGAGTCTTTGTTCTCCATGTTAGTGCACCCCGGCCTTAAGGCTCGAACTTGAGTTTGAGCCTTTGCTCTCCATGTTAGTGCACCCCGGCCTTAAGGCTCGAACTTGAGTTTGAGCCTTTGCTCTCCATGCTAGTGCACCCCGGTGTTAAGGCTCGAACTTGAGTTTAAGCCTTTGCTCCTTCGCTCTCCATGCTAGTGCACCCCGGCCTTAAGGCTCGAACTTGAGTTTGAGCCTTTGCTCTCCATGCTAGTGCACCCCGGCCTTAAGGCTCGAACTTGAGTTTGAGCCTTTGCTCTCCATGCTAGTGCACCCCGGTCTTAAGGCTCGAACTTCAGATTGAGCCTTCGTTCTCCATGCTAGTGTACCCCGGCCTTAAGGCTTGACCTAGATTGAGTCTTTGTTCTCCATGTTAGTGCACCCCGGCCTTAAGGCTCGAACTTGAGTTTGAGCCTTTGCTCTCCATGTTAGTGCACCCCGGCCTTAAGGCTCGAACTTGAGTTTGAGGCTTTGCCCATGCTAGTGCACCCCGGCGTTAAGGCTCGAACTTGAGTTTGAGCCTTTGCTCCTTTGCTCTCCATGCTAGTGCACCCCGGCCTTAAGGCTCGAACTTCAGATTGAGCCTTCGTTCTCCATGCTAGTGCACCCCGGCCTTAAGGCTCGAACTTGAGTTTGAGCCTTTGCTCTCCATGCTAGTGCACCCCGGCCTTAAGGCGGCTCGAACTTGAGTTTGAGCCTTTGCTCTCCATGCTAGTGCACCCCGGTCTTAAGGCTGCACTTTAGATTGAGCCTTCGTTCTCCATGCTAGTGTACCCCGGCCTTAAGGCTCGACCTAGATTGAGTCTTTGTTCTCCATGTTAGTGCACCCTGGCCTTAAGGCTCGAACTTGAGTTTGAGCCTTTGCTCTCCATGTTCGTGCACCCCGGCCTTAAGGCTCGAACTTGAGTTTGAGCCTTTGCTCTCCATGCTAGTTCACCCCGACGTTAAGGCTCGAACTTGAGTTTGAGCCTTTGCTCCTTTGCTCTCCATGCTAGTGCACCCCGGCCTTAAGGCTCGAACTTCAGATTGAGCCTTCGTTCTCCATGCTAGTGCACCCCGGCCTTAAGGCTCGAACTTGAGTTTGAGCCTTTGCTCTCCATGCTAGTGCACCCCGGCCTTAAGGCTCAAACTTGAGTTTGAGTCTTTGCTCTCCATGCTAGTGCACCCCGGTCTTAAGGCTCGAAATTGAGTTTGAGCCTTTGCTCTCCATGCTAGTGCACCCCAGTCTTAAGGCTTGAACTTCAGATTGAGCCTTCGTTCTCCATGCTAGTGTACCCCGGCCTTAAGGCTCGACCTAGATTGAGCTTTGTTCTCCATGTTAGTGCACCCCGGCCTTAAGGCTCGAACTTGAGTTTGAGCCTTTGCTCTCCATGTTAGTGCACCCCGACCTTAAGGCTCGAACTTGAGTTTGAGCCTTTGCTCTCCATGTTAGTGCACCCCGACCTTAAGGCTCGAACTTGAGTTTGAGCCTTTGCTTTCCATGCTAGTGCACCCCGGCGTTAAGGCTCGAACTTGAGTTTGAGCCTTTGCTCCTTTGCTCTCCATGCTAGTGCACCCCGGCCTTAAGGCTCGAACTTCAGATTGAGCCTACGTTCTCCATGCTAGTGCACCTCGGCCTTAAGGCTCGAACTTGAGTTTGAGCCTTTGCTCTCCATGCTAGTGCACCCCGGCCTTAAGGCTCGAACTTGAGTTTGAGCCTTTGCTCTCCATGCTAGTGCACCCCGGTCTTAAGGCTCGAAATTGAGTTTGAGCCTTTGCTCTCCATGCTAGTGCACCCCAGTCTAAAGGCTCGAACTTCAGATTGAGCCTTCGTTCTCCATGCTAGTGTACCCCGGCCTTAAGGCTCGACCTAGATTGAGTCTTAGTTCTCCATGTTAGTGCACCCCGGCCTTAAGGCTCGAACTTGAGTTTGCGCCTTTGCTCTCCATGTTAGTGCACCCCGGCCTTAAGGCTCGAACTTGAGTTTGAGCCTTTGCTCTCCATGCTAGTGCACCCCGGCGTTAAGGCTCGAACTTGAGTTTAAGCCTTTGCTCCTTTGCTCTCCATGCTAGTGCACCCCGGCCTTAAGACTCGAACTTCAGATTGAGCCTTCGTTCTCCATGCTAGTGCACCCCGGCCTTAAGGCTCGAACTTGAGTTTGAGCCTTTGCTCTCCATGCTAGTGCACCCCGGCCTTAAGGCTCGAACTTGAGTTTGAGTCTTTGCTCTCCATGCTAGTGCACCCCGGCCTTAAGGCTCGAACTTGAGTTTGAGTCTTTGCTCTCCATGCTAGTGCACCCCGGTCTTAAGGCTCGAACTTCAGATTGAGCCTTCGTTCTCCATGCTAGTGTACCCCGGCCTTAAGGCTCGACCTAGATTGAGTCTTTGTTCTCCATGTTAGTGCACCCCGGCCTTAAGGCTCGAACTTGAGTTTGAGCCTTTGCTCTCCATGTTAGTGCACCCCGGCCTTAAGGCTTGAACTTGAGTTTGAGCCTTTGCTCTCCATGCTAGTGCACCCCGACGTTAAGGCTCGAACTTGTGTTTGAGCCTTTGCTCCTTTGCTCTCCATGCTAGTGCACCCCGGCCTTAAGGCTCGAACTTCAGATTGAGCCTTTGCTCCTTTGCTCTCCATGCTAGTGCACCCCGGCCTTAAGGCTCGAACTTCAGATTGAGCCTTCGTTCTCCATGCTAGTGCACCCCGGCCTTAAGGCTCGAACTTGAGTTTGAGCCTTTGCTCTCCATGCTAGTGCACCCCGGCCTTAAGGCTCGAACTTGAGTTTGAGCCTTTGCTCCTTTGCTCTCCATGCTAGTGCACCCCGGCCTTAAGGCTCGAACTTCAGATTGAGCCTTCGTTCTCCATGCTAGTGCACCCCGGCCTTAAGGCTCGAACTTGAGTTTGAGCCTTTTCTCTCCATGCTAGTGCACCCCGGTCTTAAGGCGGCTCGAACTTGAGTTTGAGCCTTTGCTCTCCATGCTAGTGCACCCCGGTCTTAAGGCTCGCACTTCAGATTGAGCCTTCGTTCTCCATGCTAGTGTACCCCGGCCTTAAGGCTCGACCTAGATTGAGTCTTAGTTCTCCATGTTAGTGCACCCCGGCCTTAAGGCTCGAACTTGAGTTTGAGCCTTTGCTCTCCATGTTAGTGCACCCCGGCCTTAAGGCTCGAACTTGAGTTTGAGCCTTTGCTCTCCATGCTAGTGCACCCCGGCGTTAAGGCTCGAACTTGAGTTTAAGCCTTTGCTTCTTTGCTCTCCATGCTAGTGCACCCCGGCCTTAAGACTCGAACTTCAGATTGAGCCTTCGTTCTCCATGCTAGTGCACCCCGGCCTTAAGGCTCGAACTTGAGTTTGAGCCTTTGCTCTCCATGCTAGTGCACCCCGGCCTTAAGGCTCGAACTTGAGTTTGAGTCTTTGCTCTCCATGCTAGTGCACCCCGGTCTTAAGGCTCGAACTTCAGATTGAGCCTTCGTTCTCCATGCTAGTGTACCCCGGCCTTAAGGCTCGACCTAGATTGAGTCTTTGTTCTCCATGTTACCCCGGCCTTAAGGCTCGAACTTGAGTTTGAGCCTTTGCTCTCCATGTTAGTGCACCCCGGCCTTAAGGCTTGAACTTGAGTTTGAGCCTTTGCTCTCCATGCTAGTGCACCCCGACGTTAAGGCTCGAACTTGAGTTTGAGCCTTTGCTCCTTTGCTCTCCATGCTAGTGCACCCCGGCCTTAAGGCTCGAACTTCAGATTGAGCCTTTGCTCCTTTGCTCTCCATGCTAGTGCACCCCGGCCTTAAGGCTCGAACTTCAGATTGAGCCTTCGTTCTCCATGCTAGTGCACCCCGGCCTTAAGGCTCGAACTTGAGTTTGAGCCTTTGCTCTCCATGCTAGTGCACCCCGGCCTTAAGGCTCGAACTTGAGTTTGAGCCTTTGCTCCTTTGCTCTCCATGCTAGTGCACCCCGGCCTTAAGGCTCGAACTTCAGATTGAGCCTTCGTTCTCCATGCTAGTGCACCCCGGCCTTAAGGCTCGAACTTGAGTTTGAGCCTTTGCTCTCCATGCTAGTGCACCCCGGCCTTAAGGCGGCTCGAACTTGAGTTTGAGCCTTTGCTCTCCATGCTAGTGCACCCCGGTCTTAAGGCTCGCACTTCAGATTGAGCCTTCGTTCTCCATGCTAGTGTACCCCGGCCTTAAGGCTCGACCTAGATTGAGTCTTTGTTCTCCATGTTAGTGCACCCCGGCCTTAAGGCTTGAACTTGAGTTTGAGCCTTTGCTCTCCATGTTAGTGCACCCCGGCCTTAAGGCTCGAACTTGAGTTTGAGCCTTTGCTCTCCATGCTAGTGCACCCCGACGTTAAGGCTCGAACTTGAGTTTGAGCCTTTGCTCCTTTGCTCTCCATGCTAGTGCACCCCGGCCTTAAGGCTCGAACTTCAGATTGAGCCTTCGTTCTCCATGCTAGTGCACCCCAGCCTTAAGGCTCGAACTTGAGTTTGAGCCTTTGCTCTCCATGCTAGTGCACCCCGGCCTTAAGGCTCAAACTTGAGTTTGAGTCTTTGCTCTCCATGCTAGTGCACCCCGGTCTTAAGGCTCGAAATTGAGTTTGAGCCTTTGCTCTCCATGCTAGTGCACCCCGGCCTTAAGGCGGCTCGAACTTGAGTTTGAGCCTTTGCTCTCCATGCTAGTGCACCCCGGTCTTAAGGCTCGCACTTCAGATTGAGCCTTCGTTCTCCATGCTAGTGTACCCCGGCCTTAAGGCTCGACCTAGATTGAGTCTTTGTTCTCCATGTTAGTGCACCCCGGCCTTAAGGCTCGAACTTGAGTTTGAGCCTTTGCTCTCCATGTTAGTGCACCCCGGCCTTAAGGCTCGAACTTGAGTTTGAGCCTTTGCTCTCCATGCTAGTGCACCCCGACGTTAAGGCGCAAACTTGAGTTTGAGCCTTTGCTCCTTTGCTCTCCATGCTAGTGCACCCCGGGGCCTTAAGGCGCGAACTTCAGATTGAGCCTTCGTTCTCCATGCTAGTGCACCCCGGCCTTAAGGCTCGAACTTGAGTTTGAGCCTTTGCTCTCCATGCTAGTGCACCCCGGCCTTAAGGCTCGAACTTGAGTTTGAGTCTTTGCTCTCCATGCTAGTGCACCCCGGTCTTAAGGCTCGAAATTGAGTTTGAGCCTTTGCTCTCCATGCTAGTGCACCCCAGTCTTAAGGCTCGAACTTCAGATTGAGCCTTCGTTCTCCAACCCCGGCCTTAAGGCTCGACCTAGATTGAGCTTTGTTCTCCATGTTAGTGCACCCCGGCCTTAAGGCTCGAACTTGAGTTTGAGCCTTTCCTCTCCATGTTAGTGCACCCCGACCTTAAGGCTCGAACTTGAGTTTGAGCCTTTGCTTTCCATGCTAGTGCACCCCGGCGTTAAGGCTCGAACTTGAGTTTGAGCCTTTGCTCCTTTGCTCTCCATGCTAGTGCATCCCGGCGTTAAGGCTCGAACTTCAGATTGAGCCTTCGTTCTCCATGCTAGTGCACCTCGGCCTTAAGGCTCGAACTTGAGTTTGAGCCTTTGCTCTCCATGCTAGTGCACCCCGGCCTTAAGGCTCGAACTTGAGTTTGAGCCTTTGCTCTCCATGCTAGTGCACCCCAGTCTTAAGGCTCAAACTTCAGATTGAGCCTTCGTTCTCCATGCTAGTGTACCCCGGCCTTAATGCTCAACCTAGATTGAGTCTTTGTTCTCCATGTTAGTGCACCCCGGCCTTAAGGCTCGAACTTGAGTTTGAGCCTTTGCTCTCTATGTTAGTGCACCCCGGCCTTAAGGCTCGAACTTGAGTTTGAGCCTTTGCTCTCCATGCTAGTGCACCCCGGCGTTAAGGCTCGAACTTGAGTTTGAGCCTTTGCTCCTTTGCTCCTTTGCTCTCCATGCTAGTGCACCCCGGCCTTAAGACTCGAACTTCAGATTGAGCCTTCGTTCTCCATGCTAGTGCACCCCGGCCTTAAGGCTCGAACTTGAGTTTGAGCCTTTGCTCTCCATGCTAGTGCACCCCGGCCTTAAGGCTCGAACTTGAGCTTGAGTCTTTGCTCTCCATGGTAGTGCACCCCGGCCTTAAGGCTCGAACTTGAGTTTGAGCCTTTGCTCTCCATGCTAGTGCACCCCGGCGTTAAGGCTCGAACTTGAGTTTGAGCCTTTGCTCCTTTGCTCTCCATGCTAGTGCACCCCAGTCTTAAGGCTTGAACTTCAGATTGAGCCTTCGTTCTCCATGCTAGTGTACCCCGACCTTAAGGGTTGACCTAGATTGAGTTTTTGTTGTCCATGTTAGTGCACCCCGGTCTTAAGGCTCGAACTTGAGTTTGAGCCTTTGCTCTCCATGCTAGTGCACCCGGCCTTAAGGCTCGAACTTCAATTTGAGCCTTTGCTCCTTTGCTCTCCATACTAGTGCACCCCGTCCTGAACACTCGAACTTCAGATTGAGCCTTCGTTCTCCATGCTAGTGCACCCCGGCCTTAAGGCTTGAACTTGAGTTTGAGCCTTTGCTCTCCATGCTAGTGCACCCCGGCCTTAAGGCTCGAACTTCAGATTGAGCCTTCATTCTCCATGCTAGTGTACCCCGGCCTTAAGGCTCGACCTAGATTGAGTCTTTGTTCTCCATGTTAGTGCACCCCGGCCTTAAGGCTCGAACTTGAGTTTGAGCCTTTGCTCTCCATGCTAGTGCACCCCGGCGTTAAGGCTCGAACTTGAGTTTGAGCCTTTGCTCCTTTTCTCTCCATGCTAGTGCACCCCGGCCAAGGCTCGAACTTGCGTTTGAGCCTTTGCTCTCTATGCTAGTGCACCCCGGCGTTAAGGCTCGAACTTGAGTTTGAGCCTTTGCTCCTTTGCTCTCCATGCTAGTGCACCCCAGCCTTAAGGCTCGAACTTGAGTTTGAGCCTTTGCTCTCCATGCTAGTGCACCCCGGTCTTAAGGCTCGAAATTGAGTTTGAGCCTTTGCTCTCCATGCTAGTGCACCCCAGTCTAAAGGCTCGAACTTCAGATTGAGCCTTCGTTCTCCATGCTAGTGTACCCCGGCCTTAAGGCTCGACCTAGATTGAGTCTTAGTTCTCCATGTTAGTGCACCCCGGCCTTAAGGCTCGAACTTGAGTTTGCGCCTTTTCTCTCCATGTTAGTGCACCCCGGCCTTAAGGCTCGAACTTGAGTTTGAGCCTTTGCTCTCCATGCTAGTGCACCCCGGCGTTAAGGCTCGAACTTGAGTTTAAGCCTTTGCTCCTTTGCTCTCCATGCTAGTGCACCCCGGCCTTAAGACTCGAACTTCAGATTGAGCCTTCGTTCTCCATGCTAGTGCACCCCGGCCTTAAGGCTCGAACTTGAGTTTGAGCGAGCCTTTGCTCTCCATGCTAGTGCACCCCGGCCTTAAGGCTCGAACTTGAGTTTGAGTCTTTGCTCTCCATGCTAGTGCACCCCGGCCTTAAGGCTCGAACTTGAGTTTGAGTCTTTGCTCTCCATGCTAGTGCACCCCGGTCTTAAGGCTCGAACTTCAGATTGAGCCTTCGTTCTCCATGCTAGTGTACCCCGGCCTTAAGGCTCGACCTAGATTGAGTCTTTGTTCTCCATGTTAGTGCACCCCGGCCTTAAGGCTCGAACTTGAGTTTGAGCCTTTGCTCTCCATGTTAGTGCACCCCGGCCTTAAGGCTTGAACTTGAGTTTGAGCCTTTGCTCTCCATGCTAGTGCACCCCGACGTTAAGGCTCGAACTTGTGTTTGAGCCTTTGCTCCTTTGCTCTCCATGCTAGTGCACCCCGGCCTTAAGGCTCGAACTTCAGATTGAGCCTTTGCTCCTTTGCTCTCCATGCTAGTGCACCCCGGCCTTAAGGCTCGAACTTCAGATTGAGCCTTCGTTCTCCATGCTAGTGCACCCCGGCCTTAAGGCTCGAACTTGAGTTTGAGCCTTTGCTCTCCATGCTAGTGCACCCCGGCCTTAAGGCTCGAACTTGAGTTTGAGCCTTTGCTCCTTTGCTCTCCATGCTAGTGCACCCCGGCCTTAAGGCTCGAACTTCAGGTTGAGCCTTCGTTCTCCATGCTAGTGCACCCCGGCCTTAAGGCTCGAACTTGAGTTTGAGCCTTTGCTCTCCATGCTAGTGCACCCCGGTCTTAAGGCGGCTCGAACTTGAGTTTGAGCCTTTGCTCTCCATGCTAGTGCACCCCGGTCTTAAGGCTCGCACTTCAGATTGAGCCTTCGTTCTCCATGCTAGTGTACCCCGGCCTTAAGGCTCGACCTAGATTGAGTCTTAGTTCTCCATGTTAGTGCACCCCGGCCTTAAGGCTCGAACTTGAGTTTGAGCCTTTGCTCTCCATGTTAGTGCACCCCGGCCTTAAGGCTCGAACTTGAGTTTGAGCCTTTGCTCTCCATGCTAGTGCACCCCGGCGTTAAGGCTCGAACTTGAGTTTAAGCCTTTGCTTCTTTGCTCTCCATGCTAGTGCACCCCGGCCTTAAGACTCGAACTTCAGATTGAGCCTTCGTTCTCCATGCTAGTGCACCCCGGCCTTAAGGCTCGAACTTGAGTTTGAGCCTTTGCTCTCCATGCTAGTGCACCCCGGCCTTAAGGCTCGAACTTGAGTTTGAGTCTTTGCTCTCCATGCTAGTGCACCCCGGCCTTAAGGCTCGAACTTGAGTTTGAGTCTTTGCTCTCCATGCTAGTGCACCCCGGTCTTAAGGCTCGAACTTCAGATTGAGCCTTCGTTCTCCATGCTAGTGTACCCCGGCCTTAAGGCTCGACCTAGATTGAGTCTTTGTTCTCCATGTTACCCCGGCCTTAAGGCTCGAACTTGAGTTTGAGCCTTTGCTCTCCATGTTAGTGCACCCCGGCCTTAAGGCTTGAACTTGAGTTTGAGCCTTTGCTCTCCATGCTAGTGCACCCCGACGTTAAGGCTCGAACTTGAGTTTGAGCCTTTGCTCCTTTGCTCTCCATGCTAGTGCACCCCGGCCTTAAGGCTCGAACTTCAGATTGAGCCTTTGCTCCTTTGCTCTCCATGCTAGTGCACCCCGGCCTTAAGGCTCGAACTTCAGATTGAGCCTTCGTTCTCCATGCTAGTGCACCCCGGCCTTAAGGCTCGAACTTGAGTTTGAGCCTTTGCTCTCCATGCTAGTGCACCCCGGCCTTAAGGCTCGAACTTGAGTTTGAGCCTTTGCTCCTTTGCTCTCCATGCTAGTGCACCCCGGCCTTAAGGCTCGAACTTCAGATTGAGCCTTCGTTCTCCATGCTAGTGCACCCCGGCCTTAAGGCTCGAACTTGAGTTTGAGCCTTTGCTCTCCATGCTAGTGCACCCCGGCCTTAAGGCGGCTCGAACTTGAGTTTGAGCCTTTGCTCTCCATGCTAGTGCACCCCGGTCTTAAGGCTCGCACTTCAGATTGAGCCTTCGTTCTCCATGCTAGTGTACCCCGGCCTTAAGGCTCGACCTAGATTGAGTCTTTGTTCTCCATGTTAGTGCACCCCGGCCTTAAGGCTTGAACTTGAGTTTGAGCCTTTGCTCTCCATGTTAGTGCACCCCGGCCTTAAGGCTCGAACTTGAGTTTGAGCCTTTGCTCTCCATGCTAGTGCACCCCGACGTTAAGGCTCGAACTTGAGTTTGAGCCTTTGCTCCTTTGCTCTCCATGCTAGTGCACCCCGGCCTTAAGGCTCGAACTTCAGATTGAGCCTTCGTTCTCCATGCTAGTGCACCCCAGCCTTAAGGCTCGAACTTGAGTTTGAGCCTTTGCTCTCCATGCTAGTGCACCCCGGCCTTAAGGCTCAAACTTGAGTTTGAGTCTTTGCTCTCCATGCTAGTGCACCCCGGTCTTAAGGCTCGAAATTGAGTTTGAGCCTTTGCTCTCCATGCTAGTGCACCCCGGCCTTAAGGCGGCTCGAACTTGAGTTTGAGCCTTTGCTCTCCATGCTAGTGCACCCCGGTCTTAAGGCTCGCACTTCAGATTGAGCCTTCGTTCTCCATGCTAGTGTACCCCGGCCTTAAGGCTCGACCTAGATTGAGTCTTTGTTCTCCATGTTAGTGCACCCCGGCCTTAAGGCTCGAACTTGAGTTTGAGCCTTTGCTCTCCATGTTAGTGCACCCCGGCCTTAAGGCTCGAACTTGAGTTTGAGCCTTTGCTCTCCATGCTAGTGCACCCCGACGTTAAGGCGCAAACTTGAGTTTGAGCCTTTGCTCCTTTGCTCTCCATGCTAGTGCACCCCGGGGCCTTAAGGCGCGAACTTCAGATTGAGCCTTCGTTCTCCATGCTAGTGCACCCCGGCCTTAAGGCTCGAACTTGAGTTTGAGCCTTTGCTCTCCATGCTAGTGCACCCCGACCTTAAGGCTCGAACTTGAGTTTGAGTCTTTGCTCTCCATGCTAGTGCACCCCGGTCTTAAGGCTCGAAATTGAGTTTGAGCCTTTGCTCTCCATGCTAGTGCACCCCAGTCTTAAGGCTCGAACTTCAGATTGAGCCTTCGTTCTCCAACCCCGGCCTTAAGGCTCGACCTAGATTGAGCTTTGTTCTCCATGTTAGTGTACCCCGGCCTTAAGGCTCGAACTTGAGTTTGAGCCTTTCCTCTCCATGTTAGTGCACCCCGACCTTAAGGCTCGAACTTGAGTTTGAGCCTTTGCTTTCCATGCTAGTGCACCCCGGCGTTAAGGCTCGAACTTGAGTTTGAGCCTTTGCTCCTTTGCTCTCCATGCTAGTGCATCCCGGCGTTAAGGCTCGAACTTCAGATTGAGCCTTCGTTCTCCATGCTAGTGCACCTCGGCCTTAAGGCTCGAACTTGAGTTTGAGCCTTTGCTCTCCATGCTAGTGCACCCCGGCCTTAAGGCTCGAACTTGAGTTTGAGCCTTTGCTCTCCATGCTAGTGCACCCCAGTCTTAAGGCTCAAACTTCAGATTGAGCCTTCGTTCTCCATGCTAGTGTACCCCGGCCTTAATGCTCAACCTAGATTGAGTCTTTGTTCTCCATGTTAGTGCACCCCGGCCTTAAGGCTCGAACTTGAGTTTGAGCCTTTGCTCTCTATGTTAGTGCACCCCGGCCTTAAGGCTCGAACTTGAGTTTGAGCCTTTGCTCTCCATGCTAGTGCACCCCGGCGTTAAGGCTCGAACTTGAGTTTGAGCCTTTGCTCCTTTGCTCCTTTGCTCTCCATGCTAGTGCATTCCGGCCTTAAGACTCGAACTTCAGATTGAGCCTTCGTTCTCCATGCTAGTGCACCCCGGCCTTAAGGCTCGAACTTGAGTTTGAGCCTTTGCTCTCCATGCTAGTGCACCCCGGCCTTAAGGCTCGAACTTGAGCTTGAGTCTTTGCTCTCCATGGTAGTGCACCCCGGCCTTAAGGCTCGAACTTGAGTTTGAGCCTTTGCTCTCCATGCTAGTGCACCCCGGCGTTAAGGCTCGAACTTGAGTTTGAGCCTTTGCTCCTTTGCTCTCCATGCTAGTGCACCCCAGTCTTAAGGCTTGAACTTCAGATTGAGCCTTCGTTCTCCATGCTAGTGTACCCCGACCTTAAGGGTTGACCTAGATTGAGTTTTTGTTGTCCATGTTAGTGCACCCCGGTCTTAAGGCTCGAACTTGAGTTTGAGCCTTTGCTCTCCATGCTAGTGCACCCGGCCTTAAGGCTCGAACTTCAATTTGAGCCTTTGCTCCTTTGCTCTCCATACTAGTGCACCCCGTCCTGAACACTCGAACTTCAGATTGAGCCTTCGTTCTCCATGCTAGTGCACCCCGGCCTTAAGGCTTGAACTTGAGTTTGAGCCTTTGCTCTCCATGCTAGTGCACCCCGGCCTTAAGGCTCGAACTTCAGATTGAGCCTTCATTCTCCATGCTAGTGTACCCCGGCCTTAAGGCTCGACCTAGATTGAGTCTTTGTTCTCCATGTTAGTGCACCCCGGCCTTAAGGCTCGAACTTGAGTTTGAGCCTTTGCTCTCCATGCTAGTGCACCCCGGCGTTAAGGCTCGAACTTGAGTTTGAGCCTTTGCTCCTTTGCTCTCCATGCTAGTGCACCCCAGCCTTAAGGCTCGAACTTGAGTTTGAGCCTTTGCTCTCCATGCTAGTGCACCCCGGTCTTAAGGCTCGAAATTGAGTTTGAGCCTTTGCTCTCCATGCTAGTGCACCCCAGTCTAAAGGCTCGAACTTCAGATTGAGCCTTCGTTCTCCATGCTAGTGTACCCCGGCCTTAAGGCTCGACCTAGATTGAGTCTTAGTTCTCCATGTTAGTGCACCCCGGCCTTAAGGCTCGAACTTGAGTTTGCGCCTTTGCTCTCCATGTTAGTGCACCCCGGCCTTAAGGCTCGAACTTGAGTTTGAGCCTTTGCTCTCCATGCTAGTGCACCCCGGCGTTAAGGCTCGAACTTGAGTTTAAGCCTTTGCTCCTTTGCTCTCCATGCTAGTGCACCCCGGCCTTAAGACTCGAACTTCAGATTGAGCCTTCGTTCTCCATGCTAGTGCACCCCGGCCTTAAGGCTCGAACTTGAGTTTGAGCCTTTGCTCTCCATGCTAGTGCACCCCGGCCTTAAGGCTCGAACTTGAGTTTGAGTCTTTGCTCTCCATGCTAGTGCACCCCGGCCTTAAGGCTCGAACTTGAGTTTGAGTCTTTGCTCTCCATGCTAGTGCACCCCGGTCTTAAGGCTCGAACTTCAGATTGAGCCTTCGTTCTCCATGCTAGTGTACCCCGGCCTTAAGGCTCGACCTAGATTGAGTCTTTGTTCTCCATGTTAGTGCACCCCGGCCTTAAGGCTCGAACTTGAGTTTGAGCCTTTGCTCTCCATGTTAGTGCACCCCGGGCTTAAGGCTTGAACTTGAGTTTGAGCCTTTGCTCTCCATGCTAGTGCACCCCGACGTTAAGGCTCGAACTTGTGTTTGAGCCTTTGCTCCTTTGCTCTCCATGCTAGTGCACCCCGGCCTTAAGGCTCGAACTTCAGATTGAGCCTTCGTTCTCCATGCTAGTGCACCCCGGCCTTAAGGCTCGAACTTGAGTTTGAGCCTTTGCTCTCCATGCTAGTGCACCCCGGCCTTAAGGCTCGAACTTGAGTTTGAGCCTTTGCTCCTTTGCTCTCCATGCTAGTGCACCCCGGCCTTAAGGCTCGAACTTCAGATTGAGCCTTCGTTCTCCATGCTAGTGCACCCCGGCCTTAAGGCTCGAACTTGAGTTTGAGCCTTTGCTCTCCATGCTAGTGCACCCCGGTCTTAAGGCGGCTCGAACTTGAGTTTGAGCCTTTGCTCTCCATGCTAGTGCACCCCGGTCTTAAGGCTCGCACTTCAGATTGAGCCTTCGTTCTCCATGCTAGTGTACCCCGGCCTTAAGGCTCGACCTAGATTGAGTCTTAGTTCTCCATGTTAGTGCACCCCGGCCTTAAGGCTCGAACTTGAGTTTGAGCCTTTGCTCTCCATGTTAGTGCACCCCGGCCTTAAGGCTCGAACTTGAGTTTGAGCCTTTGCTCTCCATGCTAGTGCACCCCGGCGTTAAGGCTCGAACTTGAGTTTAAGCCTTTGCTTCTTTGCTCTCCATGCTAGTGCACCCCGGCCTTAAGACTCGAACTTCAGATTGAGCCTTCGTTCTCCATGCTAGTGCACCCCGGCCTTAAGGCTCGAACTTGAGTTTGAGCCTTTGCTCTCCATGCTAGTGCACCCCGGCCTTAAGGCTCGAACTTGAGTTTGAGTCTTTGCTCTCCATGCTAGTGCACCCCGGCCTTAAGGCTCGAACTTGAGTTTGAGTCTTTGCTCTCCATGCTAGTGCACCCTGGTCTTAAGGCTCGAACTTCAGATTGAGCCTTCGTTCTCCATGCTAGTGTACCCCGGCCTTAAGGCTCGACCTAGATTGAGTCTTTGTTCTCCATGTTACCCCGGCCTTAAGGCTCGAACTTGAGTTTGAGCCTTTGCTCTCCATGTTAGTGCACCCCGGCCTTAAGGCTTGAACTTGAGTTTGAGCCTTTGCTCTCCATGCTAGTGCACCCCGACGTTAAGGCTCGAACTTGAGTTTGAGCCTTTGCTCCTTTGCTCTCCATGCTAGTGCACCCCGGCCTTAAGGCTCGAACTTCAGATTGAGCCTTTGCTCCTTTGCTCTCCATGCTAGTGCACCCCGGCCTTAAGGCTCGAACTTCAGATTGAGCCTTCGTTCTCCATGCTAGTGCACCCCGGCCTTAAGGCTCGAACTTGAGTTTGAGCCTTTGCTCTCCATGCTAGTGCACCCCGGCCTTAAGGCTCGAACTTGAGTTTGAGCCTTTGCTCCTTTGCTCTCCATGCTAGTGCACCCCGGCCTTAAGGCTCGAACTTCAGATTGAGCCTTCGTTCTCCATGCTAGTGCACCCCGGCCTTAAGGCTCGAACTTGAGTTTGAGCCTTTGCTCTCCATGCTAGTGCACCCCGGCCTTAAGGCGGCTCGAACTTGAGTTTGAGCCTTTGCTCTCCATGCTAGTGCACCCCGGTCTTAAGGCTCGCACTTCAGATTGAGCCTTCGTTCTCCATGCTAGTGTACCCCGGCCTTAAGGCTCGACCTAGATTGAGTCTTTGTTCTCCATGTTAGTGCACCCCGGCCTTAAGGCTTGAACTTGAGTTTGAGCCTTTGCTCTCCATGTTAGTGCACCCCGGCCTTAAGGCTCGAACTTGAGTTTGAGCCTTTGCTCTCCATGCTAGTGCACCCCGACGTTAAGGCTCGAACTTGAGTTTGAGCCTTTGCTCCTTTGCTCTCCATGCTAGTGCACCCCGGCCTTAAGGCTCGAACTTCAGATTGAGCCTTCGTTCTCCATGCTAGTGCACCCCAGCCTTAAGGCTCGAACTTGAGTTTGAGCCTTTGCTCTCCATGCTAGTGCACCCCGGCCTTAAGGCTCAAACTTGAGTTTGAGTCTTTGCTCTCCATGCTAGTGCACCCCGGTCTTAAGGCTCGAAATTGAGTTTGAGCCTTTGCTCTCCATGCTAGTGCACCCCGGCCTTAAGGCGGCTCGAACTTGAGTTTGAGCCTTTGCTCTCCATGCTAGTGCACCCCGGTCTTAAGGCTCGCACTTCAGATTGAGCCTTCGTTCTCCATGCTAGTGTACCCCGGCCTTAAGGCTCGACCTAGATTGAGTCTTTGTTCTCCATGTTAGTGCACCCCGGCCTTAAGGCTCGAACTTGAGTTTGAGCCTTTGCTCTCCATGTTAGTGCACCCCGGCCTTAAGGCTCGAACTTGAGTTTGAGCCTTTGCTCTCCATGCTAGTGCACCCCGACGTTAAGGCGCAAACTTGAGTTTGAGCCTTTGCTCCTTTGCTCTCCATGCTAGTGCACCCCGGGGCCTTAAGGCGCGAACTTCAGATTGAGCCTTCGTTCTCCATGCTAGTGCACCCCGGCCTTAAGGCTCGAACTTGAGTTTGAGCCTTTGCTCTCCATGCTAGTGCACCCCGGCCTTAAGGCTCGAACTTGAGTTTGAGTCTTTGCTCTCCATGCTAGTGCACCCCGGTCTTAAGGCTCGAAATTGAGTTTGAGTCTTTGCTCTCCATGCTAGTGCACCCCAGTCTTAAGGCTCGAACTTCAGATTGAGCCTTCGTTCTCCAACCCCGGCCTTAAGGCTCGACCTAGATTGAGCTTTGTTCTCCATGTTAGTGCACCCCGGCCTTAAGGCTCGAACTTGAGTTTGAGCCTTTCCTCTCCATGTTAGTGCACCCCGACCTTAAGGCTCGAACTTGAGTTTGAGCCTTTGCTTTCCATGCTAGTGCACCCCGGCGTTAAGGCTCGAACTTGAGTTTGAGCCTTTGCTCCTTTGCTCTCCATGCTAGTGCATCCCGGCGTTAAGGCTCGAACTTCAGATTGAGCCTTCGTTCTCCATGCTAGTGCACCTCGGCCTTAAGGCTCGAACTTGAGTTTGAGCCTTTGCTCTCCATGCTAGTGCACCCCGGCCTTAAGGCTCGAACTTGAGTTTGAGCCTTTGCTCTCCATGCTAGTGCACCCCAGTCTTAAGGCTCAAACTTCAGATTGAGCCTTCGTTCTCCATGCTAGTGTACCCCGGCCTTAATGCTCAACCTAGATTGAGTCTTTGTTCTCCATGTTAGTGCACCCCGGCCTTAAGGCTCGAACTTGAGTTTGAGCCTTTGCTCTCTATGTTAGTGCACCCCGGCCTTAAGGCTCGAACTTGAGTTTGAGCCTTTGCTCTCCATGCTAGTGCACCCCGGCGTTAAGGCTCGAACTTGAGTTTGAGCCTTTGCTCCTTTGCTCCTTTGCTCTCCATGCTAGTGCACCCCGGCCTTAAGACTCGAACTTCAGATTGAGCCTTCGTTCTCCATGCTAGTGCACCCCGGCCTTAAGGCTCGAACTTGAGTTTGAGCCTTTGCTCTCCATGCTAGTGCACCCCGGCCTTAAGGCTCGAACTTGAGCTTGAGTCTTTGCTCTCCATGGTAGTGCACCCCGGCCTTAAGGCTCGAACTTGAGTTTGAGCCTTTGCTCTCCATGCTAGTGCACCCCGGCGTTAAGGCTCGAACTTGAGTTTGAGCCTTTGCTCCTTTGCTCTCCATGCTAGTGCACCCCAGTCTTAAGGCTTGAACTTCAGATTGAGCCTTCGTTCTCCATGCTAGTGTACCCCGACCTTAAGGGTTGACCTAGATTGAGTTTTTGTTGTCCATGTTAGTGCACCCCGGTCTTAAGGCTCGAACTTGAGTTTGAGCCTTTGCTCTCCATGCTAGTGCACCCGGCCTTAAGGCTCGAACTTCAATTTGAGCCTTTGCTCCTTTGCTCTCCATACTAGTGCACCCCGTCCTGAACACTCGAACTTCAGATTGAGCCTTCGTTCTCCATGCTAGTGCACCCTGGCCTTAAGGCTTGAACTTGAGTTTGAGCCTTTGCTCTCCATGCTAGTGCACCCCGGCCTTAAGGCTCGAACTTCAGATTGAGCCTTCATTCTCCATGCTAGTGTACCCTGGCCTTAAGGCTCGACCTAGATTGAGTCTTTGTTCTCCATGTTAGTGCACCCCGGCCTTAAGGCTCGAACTTGAGTTTGAGCCTTTGCTCTCCATGCTAGTGCACCCCGGCGTTAAGGCTCGAACTTGAGTTTGAGCCTTTGCTCCTTTTCTCTCCATGCTAGTGCACCCCGGCCAAGGCTCGAACTTGAGTTTGAGCCTTTGCTCTCTATGCTAGTGCACCCCGGCGTTAAGGCTCGAACTTGAGTTTGAGCCTTTGCTCCTTTGCTCTCCATGCTAGTGCACCCCGGCCTTAAGGCTCAAACTTGAGTTTGAGCCTTTGCTCTCCATGCTAGTGCACCCCGGCCTTAAGGCTCGAACTTGAGTTTGAGCCTTTGCTCTCCATGCTAGTGCACCCCGGTCTTAAGGCTCGAAATTGAGTTTGCGCCTTTGCTCTCCATGCTAGTGCACCCCAGTCTTAAGGCTCGAACTTCAGATTGAGCCTTCGTTCTTCATGCTAGTGTACCCCGGCCTTAAGGCTCGAACTTGAGTTTGAGCGTTTGCTCTCCATGCTAGTGCACCCCGGTGTTAAGGCTCGAACTTGAGTTTGAGCCTTTGCTCCTTTGCTCTCCATGCTAGTGCACCCCAGCCTTAAGGCTCGAACTTGAGTTTGAGCCTTTGCTCTCCATGCTAGTGCACCCCGGCCTTAAGGCTCGAACTTGAGTTTGAGCCTTTGCTCTCCATGCTAGTGCACCCCGGTCTTAAGGCTCGAAATTGAGTTTGAGCCTTTGCTCTCCATGCTAGTGCACCCCAGTCTTAAGGCTCGAACTTCAGATTGAGCCTTAGTTCTCCATGCTAGTGTACCCCGGCCTTAAGGCTCGACCTAGATTGAGTCTTTGTTCTCCATGTTAGTGCACCCCGGCCTTAAGGCTCGAACTTGAGTTTGAGCCTTTGCTCTCCATGTTAGTGCACCCCGGCCTTAAGTCTCGAACTTGAGTTTGAGCCTTTGCTCTGCATGCTAGTGCACCCCGGCGTTAAGGCTCGAACTTGAGTTTGAGCCTTTGCTCCTTTGCTCTCCATGCTAGTGCACCCCGGCCTTAAGGCTCGAACTTGAGTTTGAGCCTTTGCTCTCCATGCTAGTGCACCCCGGCCTTAAGTCTCGAACTTGAGTTTGAGCCTTTGCTCTCCATGCTGTGCACCCCGGCCTTAAGGCTCGAACTTGAGTTTGAGCCTTTGCTCTCCATGCTAGTGCACCCCGGTCTTAAGGCTCGAAATTGAGTTTGAGCCTTTGCTCTCCATGCCAGTGCACCCTAGTCTTAAGGCTCAAACTTCAGATTGAGCCTTCATTCTCCATGCTAGTGTACCCTGGTCTTAAGGCTCGACCTAGATTGAGTCTTTGTTCTCCATGTTAGTGCACCCCGGCCTTAAGGCTCGAACTTGAGTTTGAGCCTTTGCTCTCCATGTTAGTGCACCCCGGCCTTAAGGCTCGAACTTGAGTTTGAGCCTTTGCTCTCCATGCTAGTGCACCCCGGTGTTAAGGCTCGAACTTGAGTTTAAGCCTTTGCTCCTTCGCTCTCCATGCTAGTGCACCCCGGCCTTAAGGCTCGAACTTGAGTTTGAGCCTTTGCTCTCCATGCTAGTGCACCCCGGCCTTAAGGCTCGAACTTGAGTTTGAGCCTTTGCTCTCCATGCTAGTGCACCCCGGTCTTAAGGCTCGAACTTCAGATTGAGCCTTCGTTCTCCATGCTAGTGTACCCCGGCCTTAAGGCTTGACCTAGATTGAGTCTTTGTTCTCCATGTTAGTGCACCCCGGCCTTAAGGCTCGAACTTGAGTTTGAGCCTTTGCTCTCCATGTTAGTGCACCCCGGCCTTAAGTCTCGAACTTGAGTTTGAGCCTTTGCTCTCCATGCTAGTGCACCCCGGCCTTAAGGCTCGAACTTGAGTTTGAGCCTTTGCTCCTTTGCTCTCCATGCTAGTGCACCCCGGCCTTAAGGCTCGAACTTCAGATTGAGCCTTCGTTCTCCATGCTAGTGCACCCCGGCCTTAAGGCTCGAACTTGAGTTTGAGCCTTTGCTCTCCATGCTAGTGCACCCCGACCTTAAGGCTCGAACTTGAGTTTGAGCCTTTGCTTTCCATGCTAGTGCACCCCGGCGTTAAGGCTCGAACTTGAGTTTGAGCCTTTGCTCCTTTGCTCTCCATGCTAGTGCATCCCGGCGTTAAGGCTCGAACTTCAAATTGCGCCTTCGTTCTCCATGCTAGTGCACCTCGGCCTTAAGGCTCGAACTTGAGTTTGAGCCTTTGCTCTCCATGCTAGTGCACCCCGGCCTTAAGGCTCGAACTTGAGTTTGAGCCTTTGCTCTCCATGCTAGTGCACCCCAGTCTTAAGGCTCAAACTTCAGATTGAGCCTTCGTTCTCCATGCTAGTGTACCCCGGCCTTAAGGCTCAACCTAGATTGAGTCTTTGTTCTCCATGTTAGTGCACCCCGGCCTTAAGGCTCGAACTTGAGTTTGAGCCTTTGCTCTCTATGTTAGTGCACCCCGGCCTTAAGGCTCGAACTTGAGTTTCAGCCTTTGCTCTCCATGCTAGTGCACCCCGGCGTTAAGGCTCGAACTTGAGTTTGAGCCTTTGCTCCTTTGCTCTCCATGCTAGTGCACCCCGGCCTTAAGACTCGAACTTCAGATTGAGCCTTCGTTCTCCATGCTAGTGCACCCCGGCCTTAAGGCTCGAACTCTAGTTTGAGCCTTTGCTCTCCATGCTAGTGCACCCCGGCCTTAAGGCTCGAACTTGAGTTTGAGTCTTTGCTCTCCATGGTAGTGCACCCCGGTCTTAAGGCCCGAACTTCAGATTGAGCCTTCGTTCTCCATGCTAGTGCACCCCGGCCTTAAGGCTCGAACTTGAGTTTGAGCCTTTGCTCTCCATGCTAGTGCACCCCGGCATTAAGGCTCGAACTTGAGTTTGAGCCTTTGCTCCTTTTCTCTCCATGCTAGTGCACCCCGGCCAAGGCTCGAACTTGAGTTTGAGCCTTTGCTCTCTATGCTAGTGCACCCCGGCGTTAAGGCTCGAACTTGAGTTTGAGCCTTTGCTCCTTTGCTCTCCATGCTAGTGCACCCCGGCCTTAAGGCTCAAACTTGAGTTTGAGCCTTTGCTCTCCATGCTAGTGCACCCCGGCCTTAAGGCTCGAACTTGAGTTTGAGCCTTTGCTCTCCATGCTAGTGCACCCCGGTCTTAAGGCTCGAAATTGAGTTTGCGCCTTTGCTCTCAATGCTAGTGCACCCCAGTCTTAAGGCTCGAACTTCAGATTGAGCCTTCGTTCTTCATGCTAGTGTACCCCGGCCTTAAGGCTCGAACTTGAGTTTGAGCCTTTGCTCTCCATGCTAGTGCACCCCGGTGTTAAGGCTCGAACTTGAGTTTGAGCCTTTGCTCCTTTGCTCTCCATGCTAGTGCACCCCAGCCTTAAGGCTCGAACTTGAGTTTGAGCCTTTGCTCTCCATGCTAGTGCACGCCGGCCTTAAGGCTCGAACTTGAGTTTGAGCCTTTGCTCTCCATACTAGTGCACCCCGGTCTTAAGGCTCGAAATTGAGTTTGAGCCTTTGCTCTCCATGCTAGTGCACCCCAGTCTTAAGGCTCGAACTTCAGATTGAGCCTTAGTTCTCCATGCTAGTGTACCCCGGCCTTAAGGCTCGACCTAGATTGAGTCTTTGTTCTCCATGTTAGTGCACCCCGGCCTTAAGGCTCGAACTTGAGTTTGAGCCTTTGCTCTCCATGTTAGTGCACCCCGGCCTTAAGTCTCGAACTTGAGTTTGAGCCTTTGCTCTGCATGCTAGTGCACCCCGGCGTTAAGGCTCGAACTTGAGTTTGAGCCTTTGCTCCTTTGCTCTCCATGCTAGTGCACCCCGGCCTTAAGGCTCGAACTTGAGTTTGAGCCTTTGCTCTCCATGCTAGTGCACCCCGGCCTTAAGTCTCGAACTTGAGTTTGAGCCTTTGCTCTCCATGCTGTGCACCCCGGCCTTAAGGCTCGAACTTGAGTTTGAGCCTTTGCTCTCCATGCTAGTGCACCCCGGTCTTAAGGCTCGAAATTGAGTTTGAGCCTTTGCTCTCCATGCCAGTGCACCCTAGTCTTAAGGCTCAAACTTCAGATTGAGCCTTCATTCTCCATGCTAGTGTACCCTGGTCTTAAGGCTCGACCTAGATTGAGTCTTTGTTCTCCATGTTAGTGCACCCCGGCCTTAAGGCTCGAACTTGAGTTTGAGCCTTTGCTCTCCATGTTAGTGCACCCCGGCCTTAAGGCTCGAACTTGAGTTTGAGCCTTTGCTCTCCATGCTAGTGCACCCCGGTGTTAAGGCTCGAACTTGAGTTTAAGCCTTTGCTCCTTCGCTCTCCATGCTAGTGCACCCCGGCCTTAAGGCTCGAACTTGAGTTTGAGCCTTTGCTCTCCATGCTAGTGCACCCCGGCCTTAAGGCTCGAACTTGAGTTTGAGCCTTTGCTCTCCATGCTAGTGCACCCCGGTCTTAAGGCTCGAACTTCAGATTGAGCCTTCGTTCTCCATGCTAGTGTACCCCGGCCTTAAGGCTTGACCTAGATTGAGTCTTTGTTCTCCATGTTAGTGCACCCCGGCCTTAAGGCTCGAACTTGAGTTTGAGCCTTTGCTCTCCATGTTAGTGCACCCCGGCCTTAAGGCTCGAACTTGAGTTTGAGGCTTTGCCCATGCTAGTGCACCCCGGCGTTAAGGCTCGAACTTGAGTTTGAGCCTTTGCTCCTTTGCTCTCCATGCTAGTGCACCCCGGCCTTAAGGCTCGAACTTCAGATTGAGCCTTCGTTCTCCATGCTAGTGCACCCCGGCCTTAAGGCTCGAACTTGAGTTTGAGCCTTTGCTCTCCATGCTAGTGCACCCCGGCCTTAAGGCGGCTCGAACTTGAGTTTGAGCCTTTGCTCTCCATGCTAGTGCACCCCGGTCTTAAGGCTCGCACTTCAGATTGAGCCTTCATTCTCCATGCTAGTGTACCCCGGCCTTAAGGCTCGACCTAGATTGAGTCTTTGTTCTCCATGTTAGTGCACCCCGGCCGTAAGGCTCGAACTTGAGTTTGAGCCTTTGCTCTCCATGTTAGTGCACCCCGGCCTTAAGGCTCGAACTTGAGTTTGAGCCTTTGCTCTCCATGCTAGTGCACCCCGACGTTAAGGCGCAAACTTGAGTTTGAGCCTTTGCTCCTTTGCTCTCCATGCTAGTGCACCCCGGGGCCTTAAGGCGCGAACTTCAGATTGAGCCTTCGTTCTCCATGCTAGTGCACCCCGGCCTTAAGGCTCGAACTTGAGTTTGAGCCTTTGCTCTCCATGCTAGTGCACCCCGGCCTTAAGGCTCGAACTTGAGTTTGAGTCTTTGCTCTCCATGCTAGTGCACCCCGGTCTTAAGGCTCGAAATTGAGTTTGAGCCTTTGCTCTCCATGCTAGTGCACCCCAGTCTTAAGGCTCGAACTTCAGATTGAGCCTTCGTTCTCCAACCCCGGCCTTAAGGCTCGACCTAGATTGAGCTTTGTTCTCCATGTTAGTGCACCCCGGCCTTAAGGCTCGAACTTGAGTTTGAGCCTTTCCTCTCCATGTTAGTGCACCCCGACCTTAAGGCTCGAACTTGAGTTTGAGCCTTTGCTTTCCATGCTAGTGCACCCCGGCGTTAAGGCTCAAACTTGAGTTTGAGCCTTTGCTCCTTTGCTCTCCATGCTAGTGCATCCCGGCGTTAAGGCTCGAACTTCAGATTGAGCCTTCGTTCTCCATGCTAGTGCACCTCGGCCTTAAGGCTCGAACTTGAGTTTGAGCCTTTGCTCTCCATGCTAGTGCACCCCGGCCTTAAGGCTCGAACTTGAGTTTGAGCCTTTGCTCTCCATGCTAGTGCACCCCAGTCTTAAGGCTCAAACTTCAGATTGAGCCTTCGTTCTCCATGCTAGTGTACCCCGGCCTTAATGCTCAACCTAGATTGAGTCTTTGTTCTCCATGTTAGTGCACCCCGGCCTTAAGGCTCGAACTTGAGTTTGAGCCTTTGCTCTCCATGTTAGTGCACCCCGGCCTTAAGGCTCGAACTTGAGTTTGAGCCTTTGCTCTCCATGCTAGTGCACCCCGGCGTTAAGGCTCGAACTTGAGTTTGAGCCTTTGCTCCTTTGCTCTCCATGCTAGTGCACCCCGGCCTTAAGACTCAAACTTCAGATTGAGCCTTCGTTCTCCATGCTAGTGCACCCCGGCCTTAAGGCTCGAACTTGAGTTTGAGCCTTTGCTCTCCATGCTAGTGCACCCCGGCCTTAAGGCTCGAACTTGAGTTTGAGTCTTTGCTCTCCATGGTAGTGCACCCCGGTCTTAAGGCTCGAACTTCAGATTGAGCCTTCGTTCTCCATGCTAGTGTACCCCGGCCTTAAGGCTCGACCTAGATTGAGTCTTTGTTCTCCATGTTAGTGCACCCTGGCCTTAAGGCTCGAACTTGAGTTTGAGCCTTTGCTCTCCATGTTAGTGCATCCCGGCCTTAAGGCTTGAACTTGAGTTTGAGCCTTTGCTCTCCATGCTAGTGCACCCCGACGCTAAGGCTCGAACTTGAGTTTGAGCCTTTGCTCCTTTGCTCTCCATGCTAGTGCACCCCGGCCTTAAGGCTCGAACTTCAGATTGAGCCTTCGTTCTCCATGCTAGTGCACCCCGGCCTTAAGGCTCGAACTTGAGTTTGAGCCTTTGCTCTCCATGCTAGTGCACCCCGGCCTTAAGGCTCGAACTTGAGTTTGAGCCTTTGCTCCTTTGCTCTCCATGTAAGTGCACCCTGGCCTTAAGGCTCGAACTTCAGATTGAGCCTTTGCTCTCCATCCTAGTGCACCCCGGCCTTAAGGCTCGAACTTGAGTTTGAGCCTTTGCTCTCCATGCTAGTGCACCCCGGCCTTAAGGCTCGAACTTGAGTTTGAGCCTTTGCTCTCCATGCTAGTGCACCCCGGCGTTAAGGCTCGAACTTGAGTTTGAGCCTTTGCTCCTTTGCTCTCCATGCTAGTGCACCCCAGTCTTAAGGCTTGAACTTCAGATTGAGCCTTCGTTCTCCATGCTAGTGTACCCCGACCTTAAGGGTTGACCTAGATTGAGTTTTTGTTGTCCATGTTAGTGCACCCCGGTCTTAAGGCTCGAACTTGAGTTTGAGCCTTTGCTCTCCATGCTAGTGCACCCGGCCTTAAGGCTCGAACTTCAATTTGAGCCTTTGCTCCTTTGCTCTCCATACTAGTGCACCCCGTCCTGAACACTCGAACTTCAGATTGAGCCTTCGTTCTCCATGCTAGTGCACCCCGGCCTTAAGGCTTGAACTTGAGTTTGAGCCTTTGCTCTCCATGCTAGTGCACCCCGGCCTTAAGGCTCGAACTTCAGATTGAGCCTTCATTCTCCATGCTAGTGTACCCCGGCCTTAAGGCTCGACCTAGATTGAGTCTTTGTTCTCCATGTTAGTGCACCCCGGCCTTAAGGCTCGAACTTGAGTTTGAGCCTTTGCTCTCCATGCTAGTGCACCCCGGCGTTAAGGCTCGAACTTGAGTTTGAGCCTTTGCTCCTTTTCTCTCCATGCTAGTGCACCCCGGCCAAGGCTCGAACTTGAGTTTGAGCCTTTGCTCTCTATGCTAGTGCACCCCGGCGTTAAGGCTCGAACTTGAGTTTGAGCCTTTGCTCCTTTGCTCTCCATGCTAGTGCACCCCGGCCTTAAGGCTCAAACTTGAGTTTGAGCCTTTGCTCTCCATGCTAGTGCACCCCGGCCTTAAGGCTCAAACTTGAGTTTGAGCCTTTGCTCTCCATGCTAGTGCACCCCGGTCTTAAGGCTCGAAATTGAGTTTGCGCCTTTGCTCTCCATGCTAGTGCACCCCAGTCTTAAGGCTCGAACTTCAGATTGAGCCTTCGTTCTTCATGCTAGTGTACCCCGGCCTTAAGGCTCGAACTTGAGTTTGAGCCTTTGCTCTCCATGCTAGTGCACCCCGGTGTTAAGGCTCGAACTTGAGTTTGAGCCTTTGCTCCTTTGCTCTCCATGCTAGTGCACCCCAGCCTTAAGGCTCGAACTTGAGTTTGAGCCTTTGCTCTCCATGCTAGTGCACCCCGGCCTTAAGGCTCGAACTTGAGTTTGAGCCTTTGCTCTCCATGCTAGTGCACCCCGGTCTTAAGGCTCGAAATTGAGTTTGAGCCTTTGCTCTCCATGCTAGTGCACCCCAGTCTTAAGGCTCGAACTTCAGATTGAGCCTTAGTTCTCCATGCTAGTGTACCCCGGCCTTAAGGCTCGACCTAGATTGAGTCTTTGTTCTCCATGTTAGTGCACCCCGGCCTTAAGGCTCGAACTTGAGTTTGAGCCTTTGCTCTCCATGTTAGTGCACCCCGGCCTTAAGTCTCGAACTTGAGTTTGAGCCTTTGCACTGCATGCTAGTGCACCCCGGCGTTAAGGCTCGAACTTGAGTTTGAGCCTTTGCTCCTTTGCTCTCCATGCTAGTGCACCCCGGCCTTAAGGCTCGAACTTGAGTTTGAGCCTTTGCTCTCCATGCTAGTGCACCCCGGCCTTAAGTCTCGAACTTGAGTTTGAGCCTTTGCTCTCCATGCTAGTGCACCCCGGCCTTAAGGCTCGAACTTGAGTTTGAGCCTTTGCTCTCCATGCTAGTGCACCCCGGTCTTAAGGCTCGAAATTGAGTTTGAGCCTTTGCTCTCCATGCCAGTGCACCCTAGTCTTAAGGCTCAAACTTTAGATTGAGCCTTCATTCTCCATGCTAGTGTACCCTGGTCTTAAGGCTCGCCCTAGATTGAGTCTTTGTTCTCCATGTTAGTGCACCCCGGCCTTAAGGCTCGAACTTGAGTTTGAGCCTTTGCTCTCCATGTTAGTGCACCCCGGCCTTAAGGCTCGAACTTGAGTTTGAGCCTTTGCTCTCCATGCTAGTGCACCCCGGTGTTAAGGCTCGAACTTGAGTTTAAGCCTTTGCTCCTTCGCTCTCCATGCTAGTGCACCCCGGCCTTAAGGCTCGAACTTGAGTTTGAGCCTTTGCTCTCCATGCTAGTGCACCCCGGCCTTAAGGCTCGAACTTGAGTTTGAGCCTTTGCTCTCCATGCTAGTGCACCCCGGTCTTAAGGCTCGAACTTCAGATTGAGCCTTCGTTCTCCATGCTAGTGTACCCCGGCCTTAAGGCTTGACCTAGATTGAGTCTTTGTTCTCCATGTTAGTGCACCCCGGCCTTAAGGCTCGAACTTGAGTTTGAGCCTTTGCTCTCCATGTTAGTGCACCCCGGCCTTAAGGCTCGAACTTGAGTTTGAGGCTTTGCCCATGCTAGTGCACCCCGGCGTTAAGGCTCGAACTTGAGTTTGAGCCTTTGCTCCTTTGCTCTCCATGCTAGTGCACCCCGGCCTTAAGGCTCGAACTTCAGATTGAGCCTTCGTTCTCCATGCTAGTGCACCCCGGCCTTAAGGCTCGAACTTGAGTTTGAGCCTTTGCTCTCCATGCTAGTGCACCCCGGCCTTAAGGCGGCTCGAACTTGAGTTTGAGCCTTTGCTCTCCATGCTAGTGCACCCCGGTCTTAAGGCTGCACTTTAGATTGAGCCTTCGTTCTCCATGCTAGTGTACCCCGGCCTTAAGGCTCGACCTAGATTGAGTCTTTGTTCTCCATGTTAGTGCACCCTGGCCTTAAGGCTCGAACTTGAGTTTGAGCCTTTGCTCTCCATGTTCGTGCACCCCGGCCTTAAGGCTCGAACTTGAGTTTGAGCCTTTGCTCTCCATGCTAGTGCACCCCGACGTTAAGGCTCGAACTTGAGTTTGAGCCTTTGCTCCTTTGCTCTCCATGCTAGTGCACCCCGGCCTTAAGGCTCGAACTTCAGATTGAGCCTTCGTTCTCCATGCTAGTGCACCCCGGCCTTAAGGCTCGAACTTCAGATTGAGCCTTCGTTCTCCATGCTAGTGCACCCCGGCCTTAAGGCTCGAACTTGAGTTTGAGCCTTTGCTCTCCATGCTAGTGCACCCCGGCCTTAAGGCTCCAACTTGAGTTTGAGTCTTTGCTCTCCATGCTAGTGCACCCCGGTCTTAAGGCTCGAAATTGAGTTTGAGCCTTTGCTCTCCATGCTAGTGCACCCCAGTCTTAAGGCTTGAACTTCAGATTGAGCCTTCGTTCTCCATGCTAGTGTACCCCGGCCTTAAGGCTCGACCTAGATTGAGCTTTGTTCTCCATGTTAGTGCACCCCGGCCTTAAGGCTCGAACTTGAGTTTGAGCCTTTGCTCTCCATGTTAGTGCACCCCGACCTTAAGGCTCGAACTTGAGTTTGAGCCTTTGCTCTCCATGTTAGTGCACCCCGACCTTAAGGCTCGAACTTGAGTTTGAGCCTTTGCTTTCCATGCTAGTGCACCCCGGCGTTAAGGCTCGAACTTGAGTTTGAGCCTTTGCTCCTTTGCTCTCCATGCTAGTGCACCCCGGCCTTAAGGCTCGAACTTCAGATTGAGCCTACGTTCTCCATGCTAGTGCACCTCGGCCTTAAGGCTCGAACTTGAGTTTGAGCCTTTGCTCTCCATGCTAGTGCACCTCGGCCTTAAGGCTCGAACTTGAGTTTGAGCCTTTGCTCTCCATGCTAGTGCACCCCGGTCTTAAGGCTCGAAATTGAGTTTGAGCCTTTGCTCTCCATGCTAGTGCACCCCAGTCTTAAGGCTCGAACTTCAGATTGAGCCTTCGTTCTCCATGCTAGTGTACCCCGGCCTTAAGGCTCGACCTAGATTGAGTCTTAGTTCTCCATGTTAGTGCACCCCGGCCTTAAGGCTCGAACTTGAGTTTGCGCCTTTGCTCTCCATGTTAGTGCACCCCGGCCTTAAGGCTCGAACTTGAGTTTGAGCCTTTGCTCTCCATGCTAGTGCACCCCGGCGTTAAGGCTCGAACTTGAGTTTAAGCCTTTGCTCCTTTGCTCTCCATGCTAGTGCACCCCGGCCTTAAGACTCGAACTTCAGATTGAGCCTTCGTTCTCCATGCTAGTGCACCCCGGCCTTAAGGCTCGAACTTGAGTTTGAGCCTTTGCTCTCCATGCTAGTGCACCCCGGCCTTAAGGCTCGAACTTGAGTTTGAGTCTTTGCTCTCCATGCTAGTGCACCCCGGCCTTAAGGCTCGAACTTGAGTTTGAGTCTTTGCTCTCCATGCTAGTGCACCCCGGTCTTAAGGCTCGAACTTCAGATTGAGCCTTCGTTCTCCATGCTAGTGTACCCCGGCCTTAAGGCTCGCCGACCTAGATTGAGTCTTTGTTCTCCATGTTAGTGCACCCCGGCCTTAAGGCTCGAACTTGAGTTTGAGCCTTTGCTCTCCATGTTAGTGCACCCCGGCCTTAAGGCTTGAACTTGAGTTTGAGCCTTTGCTCTCCATGCTAGTGCACCCCGACGTTAAGGCTCGAACTTGAGTTTGAGCCTTTGCTCCTTTGCTCTCCATGCTAGTGCACCCCGGCCTTAAGGCTTGAACTTCAGATTGAGCCTTTGCTCCTTTGCTCTCCATGCTAGTGCACCCCGGCCTTAAGGCTCGAACTTCAGATTGAGCCTTCGTTCTCCATGCTAGTGCACCCCGGCCTTAAGGCTCGAACTTGAGTTTGAGCCTTTGCTCTCCATGCTAGTGCACCCCGGCCTTAAGGCTCGAACTTGAGTTTGAGCCTTTGCTCCTTTGCTCTCCATGCTAGTGCACCCCGGCCTTAAGGCTCGAACTTCAGATTGAGCCTTCGTTCTCCATGCTAGTGCACCCCGGCCTTAAGGCTCGAACTTGAGTTTGAGCCTTTGCTCTCCATGCTAGTGCACCCCGGTCTTAAGGCGGCTCGAACTTGAGTTTGAGCCTTTGCTCTCCATGCTAGTGCACCCCGGTCTTAAGGCTCGCACTTCAGATTGAGCCTTCGTTCTCCATGCTAGTGTACCCCGGCCTTAAGGCTCGACCTAGATTGAGTCTTTGTTCTCCATGTTAGTGCACCCTGGCCTTAAGGCTCGAACTTGAGTTTGAGCCTTTGCTCTCCATGTTAGTGCACCCCGGCCTTAAGGCTCGAACTTGAGTTTGAGCCTTTGCTCTCCATGCTAGTGCACCCCGACGTTAAGGCTCGAACTTGAGTTTGAGCCTTTGCTCCTTTGCTCTCCATGCTAGTGCACCCCGGCCTTAAGGCTCGAACTTCAGATTGAGCCTTCGTTCTCCATGCTAGTGCACCCCAGCCTTAAGGCTCGAACTTGAGTTTGAGCCTTTGCTCTCCATGCTAGTGCACCCCGGCCTTAAGGCTCGAACTTGAGTTTGAGTCTTTGCTCTCCATGCTAGTGCACCCCGGTCTTAAGGCTCGAAATTGAGTTTGAGCCTTTGCTCTCCATGCTAGTGCACCCCGGCCTTAAGGCTCGAACTTCAGATTGAGCCTTCATTCTCCATGCTAGTGTACCCCGGCCTTAAGGCTCGACCTAGATTGAGTCTTTGTTCTCCATGTTAGTGCACCCCGGCCTTAAGGCTCGAACTTGAGTTTAAGCCTTTGCTCTCCATGCTAGTGCACCCCGGCCTTAAGACTCGAACTTGAGTTTGAGCCTTTGCTCCTTTGCTCTCCATGCTATTGCACCCCGGCCTTAATGCTTGAACTGTAGATTGAGCCTTCGTTCTCCATGCTAGTGCACCCTGAGCTTAAGGCTCGATCTTGAGTTTGAGCCTTAGCTCTCCATGCTAGTGCACCCCGCGGCCTTAAGGCTCGAACTTGAGTTTGAGCCTTTGCTCTCCATGCTAGTGCACCCCGGTCTTAAGGCTCGAAATTGAGTTTGAGCCTTTGCTGTCCATGCTAGTGCACCCCGGCCTTAAGGCTCAAACTTCAGATTGAGCCTTCATTCTCCATGCTAGTGTACCCCGACCTAAGGCTCGAATTTGAGTTAGAGCCTTTGCTCTCAATGCTAGTGTACACCAGCCTTAAGGCTCAAACTTCAGATTGAATCTCCACTACATGGAACTTATGTGTTAAGGCTCATTCTCCATGCTTAACTTTACATGGAACTTGGCCTTAAGGCTCCAACTTGAGTTGGAGCCTTCCCTATCTATGCTAGTTTATCCCTAGCATATGAGTGCACAACTTGGATCTAGGCTCCAGCTTAAGTTCGAGCCTCTCCTACATAAAACTTGGCCTAAAGGCTCGAACTTGAGCTTGAGCCTTGTCTCTATATGCTGGTGTACCCCTGTCATATGAGTGCACAACTTGGATCTAGGCTCTAGCTTAAGTTCGGATTTTCCCTATATGGAACTTGGCCTTAAGGCTCCAATATACTAGTGTACTCGTGGCATATGAGTGCACAACTTGTATCTAGACTCGAGCTTAAGTTCAAGCCTCCCATACATGGAACTTCGCCTTAAGGCTAAAACTTGAGTTTGAGCTTTGCCTCTCTATGCTAGCGTACCCCTAGCATATGAGTGCACAACTTAGATCTAGGCTCCAGCTTAAGTCGAGCTTCTATATGGATTAAGTAAATGCAAGTGAGGCCCCCGCTATTCAAGAAAACTAAGTGAAGCATCAATAATTGTAGCATGCATTAAGTTTCTTAAGTTTGATAGGTTTTAATTTGATATGTAGCATTTAAATCCATTTTTTTCTAAGGTTTTGAAACTTTTTTGGTGCTTCACAGGAATGGAAGCTAGCAGAGCGCCCGCTACCTCGCAACCACATGGTGCACCAATCTTTACTCTGGATGCTCTCAAAACAACAACTCAGGGGTGGATAATGTGGAGGACCTGGTGAAAGCGGTGAGGCATGCAAAGAAGGCTTTGGATTCATGAAAAAAGTCCATACCTGAAAAGGAGACAACAACCATTCAAGTTAGGAAAATTGTGGAGAAAAAAGGCAGGGCCATAGTGAACATTGCACTTGAAGCATCTAGAAATGCTGGTGCAACTTCTTCAAAACATAAAAAGGAGGGTGACAAAACAAAAGTCCTTGATGTAAGCACAATAGTAGCTGAAGACATGGCAGGCTCTCAGGTGCAAGAAGAGGAGCAAGCACTTACAAAGAAGAGAAAGGCAAAGCACTCTACCATGCTCATAGCCCATCAAGCTCTCAACCAAAGAAAGGTAGAAAAGTGCATTGATAGTGCTTATGAATGTACAACGAATGGTGATCATTGAAAGGAGCTTATCAACTACTAATATTAACATAGGTCTTGTTCAAAGTGTGGATTTGTTGAAATAATTATTAGTCTTTTGATTAATACATTGGCTTTTTTGGATTCACTTTTAGCATTTTTCTATTAAAGTGAATATTTCTATTCTACTTATCCTTTATTTCATGCCAACGTCTGGTACAAATGATGATGCACACTTACTATTAAGAAATTACTCCATATCCTAGTGTAGCAGCGAGGCTCAAAATTAAGTTTGAGCCTAATACAAATGATGATGCACACTTACTATTAAGAAATTACACTTACTCCATATCCTAGTGTAGCGGTGAGGCTCAAAATTAAGTTTGAGCCGTACCTCCACTTATGTCCAACCTTGGGGATGTCTTCTAACACAAGGCACAATCTCAAGTTGTAAACTTGAATGTAACAATCTCATTGAAATTTGATTGCTTCTGGTGTTTTTAAACACCACACTCTTTGGAGATCCATCAATTCTAAGGTTCCTTTTCCAAGTGTTCTTTGGCATTATTATCCCATGTTTTTACTTCAATGTCCCTCAAATTTGAGCATATATATCATAATTTATAATCTTGATATAGTGTCTAAGATGGGTTTTTATCTGTGGATCAATCGTAAACTTAGCACATTGTACTATCATTGAGATTTACTTTTTGTTTTGTTGTTTCTAACACCACACCCTTTAGAGATCTCTCACTTCTAAGGTTCTTTTTAAGTGATATTTAGAATTATTTTGGCAAATTAAATAAAGCCCATGTTTTTACTTCAATGTCTCAAAGTGGAGATAGTATTTAACAGGTGTTGTATAATCTCAATTAAGTTTAGTGTCATGTTTTCCTTGTCCTTCCAATATTGCTACATTGATGTATGTACATTGGCGTATGTATCTATACAACTACAAACAAATACGCCAAATAGTTGTGTCAAGATATAATCTAATGGCACAAAGAGTGCACCAACAAATAGATGTTAGCTCACACAAAAATACCGAGTTTCCAACCAATCCTATAAGAAATGGGACTCGAATAATTCCCAAAATTCCTAAATTTGTCTTAGAGGCTAATCCAAAGGATTAGATGGATGCCCTTAGTGGACTAGGAGAGTCCTCTAACAATAGGTATATTATGAGATCTTGGTCAAGTAGGTTGAGGTAGAAATGTTGGGAATTCTAATGTGTCATCATGTGCTGGTACTACAAGTGATATGTATCATGTAAGGGAAAAGAAATAGTATATCAACCTTTTATAATGTTTGATGTTTCAGCATGTCACTCCTTTATTGATGGTAGTGGCTCAAAACAAAGTCTTGATGAGGAGTTGGAATAGAAACTCTGCACAATCATTTAGAACAACAGTGGTAGGGTCAACCCTAAGGGTAAACTCAAGACCATCCTTAGCCAATTCCTCAAGTAAAACACCCACACCTATTTTCACAAAGAGATATGCTTTCATATGCAACATATCACCAAATCATACAAGTACAAAGTGTCAAATATTGAGGCCTACACAATAATAGTTTTGTGCTCATTGCTAGCAATGTGGTAGACCATTCATACAATATCTTATGTGGCATTCTTATCTTTCCACAATATTGTTAAACAATCCTAAAATGAAATTGATCATGGTGATAGAAATAGGTTAAGCAACATAATTAAGGTGGATTATACCACACTAATAACTCCATAAGAGAGAGAGAGAGAGAGAGAGAGAGAGAGAGAGAGATTGCACACTCAACACTCAATTCTATTGCACTATTGCATTCACAATGAACCATACAATGATATAGGTTTTCTAGCCTTATCCCACTTTACACATCGTCATCCATGTGGCAACTCTTTTTCCACTCTTTTGGTCAACACTCACACACCATACAATATTACATGTGGCATTCTTATCTTGCCACAATATCTTGCACCTCTAGGGTGCTTTCACACACGCAACCAAATTGCCCATTCATTTTACATTACATATTTCAACACCCCTCCTCAGTGTAAACTTGGGTGTGTGCATAAAATCTCTCCAATCAATTTGATCAACTCATCTCTCACCCCATCAATTTTGGCATTGACAATCTCAACACTCCCCCTCAATGCAAATTGGAGTGTTCAATAAGTGCGTGTGCATGTGTCTACCATTCTAGACATGAAGTACATTTTGAGCCGACTCGCTCACAATGAAACCACTGAGTCCAATTTAAACATAGAAGTTTGGGTGGGAACTTGAAAGATCCCTACCCCCTCCGCGCAATGAATTTGGGAGTGCTAGCAGTAAAAGTAGCGCTTGTTGCATAGGGCAGAGTCTCTCACTTGGGGCCTCGCCCACGGATATCCCGACAAGAGACTAATACCTTGGTTCTTCCACAACTGAACCCGGAAAAACTTCCCTTGCCCAGAAAGCACGGGCGATTCCTCCAGGATATCTTATTCTAATGTAGTCAAGGTCTTCACTAACCAAATTGATCCGATCGAACCCGTAAATCTCATGGTTAGATCAAGGAAGAGACTCGCACTTGGATCATAGAGACCAACGCTTCTTTCCTCATCAAGGGGCACAGCCGTTGATTCTTTTCCATAGAACAAAGACTATCCGGGATTTACTTCAACTATCGTAACTTAACAGAGTTGAGTTCATTTTAGAGATCCATCAGTCCAGCCTAACCCCATCCAATCCCATGGGTTAGCCAACCGCCCAACCACTATAGTGATGATAGGATCCATTTAGGAATTTGGTTATGTTTTGCCTTGGGTACCAGGGAAAAGACTTCCCAGCCCCCCTAGCCAGCGCTTCAGCCCCCCTCTAATATGAAATTGCTTGTTTCACAGATTCAGCTGTCTTTAAAACAATCTTTTAATGAAACCATAGTATCATTGATCATAATCCTCCAAAATATCCAGGTTGAATTCTAAATTTCCAATCATTCTTTCATCGGTGTACCTATGGCATCATTGGCAAAACCAGAACGCTTATCACCTGTTCACTCAGGGGCCTTTTCAATAGTTCCTAGCTTATAGTACCCGAAAATATATTCACTTATAAAAATCCAGATGGACTCTCCGTTGAAGATCAGCAAGATCAACCAATGGATCCATATAAAAGAGCCGTGGACTCATCCGTTGAGGACCAGCAAGGACAATCAACCAGATCCATGCCCAAGTTCAGAAAACAACTCTAACTTCTTGTTCCATTTTCTTCCTCGACAAATGCGTGGGTATCTTCGGGGATCCTTCGCAGGTCACCACCCTCTAGGATCCTTCGCAGGTCACCGAGCGCTTCACTCATAGGCTACTTCCTTGGTCCCTCATTCACCGTACCGGAAGCTCACCATTTAAATCGAACCGAGGCTGGTCAAGACCTCGATTGGCCTTGCTACGCTAGATGTCCTCCGTTGACTCTCCGTCAGCTACTATTGCAACTTTATCAATTAGGTCTCACGACCTCACTCACAAGATGGTCAAAATGCTTCCCCAGCATTCTTGACATAAAACAGTCATTTAAAAACAGGTCATAAATACAGTTTCCAATGAACTCTCAACTTTCCATATTGTTCTACATCATTTCTCATTATTCCACATTCTTCTACATCAATTCACATTGCTTAATCCATATCCAATCATATGTATTTCCATCGTCCTTCATCCATTCTCATCTAGTCACATCATATTACATCTCATCACATCTCATCCATTCACATCTATCCCGATTCACATCACATCACATCACATCCATTTCGCATCACATCTCATCCATTCACATCTATCTCGATTCACATCACATCACATCTTATTCATTCACATCCATCCCGATTCACATCACATCTCATTCATTCACATCTATCCCGATTCATATCACATCCATTTCACATCACATCATATCCATTCAGATCACATCTCATCCATTCACATCTATTTACATCACATCACATTCACATCCATTCACATCACATCCATTTACATCACATCCATTCACATCACATCACATGTCATCTATTCACATCTCATCGCATCCATTCACATCTATCTCATTCATTACATCCACACATCGCATCACATACATCCCATCTACATTACATCACGTCCACATCTCATTCTCATCCATTTACATCACATCACTTCCTTTCACATATCATCACATCTCAATCTCATCATCACATTCACATCGCATCACATGCATCCCATCTACATTACATTACGTCCACATCTCATTCTCATCCATTTACATCACATCACTTCCTTTCACATATCATCACATCTCAATCTCATCTCATCACATTCACATCCACATCCATTTACATCACATCACATCCCATCCACATCTCTTCACATCCACATCCACATCCATTTACATCACATCACATCCCATCCACATCTCATCACATCCACAACCATTTACATCACATCACATCCCATCCACACATTTTCACATCCACATCTATTTACATCATATCACATTTAGTAACATTTTCTACTTTCGATACCAATGGGACTTTTTCTAAATTTCTGCCAATTGGTTGGCCTAGTTAAAGGTACTTTTTTTCGATGGATATTTTCATATTCTTTCTCAAATTTCTCAAGTGAAATATATTCAATATTCTTCTTTTGAGTAAAAGATTCATGGGATTTACAAAAATCAATTCTACCCATATTTTCTAATAATGCTCAAAATTTCACTTTTGATAAATACTCATAATTTGAATTATGCTAAAAATTCTTTTTTTTTCCATTTAATTTCTTGGATCTCAAATATCATGGGAATTCCACTTTTTGCATTTAAATGATTGAATTCCAAATGTTATGGGAATTCCTCTTTTATCATAAAATAAATTTATTTAAAATTCTTCTTTTCTTAAAAAAAATCCATTATTTCAAATATGCCAAGAATCACTTTTACCGTTTAAATGATTGAATTCTAATTGTCATGGGAATTCCTCTTTTATTATTTAAATTTTCTCATGCATAAAATAAATTTATCTAAAATTCTTCTTTAAATTAAATATTTATTATTTTTGTGAGACCCCCGCTCCTCCTCCGCGGTGCCTTCTCTGTGAGGGCGCTGGCAGCGAAAACAGCGTCAGCCTCTCACGCGGGGCATGGATCCACTCTCGGGGCCTCGCCGCCTGTGGATATCCGGACAAGAGACTAGTTTGGCGGTTCCTCCGAAACCGAACTTGGAAAAACTTCCCTCGCCTAGAAGGCACGGGCGATTCCTCCAGGGAAAATCTTCTAATGGGGGAATTAATCTAACGAGTCAAAGTCTTAACTAGTTAAACTGATCCGATCGAACCTGAAGTCACATGGTCAGATCAAAGAAGAGACTTGCACTTGGTCTATAGAATCACCGCTTTTTTCCTCCTTTAAACGAGGCACAACCTCTGATTCCCTCCCACATAACAAGGGTCTTCTCATCAGGACTTAATCTAACTAATGTAACGAATCGTATCTTAATTGTTTCGCAGGAATGCCTCGATCCAGCCTATGGCCCATGGGTTAGCCAACCACTCGACCACTGTATTGGTGGGATTCTTTTATAAAGATTTGGTTATGTTTTGCCCGAGTACCGAGGGAAAGAGTTCCCAGGCCTCCTAGCTGGCTTTCAAGCAAAATTTAAAGTAGGCATACCACGTACACACACGATATGAAATTGCCATTTATAACAGATTCGATTGTCTTTAAAACAATCCTTCAATGAAAATCATAATATTATTGATCATCATCCTCCAGAATTCTGAGTCTTTTGTATTACAAAAATGTGTCCTCTCTGGACTCTCCGTTGAAGACCAGCTGGACAACCAACGAGATCCAATATTAAAATTTGATTCACAAAAGTCATTCTTCTTAGTCCATCCAAATCTTCCTCGACGCACACATGGGTGTCCTAGCAACCCCGAGCCCGTGCATCACCTGGTTAGAATCCTCTAGGATCCTACTTAGGTGTCCTAGCACTTCACTCAGGGACTGCTTTATCGGTCCTCGCCCATCATACCGGAAGCGCACTATTTTAACCGTACCGAGGCTGGTCAAAACCTCTGTAGGCTTTGCCGTGAGCGACGTCCCTCGATGACTCCCCGCCACCAGCTGCTGCAATGAACCTCCTCTTAGTAAAACACATGCCAAATGCTTCCTCAAGCATTCTGGCGTAAAACAGTCCTTTAAATGAAAAATAGAGGTTCTATGCAAGTAAAATTCCCAGTTTGAGATTGGTTCCACAAAACCCCTTTTTCCTTAATTCCCAATTTCATGAGAATCCTTGATCTCTCATTAGGGTAATCTACCCATCATTTGACTGATTGTCCAACTAGATTCTTGGTGATTTCGGTCAAAGGAAAACTAGTTTAATTCAACGGTAGTCTATTCTTTGTATTTAGGAACTGGAATTGATCACGAAGTTTTTGCTTGATTCAGATCGAGAGATGGACAAGTAGGTTTATTGTCTGTCTCTCTCGTAGTCTAACCAAAATCATTCGGTTTAGTTCTAACAAGGATTGTCTCAGATAAACAACTGCTGCTGAACTTCTAATCGTGGAAATTCCAACTTTGTGAATTTCATTCTTTAATTTCCATAGTAGATTAAGAAATGGTTTTATTAGAGAATATTGGGTTTTAATGAAAAAACTCTTCTTCCATTTAATCTATTTTTGGGTAAATACCAATTTGGTGATTTAACCACATAAAATATCTAAAGATATTCTTTCTACCATTTAATTTCTTAACCTTAATTTTCTAGGTGAAATTATGGTGAAAATTTCTCTTTTGTGTCATTAAAAATTAATTCAAATCTTTCTCTATTTAAATATCATAAATTTTTTTCTTTTAATTAAATATAATTATCCATTTTATTTAAATAAGCTTTAAATTCCTCTTTTTCTCATTTGATTAGGTTCCAATTGTCACGGGAATTCCTCTTTTATCATAAAATGAATTTATCTAAAATTTCTCTTTAAATTAAATAAAAATATATATTATTTCAAATATACCAATAATTTTTCTTTTTCCATTTAAATGATTGAATTCCAAATATGATGGGAATTTCTCTTTCATCATTTAAATTTATTTATGCATAAAATAATTTATCTAAAATTTCTCTTTAATTTTAAATAAAAATATTCATTATTTGAATATACCTATTTTTCTCTTTCTCCATTGAAAATACATGGATCTCCATTATCATGGGAGTTCCTCTTTTATCATAAAAATGAAATTACTAAAAATTTCTCTTTTTCTCTAATTAGCTATTTATGCATAAATATTAAAAATTAATTTTTCATGGATATGATGAGAATTATTCTTTTAGCATAGGATGACTAATCCTAGAATATGGTAGGAAGTCCTCTTTTCACATTATGCATAAAAATGACTTATGCATTAATTTCTAAAAATTTTGCCATAGCTTTGCTGCTGCTGCTATTACTGATAATTTTTAATAATTTTGAAAAGAATAAAACTTAGTAATACAATTATGATAGATTAACTATCAATAGATCTAAATCCAATTTGTGGATCTAAATCATAAGTTCATCATAATTTATGTAACATAAAAGCATTAAAAAGCTATTTCTTTAGCCTCTAGCTTAACTAGCATAGAGTTTGATTTTAGAATTAAGAATTGTTCCATGAGAAGCATCATTTGAATAGAGAATTGGTCATAGGAATGACCATTCTTTGGGGGGGAGAGAGATATACTTTAAAAACATCCTAAATTAAGCATAAAGATAATCTTTTTGTGATTAATCATTAGAATTCATTAGAGAGCTTCATTTGCATTGAAAAACCATTGATTTGAATACTTCTCAAGCTTGAGAGGGGTTGAGAAGTGAAAACATTTAGAATATCAGAGAAAAAATCATAAAATCACATCTTACCTCTTGATTTACTTGCTTCTCTATTCTTAGAAGAAGCCCCTAACCAATCAATTGCTTAGTATATTGAGAGGAAAGCTCCAAGGAAGGTTGAAGAGAGAGAGAGAGAAACTCCAATCTCTCCAAATTGTAGAGGATTTTTAGGGGATAATAGAAAATATGCTTATTTTAATGTAATACTGGCATGGTCTAGTTCACAAATGAGAATACAAAAGAATGAGGGTCTATTTATAGATGAGGGAGGCCACTAACTGAGTCCAACTAAGTTCTAGAATTTTCTAGGTTCAGTTTGGTTGAATTTGGTTGAATTTTCCACGTTCAGTTTGGCTTAATTTGGCTGAATTTTCCAGGTTCAGTTTGGACAAGATTTGGACCAATTTAGCTCCCATTTTGATCTAGTTTGATTCAAGAGAGAGGAGAAATAAAAATATCTTAATATTTTGAAATTAAAAACTCATTCACATGTGTGAAATAGGTGCCTCCTTAAAGTCTCCCTCCCTCCTTACCAAGGTGTCAAAAATGTATCATTATTCTAAAATATCTCATTTTTTTAGTAATATCTCATAGTTTTTAACTAATAAACCTTATACTCAGTCAACTCTTCATCTTATTTGAGCATTTAATCATTTTTAGGTATTTTATTTTATTCATTAGATTTATCTCATCCCAACACATGGATTAATCTTATTGGCCCATAGGAACCCTAATTGGACCATAATCCAAAAATTTTAAAAAATCTTGACCCTTAGGCTAAGGTCTTTTAAATCATTTTTATTTGATTCCTAATGCACCTTGGAAAATTTATTTTGAATTTCTGTTTCAGGGAAACATATTTTTGATATTAGGAGAATTTGTTTATCCAAAAATATCTCAATATTGAATTACCTCTCTCTAGAATTTTTCATCTCTAGGCAAAAACAAGAAAAAACAATATTTTCTTGTATTCAGAAATAGGGAATGATTATAGAGGATTGAAGTAAAGCTTATTCATTATTCAGGCTGAGGAGAAATCTTACAATTTTAATATACAAACATTTCTCTTTTTCCATTTAATTACATGGATCTCCATTATCATGGAAATTTCTCTTTTTGCATAAAAATAAAAATACCAAAAATTTCTCTTTTCTTTAATTAATTATTTATGCATAAATACT
>NC_141073.1:36010885-36033385 GCF_041138505.1 Cibotium barometz | reverse complement strand
ACACACATGTACACACACAAAGGTTAAGCACCCAAATGTATAGGTCCAAACATCCATGTACACACACAATGTATTCGCATAGTATATTTGACACACACAATGTATTCACATAGTATATTTGACACACATCGACGTATATAGTATTCATGCTTCTACTTACTTATATAATTGTATGTATGATTGACAAATAGAAGAGGTGACTTGCATTTTTTTTAAAGCACATGAGAAGCACTCTTTCCTTTAAGGAAAGGGTGAATTTGGTTGCCGAGTTTGAGCATCGTTATTTCCATGTTCCAAGTTGGTCTAGGCCATGGCCGGTTTATGCTGTTAATTGGAACGATGTTTTTCAAATTACTATACGATTAGATTCATATAAATTAGATGAAAATATTACACTCATGATTATTCAAGAAAGCTTGGGCTTGATTGAAATAGACTATAATGTCCATGATGATTGAAATAGACTATATGTATATATATATATATACATATATATATGTATATACATATATATATGCATATATATATACATATATATATGTATATATATATACATATATATATGCATGTATGTATGTATGTATATCTCACTGTCTATCTATGTCATTGTCTCTCTCTTTGTTTATCTCAAGTATTATGTTGTTTGAAGTTAAGAAAAATAGTATTCGTTAATTTGTGTTTCGAAGGAGATTGAAGATGGCTAGGAGCTGTACATACTTGAGTTCGAACCAAGTTCGTTGGCTTCAAATTTTGGATGCAACACGCATGACTCGCCACCGTAAACGATCACGAACAAGGACTTGCTTTGGAAAACAAAATGGCGCTAATTTTACGGATTACTTTAACACAGCTGGAATTGAAACATTTGGAAGGATTGAAAATGAGGAGCATAGTGAACCCCATGGCGGAATCCACTTGGATTCAAGAAACAGAACAATTCTCAATGCTATGGTTCCTCTCAAGAACCTATCAATGAACATCACAATGCTTAGACACATAGAGATTTGGCACGAGGCCCTTTCTCATTTGATTTAAATGAGCTACCTATGGATGATAATTTCCATTTATAACGTTTGTTGTTGGTGATGTGAAAGATATTAAATCTCAATGTCACTATATAAGGCGTTTTCTTTGCTTCGGAATGTAGCACCCAGCAACTATGGTGGTATATTCTAGAGATTGTACTCCACTCATTATTAGGAGCCCTTTCTTACAAGTGCCATTTTTGTGGTGCAATAATTTTGAAGTGTGAGGCGTCAAGAAAGCTTGGAGAATATGTGGGCAAACACTGTTGTGGAAGTGGAAAGGTCTCTTTACTACCATTGGAAAATCCACCTCTTGCATTGGTGGAGTTGTTGCATGGTAATGATAATGCAAGTAAGGAATATAGAAAGAACATACGCTCTTATAATAATGCCTTGGCATTCGTTTCACTGGGTGCTCACTTGGATAGTCAGTTCACTAGGGGAGGAGGAGTATTCAATTGAATCCATGGTACCACCTAATCATCGTGTTGGTTCTGTCATACCTGATGAAACCCGACATGTGGCTCCTCGATTTGCTCAACTTTATGTGCATGATACAGAGCATGAATTAGAGAATAGACTTCATGGAATGCCCTCTTTAAATCATAACATTGTTGAAAGGTTGCAAATAATGATGTATGTACATAATCCATACGCCTGTGCACTTCGTTCAATGAGAGAAATGTTGCTGTCAAGTCCACATGCAGATTTGAGAATGGTCATCTCACTGAAGCTCGATCAACCTCACATGGCAATACTTGGTCCCTATACAGAAAGTGAGGTAGCAGCTATCATGCCGGATCAAGGAGATGATTTTTATGTGGGGCATAGAGACATTCAAATAATGTCGCGTACAGGTGCTATAAAAAAAATATCTAACTTGCATCGCTCATATATGCCTCTATTATATGTTCTTCTATTTCCTCAAGGAGAGGATGGTTAGCATCTTGGAATTCCACTCAATGGTAGGAATAGAGAAGGCTCAAATGAGGATACAAAGACTGTAACTCAATGACAATATTATGCTTATAGACTATAGATTAGAGAAAATACAAATTCATGCCTTCTACGTGGAAGATACTATATGCATCAACAGTACATTGTTGATGCATATAGTAGCATATGGAAGAATCTAGATTAGTATGGATACGCAATAACCAGAAAGCATTGCATGATGCTGAAGTATACCAGGGTCTTGTAGATATGGTTAATTTAAGCGATGGGGTTAATAGAGTCTCTGCTCAGGCATTGCTAGACGCAGGGTGGTACTGCCATCTACATATACTGGGGGGCCTAGATATATGCATCAATTGTACCAAGATTCAATGGCTATTGTTAGAAAGATGGGTAAACCTGACCTGTTTATCACCTTTACTTGCAATCCCAAGTGGGATGAAATAACCAATGCTTTATTGCCGGGTCAAGTTGCCCAAGATTGACCCGACTTGGCTGCACGGGTCTTTTATGAGAAGCATAAGGACATGATGCACTTATTGGTGAAAAAAATAATATTTGGAACAGTATTGGGATTTGTTTCTGTTATTGAATTTCAAAAAGAAGCTTGCCACATGCACATATATTATGGATATTGGAAAGTGGATGTAAACCGATCGAGATCCCTCACTATGATATGTTGGTGTGTGCTGAACTTCCCGCGACAAGGTGATGTTTCCAAAGTTGCACAGCATAATTAGTCATTGCAATGTCCATGGACCATGTGGTGAACTGAATATGTGCTCTCCTTGGATGGTTAATGGGAGTTGCAAACATTGGTATCCTCGAATTTTTTAAGAGACTACTAGCGTTGATGACAATGGGTATCCAATTTACATGCGACGAGATGATGGTAGTTTCATCCAGGTAAAGGATCAAAGGGTGGATAGTCGATGGGTTGTTCCATACAACCCTTTTCTCTCTTTGAGATACAAAGCCCATATTAACATAGAAGTATGCTCTACCATTACATCTGTAAAATATTTGTATAAGTATGTATACAAAGGACATGATAGAGCTCCTATAGAGTTGCAAGACAGAAATGGGGTTATTGATGAGGTTAGTCAATATCTAGATGCACGGTACATTTTGCTTCAGAGACATGCTGGCGCATATATCAATATGATTTGCACGATGAAAAGCCCGATATACAAAGGTTACATGTTTATCTCCCAATGCACAATAATGTGCTTTTCAATGACCAGGATGACTTGCGTGATGTGATTAGTTGTGACAGAAACCAAAGAACATCTCTCACGAATGGTTCAAAGCCAATCAATTGTATGCGGATGCAAGTAGCTTACTATATGTTGATTTTCCTTGCAAGTGGGTGTGGAATTTGGCTCTTCCCTCATGGACTAAAAGGAAAAGGAAAAATATGATTGGACGTATACGGATGCTACTCACAGTGTGCAAAGTGTGCAAAGGATTTGCGAACAATGAATGGACATTTGTATCCATGTTTTAAGGCTGCATGTGAAGCCAGAGGGATGCTGGAGAGTGATGAGGAGTGGTACATGTGTCTCCATGAAGCTGCAATTCAGAATACAGGATTCCAGTTACGTCAATTGTTTGTCATTATAATGGTTTTTTGTGAGCCTATAGACCCTGGGCAGCTTTGGGACAAATTCTCCGTCAAACTTTCAAAAGATTTTTTCCATTGATTTGCAGCAAAGAGGGTGTGTCGATGTTGGTGTTTGTCATTCTATAGCAAAGAATCAGGCTCTGTGGCACATGCAAGATCTCTTACACCAGTATGGAAAGCGATTAGCTGATTTTGAAGGGTTGCCTATTCCAGATAGATCAAGTGTTACCACTGTCAACAATGGTTTGCTAATGGAAGAGATGATGTTTGATTCTGTTCAGCTGGTTGATTTGTCTGTTTCCATGGAAAGGAGTCTTAATAGTTGTCAATCAAGAGCATTTGATACTATCCTTAGAGCTATTTCTTTGAACTAGGGTGGTGTTTTTTTCCTTGATGGACCAAGTGGATCAGGCAAAACTTATCTTTACAATGCCATGCTATCTCGATTGCATGGAGAGAAACACGTTGCCTTGGCATGTGCATCGTCTAGAATAGTTGCATCATTGTTACTCTCAAATGGTCATACAGCTCACTCACGTTTCAAAATCCCATTGCTACTCAATGCTTCTAGCACATGTGGAATCAAAGCTAATAGCCCATTGGACGAGGTGTTGAAGCTTGCAAGGTTAATCATTTGGGACGAGGCTCCAATGATGCATAGGTACGCATATGAAACACTAGACAGGACATTATGCAAGTGATACAGTGTTTGGTGAAAAAGTTATGCTCTTTGGTGGTGACTTTAGGCAAATCTTACCGGTTGTGCCAAAGGGATCACACGAGGACATTGTTGATGCAACGTTATGCCGGTTATATATTTGGAGATATGTGAGTGTTTTAAAGCTCACCCCAAAACATGCGGGTTAGACAGAGTGCTTATAATGGTATAGAACATGAATTTATCAAATGGACATTACAAATTGGGGATGGCACTATAGGTCAGTCAAACAATGACGGCAGAGTGGTAAATCCACCGCAAATATTGATCCATGGCAACTCTGTTTTGAGTTTGATAGAATGGGTACACAAAGATCTTCAAAGAGTTGAGGATTATGCATGCTTCTTCAAAGACCGTGCTATTCTTGCACCACGAAATTTAGAGGTTGATGAGATCAATGAACTAGCCTTGAGTTCATTGCCTGGTCTATTGTTTCTTGCAGATTCTGTTGTTTTTTGCCTGTAACTACATGGAAAATGATTCCTTGAAAATGCAAAATGCTTCCTGCCTGTCGGAGAACTAGTATTATTCAAATTCGCGTATTTTCAAATTCGCACGGGTCGCGACACTAGTATTATTCAAATTCGCCAGCTAGGTTTGCTTGGATGCTTCTGACGTGGTCGTAATTAAGTGGCTGGCCAACCTGGTAGAGTGGCGTTGATGCCATGTCAGACGTGCTTACGAGAATTGTTAAAAATAGAGGGGGGCGGCGATGGCGTTCATGACGCCACCCTTGAGAGCATGGAGGAGCAGTGGATTGATTTCACATACCATGCTCGGGCACCATTCTAGAAAAGGCCGAGGACACAGTTCTTCACCGCCTCAGGACCCACATGAGGGTGTCCGAGCCCTCCGTCACCCAAAAATAGCTACCGACACTAGCACGTTCGGGAGGTCGCCACTTCCCACCTTTTCACTTGGCAGAGCTTCTGATGTCAGCCACAACAGGACCAGTCCATTCTCGTCTTTCCTCTGCTACCCGGTGGCCCGCTCTACTCGGTGGCGGTGTGAAAGGACAAAACTTGGAAGCGATAGACTACCTGTACAATCATCCAAAGGGAACGGAAAGAGAAATCATCCAAAGGGAACGGAAAGAGAAAATTAATTAGTTTATTTTATAAAATAATTCTATATTATGCCGATCTCAGCCGAACCTTGGATTAGAGAAGAGAAACATGCACTCAGAATTGTGCAGTGTGCGTCTAGCTAACCTGCGAGAGGAAAGAGCCGCCATGGCTAAACACAATGTCTGTCCTCCATGTTATGGATGCTGGCCTATCAGGTGGTCACGTGATCACATGTGACCATGGCTAAAAGAGTCGCCATGGCTGAAATTGAAGCGAACAGCTCGCGTCGTGGATGAAAGCGACAGTACTTTATATAGTTAGTAGGTAGGATCTGCATCTTTATTTTGTTCCTGATTCGGATGTTTTTTTTATTATAGATATTGTGACTATGGCTCGAGGTCAACAAAGATAACTCGTGTGTGTCAACAGTCGTTTAGATCTTCATTAACCTAGCGATCGTGAAACAATATCACACAAGTCATCGACTTCAATTTCGCAGACTCACAAAGGTATTCCTATTTTCCTCTCTTTTATATTCGAACAAACTCATGGCCACTTTCATTATTGAAGGTGTATCTTTGGTCCACTTTCGATACCGAGAGTGTTATTTGAGAAATGAAGGAAGGGCATGTTCCGTTATGTTTATAGAATTTTGGCAGGACTGTGCCAAATCCCCACCATACTTTATGTATGGTTTTTTTTCACCTGCACAAATAAGCACAAAATTAGTATGACTTAAACAACGACGTGTAACTCAAATTTAGATATGCTAACCAATTTGAAAATATTCTTTTGCAAGGTGCTTCAAGATCACCATCGATCTTAAGCATAGGCATGTAGTTCATCAACAGCAGACGTGCCTCTAGCATCCTTTCCAAGTATGTTTACAGATTCATGCTCATTCGATCACCTCAAGATATTTATAATTAAAACTGCACGGTTGTATGTTTCTTAATTTTAAACTTTGGCTTTGAAATATGTCAATCGAAATTGCCAAACATTTGCTACAGGTAATATGGCAAACCGAAACTTGGAAAATACACACCTACGAAGAAGACATGCTGCATAAATTAGGACTTCGAGAAAAAGAAAACAACTGCTAATGCCAAATGCGTCCACATGGTATAGTGTGGAGATGTTATATGAGCAATGGCGTTCTGAGTGTGATATTGTTACTGGAAACATTGCACTATGTCCTAGATGTGGTGTGTGCTCATTTCTGATAAGACGACATCGTACTGAATTTGAAAGCTACACAACTAATGTGAAACTAGCAAGTGCAATGTTACTAGATGTTGCAGACAAATATGGTGTTAAAGCACACTAGTGTGCTTGCTATAACTGTAAAAAGAATATGACCGAGCAAGCAAGTATAGTACCCCTACTTCTAGATTACATTCGTCAGTAAATAGGCAACCAACTACTTACCCAACTTCTTAGCATCATAGATGTGTCAATGAGCGTCACTTCCATAGCGAATGCCATCGCAAGAGGCATTCTAGAGAGAAGATCTATACTAGACAATCCCCTAATCTATTGGTCGACTGATAGGGCTCGCATATCAAAAGACCTAGACTCCGGACCAGTTGTTTGCAAGCATACTTACATACAATATAGTGAACAATCCTATTATAAAGGAAGTACAAGACACTTGTAGAACGTCCTCACACAAGGCTGGGCATATGTGTACTTTCGCTAGAGGTTGTAGCCAACATCATCAAGAACCACAAGCAAAATGACCCATTTCAACTAATAACAAAAGCGAAGACGCATAGTGAACTATCACTACTGTAAAATTTGGTGGAGCCTTCAAAACAAAGAGCATTATGTACATCTGACAAACACGAGTTCGCTTCGATACAATTGTGTGATGCTGCAACACTAGCAAAGTGCGCGCTGCAACATTTAAATATAATAGCTTGCGGATCTAAATTTGATGATATCATTGTTAAACTATTGTTTTCCCTTTTCTTTTCCCCTTCGGGCTGGGAACTACAAAGGACATGTCTGTTTCAGTGACTATATTAGGATGAGGATTTGAACATTGTTCTCGGTCTTCACATTACGCAAGCCATACCTGCTAATGATGTATCAATTGAAGCAAGCAATATTGATTTGCAAACAGTTCAAATAGCATGTTGTTACAGCGCGACATCGATACATACAAGAGATTGAATAAGACAGCAAGTGATCAGGACGCAATGAGGAACATCGTGTGCTACAACTTACCACATCTTTTCCAAGCACATCATCTTGGCATCGAAAAAACTTAAAAGACTTGATTGCCATGGTGGGCATGTGGGGTCTCCCAGACTTGTTTGTGACGTTCACAATAGACGAGGTGTCTAAAACGAACTAGCAAGAGATATAACATTAATCGAGAACATAGTTCATGAATTCAACCCAGTTTTCACTTGGAAAGATTGCCCAATTGAGTGCGCTCTACTATTTCACACACGGCTTCACAACTTCTTGAATGCAAACATTCATGAAGGAAATAAACTTTTTGGCCGTGTAGAAAATCACCTTATGAGGTATGATATATGAAACAGGGGTTCTCTACATGCACATATCCTTCTCTGGGTGCATAAAGACGATGTGCAATGAGTCTCAAATGAGATAGCCACATGGGAAAGGTCTTCATCAACACGACTCTCAAGAAAGTTGCAGGCTTTTAACCGCCGGTGGGCAAAAGAAGTGGTCTTTAACCAAAAATTCAAATTCTCAAACTAGCTCTACTTCTCAAACCCACTTACCTCTTCCCAAAACCATTCTTCTTCATCAAAAGGTGGTTTTGCTCAAAGCTTCATGAATTTCAAATCCAACCGTATAGATGGATTCCCCATAGCCAAAAACCTCATGTGATTTGCTTAGTTTTTGTAAAGGTTCAAGGTAGAAGCAACCTATAATGGATGGACTGCTTCATGCTGTGTGAGCTTTAAGCCATTAAAAATAAATAAAATCAACCAAATTTGAGGCACCGATTTGCAGCCCCACGGGCGAAAAAACGTGAGAAGAAGAAGACCAAAAATCAATTGCTTAATCTCAATTAAGCCAAATCCTCAACTTAACCCAATTCTACTTTTCCCAAGCCCAATGCATGTCACATCAACTTTTGGAGCTTTCACACTACCTATTTTCCTATTTCAAGGGAAATTCCAAAGAATTGCAATTTTCAGATTTTTGGTGCAGAAAATTGATTTTTTAGGGCTCAAAGAGGCTTAAAAAGGCCAAATAAATGCCAAAAAATTCTAAAATAATTTTTGAAAAAATCTAAAAATTCTCAGAAATTATTACAGAGGTTTGGCCAAGTTTTCTGAATTGTTTGAGCAGTGTTCAAGGTGCAGAAAATTATTTCTTCAGCATTTCGACTAGCCCAAGTCTCCTAAATCACTCGGAATTGTTCTCGGGACGTGCGAAACGAAAGGAATTCGACCCAACCATTGAACCAAAGTCTTTGTTCAGTTTCAACACAAATCGAATTGCGAGAGAATTGAGATAAGTACAATCATTTGCTTTATTTACATACATCAAATAATATCAATTTTACTTATTTACATTGTTTGCATGAGCAGTCATGACTTTATTTCTGAAAAGGCAATTAGAGCTTTAAACATTCAACCTTCACCTACACATTATAGAGTTAAAGCTGCATTTACTGGAACCAAGTATAATTTCATGCAAGAGGTGAAAGGTTTAACTTTAAGCATCAATTCCTTAACAGAAAAAAGGGATTTCTTAGTTACACCTTTACAAGGCGTAGATGTAATATTGGGTATGCCTTGGAGACATATGTACAACCCTATTATAGACTATGATACACATAGCATTTGTGTAAGGAAGGACAATGAAAATATTTTCCTCCAATGTCTAGTCAAAGGAGAGATCAGCCCTTTATTGAGTCATACTCAAGCAAAGCGAGCTCTTAGGAAAAGGGAGAAGACTTATATGGTTTGGGTTAACCAGCTTAGCGCTGAGTTTAACACATCCAAAAGTCCAAAACTTGATCCTTATATCTCCAAATTCAGGGATTGTTTTATGAAAGATTTACCTCCAGGATTACCTAAGTCTAGGCCTAAAGACCATAGTATTGACTTATTGCCAGGCAACTCTCCACCTTGTAAAGCTCCTTATAGAGTCAACAATTTAGAGCAAAAAGAAATCCAAAAACAAATCGAGGATTTGTTAGAAAGAGGGCTTATTAGACCTAGTAGTTCACCCTTTGGAGCTCCAGTCCTTCTTATTAGACCTAGTAGTTCACCCTTTGGAGCTCCAGTCCTTCTTGTTAAGAAGAAGAATGGAACTTTCCGAATGTGTGTTGACTACCGAGCATTGAACAAAATCACTGTAAAAAACAGATACCCTAACCCTAGGGTAGATGACTTGCTTGATAAGCTTAGAGGTTCAAAGGTCTTTAGCAAGATTGACTTAAAGTCTGGTTATCATCAAGTACGCATGACTGAGTCAGACATATTCAAGACTGCATTTAGAACCCAGACTGGCCATTATGAGTGGTTATGCCATTTGGTGACCAATGCTCCAGCTACATTCAGTCGTATGATGAATCGCATTTTCCTAAAGTTTCAAAGCTTTGTTATGGTGTTCTTTGATGATATTCTTGTTTTCAGCGAGAATCGTCAAGAGCAGGAGCAACAGTTGGAGCAAGTGTTTAACCTTTTGAAAGAAAATGAATTGTATGTCAATCCTGAACAGAGTTCTTTCTTTCAAAAAGAGATTGAATACTTAGGCCATATAGTGTCAGCTGAAGGAATCCGTGTGGATCCTAAGAAGATTGAGTGTATAGCCTCTTGGCCTACACCTCGAGACATTCATGACCTTAGATCTTTTCTAGGTCTATGTAGTTACTATAGGAAGTTTGTTAAGAATTTCGCTTATATTGCACATCCTTTGACGGAATTTCTCAAGAAAACTACATTTTTCCATTGGACCGAAAGTTAAGATAAATCTTTTCTATTACACAATAGATGCATTAACTCATGCACCAGTTCTTACACTACCTGACTTTCAAAGACCATTCTTTGTGGTAGTAACTGATGCTAGTGGCAAAGGTTTTGGTGCTGTGCTTATGCAAGACAACCATCCTATTGCCTATGAAAGTCGAAAACTAAAACCTACTGAAACAAATTATAGTACATATGACAAGGAATTAGCAGCAGTTGTGCATGCCTTGAAGATTTGGAAGCATTACCTAATGGATTCAGAATTTCTTATCAAGACTGATCAACAAAGCATTAGGCATTTGCTTTCACAACCCCTTATTTCAGATAGGCACAACAAATGGGCATCTTTCATACAAAGTTTCCAACCCATGATTCAATACCAACCTGGAAAGGAAAATGTTGTTGCCGATGCTTGAACCACCTTTTGTTGAAAGAGAGGAAGAAGTCTTAGTTCCTAATGCTATTATTGATCAAGAGACGACAACAACAAGAACTGGGAACCAATACATCAAATATCTTTTGACATTCAAAAACCATCCTCAAGAAGATGCAAAATGGATGCCCGAGAAATTTTTCCGAGCTTATCCTGAGATCCTTCGTTCTTTTCAAACCCAGCAAACCTGCAATTGAGGGCAATTGCAAACTCAAGCAAGAGGGATGTCATGAGAATATATTTTAAGTCCTCTTTAAGAATATTATCTTCCCCTCTTGAGTAATTTGGGGATGCCTAGGTTACTCTTGCGTCATGCCGGCTAGGTTAATATCGTGGGTGACACCACTATAAATATTAATACGTGCGGTATATGACGTATGCTTGGGGTTGTTTATGATTATTTTAGTTAGGTTTGTATGGCAGGGTGATTCCTGGGGTACTTACGCCTGGAAGTCTCATGAGTTGGTGATGGTTTGTGCCTGTTTAATATTTGTGGGATTAATTTAATTATTAATTGGGCTTATATTTTCAGGTGATGAAGATTATGAGAATTGATGAATAATGTCGAGGAGAATGTTTCTTATGCGCATCATATTTATTTTTACAAGTGTAGCTTGTAACCTTAGTAGTTGATTTTTCCATTTTGATACATTGGGAAAAATACATTTATAATGTTGAATTTATTAAAGCTTAAAGGCCCTAGCCCCAATTTTTGGGACACTCTATTTTTGTTGTGGAGTGTCGTATTCTCTAAAAGCACACTTTGTATATTTTTGGGGGCTATGGCCTATTTTTGGTGGAAAGCTAATAAAAATACTCGTGTGGGGAAGGCCACGCACAAGGGGGGGAAGATTGCACCCAGCATGTTTGTCTTGGAGCTAAGTATTATGTTTGCTATGCTTTTGTTCAATTTATTTGATTTTGTTGAAACTTGCAAAGCATGTGTTTTCATGGTTGAATTTATGTGTTGAATTTCTCAAGTGTTCCACAAGCTATCCTAGAGAACGATTCCGTTTTCATGACGTCACCTCTCATCAACTCGATGAAAGCCTCTCATCATTAGGATGGCAACGTGCACAACCATCTCTACACCCCTCTCATCAACCTCTTATCACTTCATTGTTGGTAAGGTGCACACACAGCTAACTACACACACATCATGCACCCCAACCAGTCACAGCTAACTACACACACATCATGCACCCCAACCAGTCATAGCTCCATCACATTCAATCATAGCCACCTGTTATATGTACATTATGTGTGCTATGTTATATGCACATTATGTGTGCATATACTAGGAGGCTAACCCACATTAGGCTTGTGAGCATGGGAGCATGGGAACAAGCTCTAGTGGAGCATGGGTTAGGACTAACCTTAAGGATTAAGGTTAGGGTCAGGCATCCGAGGGGGGGTCACACATGGGAAATGGAAAGTCAAGAATCACTTGAGGGCCCTCCTATATAATAGGGGCATGGGGCACACTCAAGGGAGGCTTGGAGGCTTGGAGGCTTGGGGTTATGAGGCCAAGGCTATTGTATGCTCTCTTGTGTAGAGGTTCATATCTACTCATCTACCATTACACACTATAGCTACATGCTATTGGATTGGAGTTATACCTCTTAATGGTATGGGACATCAAGGTAGAGATATGATGTATTTCATTATTATTCATATGTGCATCCCTTGGGCGGCTCGGGGGTGGTTGGGTGGTTGAGTTTATGCCTGATTTATGTATGTTTATGCATAACAATTATCTAGAGAGATCTTAGGGTTTTAACAGTGGTATCAGAGCAATCTCTATTTAATTGTTATTGATTTTTTTAGTAACTTTTAATATTTACTAATAAAAATGTTATTTTGTTGATTTGTGTTAATGAATTGCACGTGGATCGTCGATATGGTGATTGGAATGCATGTTACTTCAATTCAATGGACGAATCGACGTTGCGGGGAAATTCCGTGAGTTTAATGCTATTTTTTCTTATTTTTTATGGTTTAAAATGAGCATTAATGGAATTTTTTACAAAAATACCATATATTTTATGGTGGATATCTTTGGTAGAATGGATTCTCTGAATTTCTAAAATTTTTTCTAATTTTTTAAGAAATTTTTGGAGCATTTTTATGATTAAAAATATATTTATATATATTTTTATGGGTTTTTTTCCGCGAGTTTACGATCAAATTATGGTCGATTTTCTACTGAAATTCAATAGTAGGGGACAGCGTGTTGATGCATGAAATGCTCTCCCATGTGCATGGGGTCCTCTCCGCCTCTCAAATATGATTTTTTCATCTTTTTTCCGTGAGAAATTCTCTTAAAAATGATTTCATTAATCATAATTAATGTTAATTATGATTAAGTATTATTTAATTAAAAAACTTTAATCAAAGATTAAAGTTAATCTCTCTGATTAACAGAGAGAGAAGAGAGGGGAGGAAAGAGAATGGAAGGGAGAAGAAGGAGAGGAAAGAGGGGAGAAGAAGGAGAGGAGGAAGTTTTTTTTTACTCCCTCCCTCTCTCCTTCCTTGCGCGGCGCAGACGGCGGGGGTGGGGGACTACGCAGTAGCCGGCAGAAAAAAAAGCCCCCCCCTTAAAAAAATCAAAACCAAATATAAGCTTAATTTTTTTATTTTTTTATTTTTTAAAAAAATAAGTTTTTTATTATTAAAACAAAAAACTTTTGATATCTTTTTAAAAAAAAGCTTGATAAAAAGCCAAAAAATGTGAAATTTGAGATAAAAATTCTCTGAATTTTTTTTTGAAAATTTCTTCTTGAAACTTTTTGGCTTTTCATCTTCCGGAAAACCTTTGGCTTTCCGTTTTCCTGAAACCTTTTGGCTTTCCGAATTCCGGAAAAACTTTTGACCTTCCGTATTCCGGAAACTTTTGACCTTTCACATTCTGATTTTTCTGTCTTTTCATTTTCCCAAGAAACTTTTGGCTTTCCACGGGATTGGAATTCCGAAATTTTTCGAGCGACCGTATTCTAAATGCGTTCGAGGTAAGTTATTTTTTTTAAAATTCTTGAAAATTAGACAAAGGTTATTTTAAATTTCAAAAAAATGTGGGGTTGGTGTTTGGCATGTGGCGGGCGCCCGTGACCATTCAAATTCCTTTAAAAATATATTTTTTGACCCAAAAATTTAGAAAAATCCATTAAAATTATAAATTTTCATTGGATTTGAGAATCGTCGGGTGGAATTGAAAATTTCGTGAACGATGGGATTCTCAAGAAAAATTAGGAATATTCTAAATTTATTTTTAAAAATCCTAAAAATTGGTATTTTTAAAATATCAATGGTTTTTTGGTAAATTAAATTACTAATTTTTTTTGAAAAAATATAGGTTTGGAATGCCATAAGATAGGTTTGGAGGAATTCAAAATTATTATATTTTGAGGCCCTATAAAATTAGAAAAAAATCATGATAATTTTTTTTCTCGAGAATTTAATATTTCAAGGATTTTTTAATGTTGAAGTACGTTTTCTCGTGCTGACATTAGATAGATGTGGGTTATTCGCATATTATTAATATGATTATACCTCGTATTAATGGATATTTATGTTTGGATTAATTCTAAACGATGTATTCATGATTTTTTACCATTGTTTAGCCATTCTTTTTGGACATGTTCCTTAATTTCTTTTAATGGCTATAATCGAAGTTCAAAGTGTTTTTCACCTTTGACACTTTTTCATGATAATTATTTTGCACTTTTTTAAGTGTGGTTTGTGCTTAATTTCTTAAGCCTAAGACAAATTCTATCATGGGTTAGTTGATCAGTTTGTTTTGGTGGATTTTTATTGGATGTTTTCCAAGTTTTATATGGACTCATCATGTTCTGCCTAGATCACTTGTGTCTAGGGGTTTTTTATTGAGTGCTACACACATGTGTTTCACTTACTTACTTTGGAGTTTTGCTTGAACGACACAATGTTCATTTACTTCGGATTGATGAGTTGGCCACCAATTTTAATGCTTCTTTTGGCATGATTAATATCCATTAGATGGTATGCATTGATTTTTATGATCAACTATGGTTTTCATGGATTTAAGGAGCTTCTATGCTTTTATCCATGGTTTTATAAGGATCTTTTGATCTTTTGATAATTACATGTGCTTTGAAGGTAGCATTTGCCTTCGTTTTTTGCACGTAATTTTGGAGTATATTTTTTTGTACTCTTGTACATATTCCAACTCAGCTACCTAGTTGCTTATATATCTAGGTGAGTTATTTTTCTACCCTAACTTTATTGTGTTTTAGGTAGTTATCATTAGAAAGGCGCCAATAATTCAATTACAAGATTTTATTCATATTTCCTAGACAGTATACTAGGGAGTTTTCAAATTGTTAAGGTATGTATGGGTGGTATTATGGTGGTATGGGACGCTAGTGATCCCTCACATATATTATCTTATGGGATAGTTTGGGCTCAAGATTGTTGCTTTGCTTACATCACTTAGCATGTTGACCTCAATATTCAAAGACAATCTTATTTTCTAAATTCACTAGAAGTTATATTGTGTACACTCTAGATAAATTTCTTTTATCTATAGCTTGCATGTTTTGATGAGGGTAATCTCATCGGCATTTTCACTTGTTGAAATCTCTTTCTTTAGAGTTCAAAAACAAGTTTATCTTATTGTGTTCGGATAAGGAAATTTGGATTCTTCCTTTGTTGGCATTTCTTTCTCTAGTTCCGTACTTTAGGTGATTTATATAATCAACCTGATTGTTTACGGATGGACATATGTGACTCATCAAGATGCAAATGACTCTCTATGTTGATATGGGTAATTCGGGACGTCGATTATTCCATATGCAGATGTGGGTATGTCGGGATGCCGATGAATCCTTGGTTTCTGCTGTTATAATGCCATGTTTTCCTACTTTATTCCGAATGGTTTACAACAACGAGGAAGTTACTTGGAATGTGAATTGCTCTGATCATCCACAATCTGATGGGCAAACAGAGCGTATGAATCAAATTGTAGAGTATATGCTTCATGCATATGTCTCTAGAAAATCATCATATTGGGAAATATTCCAATGATGGAATTTGCCTATAACAGTTTTATATATACGGCTATTGGTTTTAGTCCATGCATAGTTATATATGGGTATCAACCCAGGGCACCTATTGATATCGGTCTTAAGGACATCGAGCTTGATGCATCGAGGGATTTCTTACGTGATATGTAGAAAATACGAAGCTCGGGATTCTATCAGGAGTGCTCATGATAGGGCACGGTTTTATGCTAATAGGGGACGCTCATCTCGGTCTTTTGAACCAGAAGCGTTGGTTTATTTTAATGTTCCTAAAGATTCTCAGACTTTGTTAATGGAAAAATGCTCGAATTTATCTCCTAGATATTGTGGTCTATTTTCGAGTTATACATCGGATTGGCACGGTTGCGTTTGAACTTAAAACTACCTCCAATTGTTAGAGTTCATCCAGTCTTTCATATCGATAGATTGAAAGGAAAACTGGGAGGTGAGGATAACACAGTTACTCCTCAAGAACTCGTTGAAGTCGAAGAATTATCCTATGTTCCACATGAACCTGATAAGGTACTTGAATTCAGGGAAAGAAAACTTTGTAGTTGACTAATCCTTGAGGTAAAAATTAGGTGGAAAGATAGGGAAATTGAGGATTCGACTTGGGAGTTGGTTGAGATTGTTCAGCGCAGTTCTCCTTCTTTTCATTGCAAGAGTGCAATGTTTTGAGAGAGGGAAAGTATGTTATATGTACATTATGTGTGCTATGTTATATGCACATTATGTGTGCATATACTACGAGGCTAACCCACATTAGGCTTGTGAGTATGGGAGCATGGGAACAAGCTCTAGTGGAGCATGGGTTAGGACTAACCTTAAGGATCAAGGTTAGGGTCAGGCATCCAAGGGGGGGGGGGGGGGTCACACATGGGAAATGGAAAGTCAAGTCACTTGAGGGCCCTCCTATATAATAGGGGCATGGGGCACACCCAAGGGAGGCTTGGAGGCTTGGGCTTATGAGACCAAGGCTATGTTATGCTCTCTTGTGTAGAGGTTCATATCTACTCATCTACCATTTCACACTATAGCTACATGCTATTGGATTGGAGTTATACCTCTTGATGGTATGGGACATCAAGGTAGAGGTATGATGTATTTCATTATTATTCATGTGTGCATCCATTTATGCATGTTTATGCATAACAATTATCTAGAGAGATCTTAGGGTTTTACAAGAGTAGGTGGCCAAGGATACATTTTAGCTGTCCATATTTGTCTTTTTGACACATATAGGGGTGAGACCAAGCCACCTCTAGGGGTCATTTTTTAAAGTGGTCTCAGCCCTACAGATGGAAATACGACAAAATAACCTCGTTGAAATATATCCTAATCTCTGTTTACAATAATTTCTTGCTACTCCTCTCATGCCACAACGGACGATCGCCCCTTCGTATGGCTCTCCATAAGCAAGCCTATGCATGGCTCTAAGAATCAACTATTGCACATATTATTACTCGAATATAGTGTGTTATATTAATGAATGTTAATCCATTCCTAGGATTGACAAGAGCCACTACCATTACCTTATATCAAGGAGTCAAGGTAGATACACCAAAAGGTCTTATATTCAAGATATGAAGCAATGGTGTCCAAATCTACAACTTGGACAGGCGCCTATAAAATGGACCGTTGAAATACTTATGGCGATTTCCGTTTCAAGAGCATGTAGTAGTAAGTTAAGATGAAGTCCCAAGTGATGTACTTCATGGATATATTATGAGAGTATTCATTGTTGTAATAGCATTAGGCCTCTTATGAGCCTAAAGTGTCCAGTCGGCCATAGTTTGAGTGTGAACACTTATGACCATGTACCTAAGTAAATATCTTTCATAATACAAAGGACTCTCCCATGGTCATAAGTGTGAACACTTATGACCATGTACATAAGTAAATATCTCTCATAATACAAAGGACTCTCCCATTGTGCAATCTTGCTCTTGCTAATCTCTCTAATCCATAGTAGTGAGTGTGTGTGAGTGAAGTGAGGTGAGGTGAGAGGAGAGACGAGTACACGTAGTGCAACGCGGTGGTGTGACTCAACGCTCGCGATTGGCATAGTGGAATTGCTTCTCAAGGAGTTGTAGAACTTGGAGACCTTAAGGGTTACGAGCTCGACCATTGGAAAGATCCTCTCACGACCGTTGTAGTTCACTAGATAATCTTCTTGTTGGATGTGTCCCAAAGGGGGTTTGGGTGAGCCATAACAATGAATACAAGTATTCATGACTAATTAACAAGCTCGATTATTACCACATTTCCTCACATATTTTCGTATTTGTCACTCTCTTGAGATCTGGCTATTGAATCCTTGATTCAATCCTCTATTTATCATTATGTAAATATTTTTACAACTTTCTAATATAAATATAAAACACAGATTATACTATATATATAGAAACGTATATGGCATATATATGCACATAGATATATAGACATACATAAACATAGATAAATATATAAGTAGATATAAAGCTATATTACAGAGATATATAGATACATACATATATATGTACAGAGATATATATAAATTTATACATTTATATATACATATATACATACATACATATATATATTCATAAATATAAACATACATGTATGTACATAGATCATGTTATGCACTTGATTTGAAGATTCCCTTTATCAATATTTTTGTTACATGTTGACACGTACATGTTTTTTTAATTTGTGTGTGTGTGTGTGTGTGTGTGTGTGTGTGTGTGAGAGAGAGAGAGAGAGAGAGAGAGAGTGCGTGGAGTATTTGAGAAAATTTTTATTAAACATATAATAAGGTAAAAATGTGTCATGCACAATTATGTACTTCTTTACTGTGTAGGGCACTGATAAAAGTCTTACAATTACTTTTAAAATGCATAAAAAATCCATGCCACAACAACATGCAAGTCACCTACTTGCATATCTATTCACCTAAGTTTGTAATGCATTAATTTATGCCAGTGGCATGAATTAATGCATTTACTAAGGTCAAAACCTGCGAGAGTCACACACTAGACGAGAGAGATGAAGAGCAACGAGGCAAGAGAGCTCACACAGGAGGCATGCACTGGACAAGACAGACGAAGGGCAACAAGGCAAGAGGCAACGGGGAGGAGATAGTCGACCCTGAGGGAAGTGGGCTACACATAGAAAGAGGGGACATAGGTAGTGCACAGAGACAAGCAGGCAGAAGGCAACGACGATGGAGAGCAAGTGCGCAATGGGGAGAGAGATATCATGCCATAACATGCACGAGAAAGAGGGGAAGAGAATCGAGGACACATGCTCCAAATTGTAACGAGCAGAGAAGAGGTAAAGAGATATAGCCCGTAACCTAGTGAATCTTCCAACAAAATGGAAAAAGAAATTACTTTAAAAAGAAACTACTTTAAATAAAGAGTTGATACCTTCAATTAAACCTTCTTCATTCATTTTCTTTTTGCTTACCGCCGTAACAAATCACTTACTAAAGCGATTTGGGTGGCCTATGTGTAGCTTTCAAGGAGATAATTTCAAAATAAGTGATTATCTTTAGTTTTAAGTACCATCTTTGTGTAAATTACCTCACCACTCAGAGTAAATTTTAAAGTTTGTTTGGTTGACAATTTCACTATTGCACTTATAGGATTTCATTTTTGTGATACTCTTATGTTATTGTTTGATCCATAAGAAAGCGTGCTAAAGTAGGGAAAAAAATAAATTTGAAGGCATCTCAAGCAAAGTGACATATTTATGTCCAAGTTCAAAGGAAAAAGGTTGAATTATTTATGTTGAAGTAAAAAGGTAACATATGGAATAAAAATTGAGACAAGGGAAAAGGTTGAATTATTTGTTCAGAAGCAAAAAAGGGAACAGGTTGAATAAAAAATGAGACAAAGTGACATATTTTTGTCCAAGCTAATAATAGGAAAAAGGTTAATTATTTGTGCCCAAGTACGAAGGAAAAGATTGCATTAAAAAAGTTATAATAACCCTAACCATTGGTTGGGGCTTCAAATTAGAACCTACCCTGTATAAATGTGTCTTTCACTCTCAAACAAGAGATGTTCATGCTAGAAGACCCGCAACCCTCGACACAGAGACAGACGAAACATCCACTATAGGCGACTTCCGAGAAAGCATGCGGACGACGGAGTTGCTACATGTCCGTCAATGGCTTGCAAGTTACCTGCCAAAACAAAAAGAGAGATTTAAAAAAAAAAAACCTATGTGAAAGAAAGGTAACCCCCCCTCTCTCTCTCTCTCTCTCTCTCTCTCTCCCTCCCTCCTTTACCAACAGTCGCTGCATGCGACTAATGCACTGATGCATGCGAATACGTGCCCAACGCCCACTGTAGAACTGATGCACTGATGCATGCGGCTGTTGAACCATGCATGGTTACACATAGCACTGATGCATGGTACCCCCCTCTCTCTCGCTCTCCCTCCTTTCCCATCGCATGAACATTCACTAGAGAGAGAGCACGTCCACGCTTCCAAAAGCTTGCATGCCAACAATAAAAAGCATGACTAGAGAGCACATCCACGAGATATACATACATACATATATATGTATATACATACATATATATATATGTATGTATGTATATAATGTGCTCACCACCAAGGAAAGCTTGCATGCGAATAGCAAGGGAGCTCGCTGGACACTACGTGAATAGAAGGAGTCGAGAGTTGTGCACATTGACTCAAGAGCACGTCCAGTAGCCTACACAACCAACGAAAAAAAGGATGGCTGGAGACTTCAGAGCACGTCCGCGCGCGCGAGAGAGCGAGAGAGCGAGAGAGCGAGAGAGAGATGCTCACCACCAGGAAAAGCTTGCGTGCGAATAGGAGGGGAGCTCACTGGACACTACGCGAATAAGAGGGGAGCTCGCTAGAAGGACCAAAACGCCATTCAAAATCCCTCTCGCACATTAACACAGGCGGCGATTTGCAACCTCAGAGCTAAAATGCGACCTACAACCTTTGCAACCAACGGCCCAACATAGAATAGGGGCAACGTTGCAATGTGGACGTGGTGGCCCAAAGAAACCGACGCCATGCAATGCAAACATGGACGAAGAGGCAGAGAAAAAAATGCGACACGTGGAGGGCAAGGCAAGCTATGTAAGAGATAGTAGAGATACATCTAACATCTCTACAATGACTTTCGAAAAAGCAAATATAATGCAATAGGACTAGTGCCCATCACATCATCAAATTATGAAGATTGATTAACCAATCTCATACACCAAGTTTTGAGTTTGCATACAATAAACGTCTCCTTAGATTCCCTTTACTACGCATTTACATATACTTTCTAGAATATATAGTTTTATCTCAAACCTACTATTGATGAAAAGCCTTTCAAAAAACTTGGCATTGTCAACAATACAAAGAGTATTCTCTAATTTTTTTATTTTCATTTTTTGGTACAAAATCAATATATTACCAAAAGAATAGGTAGCTGTATAGAAGTATAGACCCGAGTTCAAAACCCAGTTATAAACATAAGAGGTAAACCCAAAAAGAGATGATACCAAACACAACCAATCACAAAGCAACAAAACCCCACCGATTACATATGTTTGAGGAGGTGAGGTTTAGAAGTACCCTTCCTTTCCACCTTGATTGACATCTTGGCTTTAACAAGAGACCAACATAATTTTCCATTGACCCCTTTCAACAAGATGCAATTACACAAGTCCCAAACTTCACAAAGAACCACAAGCCTTAGAACCATAAGAGTTCTTTGCACAAGTTCAACAAGCGCATGGAAATCACCCAAAACCTAATCTTTGAGTGATGTAGAGAAGTCTAGTGCCCTTGACTTCTCTCCTGATATGCCTCCATATGCATGCACTATGGTGGCACAGCCAAAAACAATGCTTTATCGACTCGGTCCATATATGGCACTTGTATAGCATAGCCCATCCAAGCTAATCACTCCTTAGCTTTTTCACCTGTCATAAAGCAATCAACCAAGACTTTCCGAAGAAACAAATGATCCTCTAAAGAAGCTTGCAAAGCCCATAGAGAATTAAGGATATTACCAAGCTTCTTGGGACTTAATAAATAAATACACCCATGTTTTCTTGACTCTGACATGAAAGGAACCCGAACCTGCTAATTTGTTTCTTGGCTTAGACATGAAGGGAACCCCAGCAAGCGACAACCGAATACCCTCCAATCTCTAAACCTATTTGAAGAATAGGTATTGCAATGTCAATCAATACTGGCTATATGCTTGCTTTGTGGCATGCCACCACCTCTTGAGGCCAAAAGGCAAACCAATGATGAGTCTTCCTTGTCCATAGGATAGACCACTACAAAGTTTACAAGAGTCCAAAGTGAGAAGTCCATACCTCAAAACTATCCATCTCCTGCCTCATAACATCCTCATATCCTACTTTATGCATCTTGTCCAATTGAGGTGTTCTCCTCCTAAGCAACTTTCCACAATTCGTTTCCTCCCATGCCAAAATTTTGGACAAGATGAAATCCCAAGACTTCAAGAGGTCATCAGCCAAACCATGAAGCTTTAATAATGATACGGCCTTGGATAGGAGTACTTGATCGATTGACATGCCCCTGACCATGGGGCACCTGTTGATCTTCTACTTTATAATGTCATGCATCATGTGGGTCCAAGGCTCATTCTACAACCAGCAGTGATTAA